>NW_025533498.1:0-374030 GCF_020615455.1 Coregonus clupeaformis
CTGTTGATTTTTGGCCTTGTACAACTCATTCAGTGCAATCTTAATGCCAGCATTGGTTTGTGGTGGTAAATAGACAGCTATGAAAAATATAGATGAAAACTCTCTTGGTAAATAGTGTGGTCTACAGCTTATCATAAGATACTCTACCTCAGGCGAGCAAAACCTCGAGACTTCCTTAGTATTTGACTTTGTGCACCAGCTGTTGTTTACAAATATACACAGACCGCCACCCCTTGTCTTACCGGAGTCAGCCGTTCTATCCTGCCGATGTAGCGTATAGCCCGCTAGCTGTATGATATCCATGTCGTCGTTCAGCCACGACTCGGTGAAACATAAGATATTACAGTTTTTAATGTCCCGTTGGTAGGATAACCGTAATCTTAGGTCATCCAATTTATTTTCAAATGATTGAACGTTGGCTAATAGGATTGATGGAAGAGGCAGTTTACTCGCTCGCCGTCGGATCCTTACAAGGCACCCCGATCTACGTCCACGATATCTCCGTCTCTTCCTCACGCGAATGACGGGGATTTGGGCTTTGTCGGGTGTCTGTATGATATCCTTTGCGTCCGACTTTGTCCAATACGAGGTGAGTAATCGCTGTCCTGATATCCAAAAGCTATTTTTGGTCATAAGAGACGGTGGCAGAAACATTGTGTACAGAATAAATTACAAATAATTCGAAACAACACACATAATAGCACAATTGGTTAGGGGGCTGTAAAATGGCAGCCATCTCCTCCGGAGTCATTGTAATCCAACATTCTAATCCAAAGCAGCCAACAAGTGCTCAGCATATGTGGGAACTCTTTCAAGACTGTTGGAAAAGCATTCCAGGTGAAGCTGGTTGAGAGAATGCCAAGAGAGTGCAAAGCTGTCATCAAGGCAAAGGGTGGCAATTTGAAGAATCTCAAATATAAAATATATTTTGATTTGTTTAACACTTTTTTGGGTACTACATGATTCCATACATGTTATTTCATAGTTTTGATGTCTTCACTTTTATTCTACAATGTGAGTAAGTGTGTCCAAACTTTTGACTGGTACTGTACGTCATTGCCAAATTGTAAGCCTATTAATTGGTGCAATTATTTATTTATCCCAGTAATTAAGGCATCATGTCAACATCTACCCATCTGCGCAACACGCTCGACTACGAACGGGCCCAAATTTGTTGACACTGACATCATGTGATGGTGCGCAAAGAACGAGTCGAGAAGAAGGTCAGTGTGCAAAATCAAGACATGAGAGATTTCCGCAAAAGAAACAAGGTGTTGTAGACAAGACAAAAACGTCAACACAGGAGATAGAAAGTAAGTTTGACATGCAATCTGTTTTGCTTTTTTGTGTAAATGAATTCTGCTGGACGATTTAGCATAGGTAGTTAACTAGCTAACATTTGTCCACTAGCTAGCCTAGTGTTGGCTAGCTAGGTAACTGTAGATAGCTAGCTAACGTGAGCGTTTCTGGCATTTTTGTTAGGCCTACCAGCTAGCTAGCTAGCTAGTTAGTTATCTACAGAATAGACTTTCCATGCAATCTGTTGATTTTTTTTTGGATTAGCTAGCTAGCTATGGCCCTACTTCTGAAAAAGTTAATCGGGCCAGATATGCTGAAGTAGACTCGGCCCGAGTACCATTAGTACCAGAGTAATATGATTCTGCCGGACTCGGGAAGTCCCCAGAGTCTGTGTCGATGCCGAGGCCCCCGAGTCTCAAACGGAATAGGCCCGAACACACCGTGTTGACTGGGTAGCACGGTAGCTAGATAGTTTTCTAACCTTCACTAGCTAGCTACCTAAAGCTGGCAAATAGCTATGCTATGGTCGCTACTTGTGAACTAACTAATGTTAGCTGGGCTCGATGGTCTTATCTTTCCTGAACCTTTTTCTCAGGTTATCTGTACCCCAAGGGTATTACGTGAGACACACCCAGCATGTTAACGTTAGCTAGCTAGCTAGCCACTTGTGCCAACATACTATGAGTGACATTAGTTCCTTTTCAATGTAGCTAAACACTAGCTAACTTATTAGTGTTAGCAAGCACTATTATTGCTAGCTGGATAACACAAAGTAGCAGGCCTAAACTATATAAATCATTATGATGCTAACTAGTATAAGGTAATGTAAATTGTCATAGCTAAATTTTTCTTCTCTACCACATATTCTTCTTCTCTACCATAAGGTCTCAGACTCTAGGATGGGAAATGCTTACAACAAAGAAACAGATGAAGACCGAGAGAGTTCTCCTTGTCCCTTTCCATTGTTACTTGTAATGTTAAAAAGCGAAGAAAAAGACAATCCCGTTCTAAATAAGCTATCTAGACTACCACTCACCACCACTAAAATAGTTATTTTTATGTTATTGAGTAGGTCTATATCTTTTGTTTAATCTAATGAATCAAATTATTAATCTAACAATAGAAATCCTTGTAATTTTCTAAGAAATGTAAGGTATTTTTACATGTTGCAATAAAGTTGACTAAAGGAGAAGCTCACCTTTTGTATTTTGATTTGGTAATGAGTAGTAGGTAATTATGTAAGGGATAAACACCGACATTCTGTATACTACCTTGGAAATAATGGATGACGCGGCAGGCCCCCTTTGCGGAGTTCATTTTTCAAAGGTAATGTACAGAACGGACGCGTTTATCCTGCTTATACCACAGTTGCTAACAAAACAATATGAAAGCACACATTTACCGGTAGAAAAAAATAATAATTCATTGATATGTTCATTTTTATAAGCGAATTCATACTTTCTCATGTTTTGGTTGCTAGAGACGTGATCGTCCGAGTCGTTCGTTCGATTAGTTTGACATTTATGGATGCGACCCAGTCTTTTGTTCTTTATGTTCCATTGCCGGCAACGTTCTTATCCCTTGCTTGCTAGGTAGCTATCTACAGCTAACACAGTCACGACCTCTGCAGTCAGAATAGCAGCAAAGTAGCTGTTTTCTATTGACATTCATTTGGATACATCCATAACAATGAGCTGATAATGCCCGATTTTGCCTGGCATAGCTATAAACGTTTGCCTTCTCATCAGGACACTCGTCAACACTGACTGTTAATTACTAGGAGATCGCATTGCATATCAAACACAACTAGGCTAGAAGCTAGCTAAATAGTTTGTTGCTAGCAAACCTGCCAATATGACAACTGAATTCAAAAATATCATTTGATGTAAACAGCTGGTCAAACTAGAAACGTGGGAGGATTTGACAGCTTTAGCAGCAGAGGGGACGGGATGAATTCAAGTTCATCACTCACCACGTTAGGTCATCAGATGCTCCAAAGAAAGATCAGTTAGCTACGTTTTTTTCCTTGTTGGACCTGCGTTCACGATGTATCCAATTTCAGTTTGTGTAGTTGTTGGTTTAGCTTTCTGTAACTTTGTAGCAATTAAGGTCTGCATGTGTAGGCTCATATTGAGTCATGATTGTGTCCGTTTTTTCCAAGTGTCCCGATATCTTTTCCAACTGTCCCATTATCTGGTTTTAATGTCCATTCTAGAATGCCCTTCTAGACAATCAGAAACGAGTATTCAAAAATGCTGTGGTATAAATCCAAATTGCTCATATGTAACTTTAAAGTTACACTGAACTTTAAATAGGTAAATCCTGTGTTACAACTAGTGACGAGGATATTCTCTGTGTTGTGTTTGTGTATTTATTTTCTCACTTGGATGGCGCATTCAGAAGCTGACATTAGATTGTCAGGATTGGGAACATTACATACTTGTAATTATTGTGTACCAACAAAGTAAGAACCACTTAAGATACATTTAATTTTAACTAGGTAAATCCTGTGTAACACCTAGTATTTACAATGTACGTATGCAGATATTACATGTGTACTAGTGTGTTTATTTTCTCACTTGGCTGGTGCTTCCAGAAACTTTGCAATTAGGGCCAGGTTGTCAAGATGGGTAATGCACTATATAAGTACACATTAATTCAAAGTACCCCTCAAGATACACTTCATTTTAACTAGCTTAATCCTGTTTAACACCTAGTAATTACATTGTACTTACGCAGATTTTACATGTACTCTGTGGTGTACTACTGTGTTTATTTTCTCACTTGGAATGTGCTCCCAGATGCTTTAAAATTAGGGCCAGGTTGTCAGGATGGGTAATGTACTATAAAAGTACACATTAATTACAAGCAAGTACCACTCAAGATACACTTCATTTTAACTAGCTAAAATCCTGTGTAACACCTAGTAATTAAAGCTGAGAAGAAACAAAACTCTAAATTGGTGAATTTAGTGGCAACTTGCCCATTTGTAACAAGTATAGTAACAAGCATTCGTTGTTACACCTCTGTAATTACAGACTGCAATTACCACCAGTTACATGTTATTACAGTGTAACTATGAGTTATTACAATTAACTACAATGCTTGTAATAAGGACCCCTTAAAATGAAGTGTTACCCATGTTTTCATTTTGTCATTATTAGGTGTTGTGTGTACATGGGTGAGAAAAAACATATATTTAATAATGTTTTAATTCAGGCTGTAACACAACAAAATGTGGAATAAGTCAAGCAGTATGAATACTTTCTGAAGGCACATTGTTTGGTAAAATGTAATGTGCTGCCAAATATCAATTTCTGATGGTTTCTTATATATAGTGTATATGAGCTACTAGGAATCCAGTGTAGATAAATACTATTACTGCATTTTCACCCTTTAAAATGAAACAATCGATCAGCCAATTCATTTAAATTTCCGATCTAGGTGTTGACCAGTATAAACAAAAAATACTGTATTTGCTAACTGTAGACCAGTGTTCCTTTACAATGAAGGAAATGCAACCAAACCACAGGCTGCCAGTGCCATGTGATCACTTCAGAGTGTGAGGTGTTGACTGTTTTGTGGTGCTGGCTGTTTTCACACCTTCTGCACACTCCTTCAAAGCATAAGCTCACATCTTATCTAGGTTAAATATATGATCTTCTTTTCATTTGCTCTGCCCACAGAATTGAAGTAAACACATACTCTGCGCTACTGTCATTGAGTATAGGCTACACGTCTATCTCTCAAAAGGATATCACCTATCAATCATCCAATGTTCAATTTGTGATGGTTTTGTTGAAGGACTTCACCTAGGCCTAATGATTACACGTCACATGTCAATCTCCAGTAAGGTTATCTCAAACAGGTTTCACAACCATTATCATATTGAGCAACTGAGTGTACACTGTGTGCCAGCGGGTCACAGATAAGGCCATGAGAAAATGACAGGACGTTTGTTCTCATCACTGCTCGCACAGAAAGCATCAACGGAAACTGACTGATGCCTCGCACCCTGCCACCTAATGCAGTGCCTGGCAGTGAGATTAAAGGATGTGACAGGTGTGGCATATCAAGAAGCTGATTAAACAGCATGATCATTACACATTACACACACTCTAAAATGTGAAGTTTTATCACACAACACAATGCCACAGATGTCTCAACATTTTGGGGGAGCATGCAATTGTCATGCTGACTGCATGAATGTCCACCAGAGCTGTTGCCAGAGAATTTACGTGTTCATTTCTCTACCATAACCCGCCTCCAACGTCATTTTAGAGAATTTGGCAGTACGTCCAACCGGCCTCACAACTGCAGACTAAGTGTATGGTGTCGTGTGGGTGAGCGGTTTGTTGATGTCAACGTTTTGATCAGAGTTTCCCATGGTGGCGGTGGGGTTATAGTATGGGCAGGCATAAGCTACGGACAATGAAAAAAATTGCATTTTATTGATGACAATTTGAATGCACAGAGATACTGTGACGAGATCCTGAGGCCCATTGTCGTGCCATTCATCCGCCGCCATCACCTCAAGTTTCAGCATGATAATGCTGTACACAATTCCTGGAAGCTGAAAATGTCCCAGGTCTTCCATGGCCTGCATACTCACCAGACATGTCACCCATTGAGCATGTTTGGGATGCTCTTGATCGACAGCGTGTTCCAGTTCCCGCCAATATCCAGCAACTCGTCACGGGCATTGAAGAGGACTGGGACAACATTCCACAGGCCACAATCAACAGCCTGATCAACTATGCGAAGGAGATGTGTCGCGCTGCATGAGGCAAATGGTGGTCACACCAGATACTGACTGGTTTTCTGATCCCCAGCCCCTACGAAGGTATGTCTGTATTCCCAGACGTGAAAACCATAGATTAGGGCCTAATTTATTTATTTGAATTGACTTGACTTCCTTATCTGAACTGTAACTCAGTAAAATATTTTATATTGTTGCATGTTTGCGTATATATTTTATTCAGTATAGTTTTCAGAGACTTGAAAAATGGCATGACTAGCAAGCATTAAACTGTGAAATTCATTGTCCATTTCAACAACCTGCCATCATTCTGAATATGTGGAACAGAAGGTCAGGTCTGGGCTCCAATGCTGTTTTTTCACACGACTAAAGGGAACTTTGGCTAAAGTACAGTTATGCTTTAGGTTCCCACAGACTAGCATCTAACCCAAGTTTCTCAAGCCCTTTGAAACCAGATGATTCATAGTGCAAATGCAACTGAAAAAACATGGGGGCATGAATGAACATTTGAACTTTCAAATCATATAACCAGCCAACAAATTCCCATGCGAAAAAACTATTCTTATCTCAACGAAGTTTAATTGGTATAATTTATGGAAGTATCTGTTTTATCAATCGCAGTGGATGTTATTTCGTTGCCGCTGGTCAGCAACCAGCACTTCAACTTGCAAATACAGCAGTTTGCCACTGTTTTGAGTGAAAGTCCAATCATTTTGAGGAAGCAGAGAAAACATTGTTGAGCTTTTGGATCTATTTTGATTGGTAAGTTTACTATAGTTACTGAAGAAATAAACTGAGAAGTGTTTTGACTTCTCAATATGCTACTAAGTAGCGTGAACATGTAATGCCTATAAAAGCTATGAATGGTAAAGTTATGTTATAAAAAGAAGCATTTCAATACAATACAGTTATAGGAACTACTTATGAGAATTTTATACATTACTTTCTTATTATGCTTTGTTTCAATATGCCTAAAATATAGCTTAAAGCATTTTAACTTTGTTATTATTCTTCTGTGTTCCTTTATTTTAAAAGGTACACACAAATGTAATCGAAGCATTACAGTTGATATTATCCTTATTTGGAATGTTTTCAGCTAAATGCACATTGTTAAACTGCAAAAAGACTTAGTCAACTATGAAATAGTTTGGGAAAAAGTACTTATTGGCAATCATAAAAACACCCAATTTATTACACAAAAGTGTATTATTTGTATTTATAATGCTTAAAATGTCATCTTACTAATGATGTGAACATGGAAAACCATTTTGAATATTATTGTAATAGTTTTCATACAGCAGAAAGGAACCACTAACAAATTAATGTTACTGTTAACAAATTGCTATTTAATATTATTATTAATTTACGAATGTCAACAATCATAATAAACAGGCTACTCGTGAATTAATCATATTCAAAATATGGTTGTTCGGTTAAAAAAGAAAGCAAAATAAATAAGTAATATAAATGCAAACATCAATTCAAACTATTAATGATAATGAAATATACAATTCTGATATGCAAGTTGTAACTGTTATACATAAAATATATTTCAGTGAATACTTTCACTGAGCTTTTGAAATACATACAGTAACACCTAAAATCACCTCAACCTTTAGGGCTTCGGACTACAAAAAGGCTATAAAATATGCAGAACCCTTCTATCAGACTTTCTGGTCGAACGACTGGAGACGAGTTCTGGAGGCTGTTGTGCCGCAGCTCTCTGAGGTGCCATTGTAGGAGAAGTCGGTGGACGAGGCATAGCCCTGGTGCAGCCCACGCTTCCGCACGCAGCTCAGGAACAGGCTCGCTGCCTGCCGTCTGAAGTGGTGATCCAGGGACAGGTAGATGGCCGGGTTCACACAGCTGTTGAGGAAGGCCAAGCAGCAGGAGAGAGTGAGGCCCTGGCTCAGGACAGTCTGGGTCTCATTGCTCAGATCGGCCCCAGACAGCCTGAAACCAATTAGGATGGTCTTGAAGACGTTGAAGGGAAGCCAAGACACCACGAAGGCCACAATGATGATGAAGGCCATTTTGAGAGAGTGGCGGCGTCGGGCTTTCGCGCGGGGGTTTCCCGCGGCAACACAGTGTCGGCGCAGGCGGGCCAGGATGGAGCAGTAGCAGAGGAGGATGATGAGCACCGGCAGGGCGAAGGTCAGGAAGATCGTGGTCAGGCTCAGACCCAGGAAGAAGGACGACTCTTCGTCCTCCAGACAAAAGGGTTCACCGTTGGGGGTACGTACGCTACGGTAAACCAGGGAGGGGATACCCAGAGCCAGGGATAGCAGCCAGACTACGGCGCAGGTGAGACGCACACACCGGCTGCTGCGGAGGAAGCGGGAGTCCATGAGGCGCACAACGGCCAGGTAGCGGTCCATGCTCATGCAGGTCAGGAAGAAGATGTTGGAGAAGCGGTTGACAGAGACGATGTAGCTGCTCAGTTTGCAGAGGAGGTACCCAAAAGGCCAGTGTCCCTCCTGACTGGAGGAGACGGCCCACAGAGGGAGGGTGAGGACAAACACCAGGTCCGCCAGCGCCAGGTTAACCACAAATGTATCCACCAGACGACCACCCTTCTTCCCCCTGCTGCCCATGACCACGATCACAAAGAGGTTTCCCAGGAAGCCTGTGAAAAACATGAGGAAATAAAGCAGTGGCAGGTAGATGTGAGAATAGGATAGTCTGGAGCTGGAGTGGTCCCCAGGGTTGGTTAGATTGTCGCTGTCACTGTACAGCATGTCAGTGTCATTGTCATCGTTGTAGAAGTACTCGTCGTTGTCATACATCTCCATTCTATGATCAAAGAGAAGTGTCTCAACTGCTTGCGCTCTGTGTATCTGGCTGGCAAGCTCAATGCTTCTAGACATACTATTCTGTGTCACATGCTTAAAAACCACAGACAAACTGCCAGGTCCTGTTTTCTTCTGTGATTTCTAGCATGTGTTCTATCTGGCATATTCTTGCACAAAATTCAGACACAAATTACTACTATTTCTCATGATAATTTTTACAATATACTCTATTTGCATATCATTTTTCAAGTAGAACCACTTTAGACACTCTTCCTTACATGCAGGCAAAAAGTTAAGCAAGAAGAAACAAAAACATATCAAGAGAAAAAGTACATATACAATCTGGGCAATGCCATTTGGATGAAAATAATCAAAAACAACTAAGGACTGAATTATACTAGCAGACCAAACAATAAAAGCTAAAAGTATTTGACAGGGACAGGATGTTTATGGTATTCAAGGGATTGATGTAGGCATACTTTAATTATGATTTTCTACATGTTAAAAAACATACATTCACAGAGTGGGTTTGTAATTTCAATCATAAAATTTAACTGAGACATGACATTGAACATCAACTTTATATTACTCATATTCTCTTGTGTGAAAGGCGTGAAAACACCAAACACTTATCAATTTGCATTTGTCACATGCGCCAAATACAACAGGTGTAGACTTTACAGTGAAATGCTTGCTTACGAGCCCTTCCCAACGATGCTGAGTTAAAAATAATAATACAAATAAAAATAGTAACACAAGAGGAATAAAATACACAGGAATTAAGCTATATACAGGGAGTACCAGTACTAGATCAATGTGCAAGGGTACAAGGTATTTGAGGAAGATACAGTATGTACATGAAGGCAGGGTCAAAAGACTAGGCATCAGAATAGATAATAATAAGACTAAAATCAAAAACAGAGTAGCAGCAGCATATGACGAGTGTGAAAGTGTGTGTGTGTGGTGTGTGGGTTTTGTATGAGAGTGTCAGTGTAATATATATATATATATATATATACACAGTGGGGGGAAAAAGTATTTAGTCAGCCACCAATTGTGCAAGTTCTCCCACTTAAAAAGATGAGAGAGGCCTGTAATGTTCATCATAGGTACACGTCAACTATGACAGACAAAATGAGATTTTTTTCTCCAGAAAATCACATTGTAGGATTTTTAATGAATGTATTTGCAAATTATGGTGGAAAATAAGTATTTGGTCAATAACAAAAGTTTCTCAATACTTTGTTATATACCCTTTGTTGGCAATGACACAGGTCAAACGTTTTCTGTAAGTCTGTAAGGTTTTCACACACTGTTGCTGGTATTTTGGCCCATTCCTCCATGCAGATCTCCTCTAGAGCAGTGATGTTTTGGGGCTGTCGCTGGGCAACACGGACTTTCAACTCCCTCCAAAGATTTTCTATGGGGTTGAGATCTGGAGACTCCAGGACCTTGAAATGCTTCTTACGAAGACACTCCTTCGTTGCCCGGGCGGTGTGTTTGGGATCATTGTCATGCTGAAAGACCCAGCCACGTTTCATCTTCAATGCCCTTGCTGATGGAAGGAGGTTTTCACTCAAAATCACACGATACATGGCCCCATTCATTCTTTCCTTTACACGGATCAGTCGTCCTGGTCCCTTTGCAGAAAAACTGCCCCAAAGCATGATGTTTCCACCCCCATGCTTCACAGTAGGTATGGTGTTCTTTGGATGCAACTCAGCATTCTTTGTCCTCCAAACACGACGAGTTGAGTTTTTACCAAAAAGTTCTATTTTGGTTTCATCTGACCATATGACATTCTCCCAATCCTCTACTGGATCATCCAAATGCACTCTAGCAAACTTCAGACGTGTCTGGCACTGCAGGATTTGAGTCCCTGGCGGCGTAGTGTGTTACTGATGGTAGGCTTTGTTACTTTGGTCCCAGCTCTCTGCAGGTCATTCACTAGGTCCCCCCGTGTGGTTCTGGGATTTTTGCTCACCGTTCTTGTGATCATTTTGACCCCACGGGGTGAGATCTTGCGTGGAGCCCCAGATCGAGGGAGATTATCAGTGGTCTTGTATGTCTTCCATTTCCTAATAATTGCTCCCACAGTTGATTTCTTCAAACCAAGCTGCTTACCTATTGCAGATTCAGTCTTCTCAGCCTGGTGCAGGTCTACAATTTTGTTTCTGGTGTCCTTTGACAGCTCTTTGGTCTTGGCCATAGTGGAGTTTGGAGTGTGACTGTTTGAGGTTGTGGACAGGTGTCTTTTATACTGATAACAAGTTCAAACAGGTGCCATTAAAACAGGTAACGAGTGGAGGACAGAGGAGCCTCTTAAAGAATAAGTTACAGGTCTGTGAGAGCCAGAAATCTTGCTTGTTTGTAGGTGACCAAGTACTTATTTTCCACCATAATTTGCAAATAAATTCATTAAAAATCTTACAATGTGATTTTCTGGATTTTTTTTCTCTCAATTTGTCTGTCATAGTTGACGTGTACCTATGATGAAAATTACAGGCCTCTCTCATCTTTTTAAGTGGGAGAACTTGCACAATTGGTGGCTGACTAAATACTTTTTCCCCCCACTGTACAGGGGCGGTGTGTTCATTAGGGCGATATGGGCGACGCACTGCCAAACGGGAAAAGGAAGGGATTTTTTTCTAATCAATTATATCACGGCAACAGTAGTTATCAGTGTTCTAATCTAGACGTCTGATCTGCCACTAAATGTCCAATCAGGCTAAAGTCGTGCTTCAAATGCCCCCCCCCCTTTTGGGGCGATTTCAGTCAGGTTGAAAATCGCCCCAGAAGTCTCTCATAGACTCTCATGTAAAAAAATTTTTTTCAAATATCAGAGCTTTCAATACAATCTCTATGGGTTTCTGAGGGCTTGCACTTACGCGCTTTCGTCATACGTAACATAACCATGAACGTAACTAAGAAAAGAGCGGGTAGCAGCGTCAATCAATTCACGTACTACTATCAAGATGGCTAACGTTCAGTGCAACTCGATTGTCTTTTTGAAAGAAGTTCACATCAAAGACCATTCAAAACGAGCTACTGGAGTGTATGCTAGCGGTCATGAGGGAACATATTGTGGAGGAGGTGAAGTCGGCGAAATTCGTAGCTATCCAAGCTGACGAGACCACGGACGTTTCTACACAGACACAGCTGGTGCTTGTGCTGAGGTACATAGATAGCAACCACAAAGTGCAGGAGCGCTTTTTTGAGTTCCTTCCCATCTCGGAATCAACCTCAGTCTCAATCGCCAGTGTGCTTTTGGAGAGACTGAACGGTATTTTTGCCGACGGCGAGAAAGTCAAACTGTGGTGCACTGGCACTGTACCAGGTTCTCATGAGCTACAACCTCCAGGAGACGTTCTCTGAGACTGTGACTCTGTTGAACATCCTCATAACTACTCCAATGACAACAGCTGAAGCTGAGAGATGTTTCTCAACTTTGACACGAGTTAAGACATTCCTGCGAAATTCAATGGGCCAGGAACGTCTGAATGCACTGGCCATGCTTTCCATGGAGAGGGAACTAGTCCTCAGCATGCCTGATTTCAATGAGAAAGTCATTGACCGCTTTGCTGCATTGAAAGAGAGAAGAGAACAGTTTCAGTACAAGTAATGTAGCCTCTCTCTCTCGTTGTCCCTCCCTGTCTGTCTCTTTAACACACACACGCCCAAATCAGTTCACAGTTGATGTTGTTTAAAATAGTTATTTTTCATTTAAAAAAAAGTAAAAAAAAAAATAATCTGTTTATGTTCATTTTTACAAATCTATACAATTGGCCAGAATATGGTTGTTCATATTTACAAATCTATACAATTGGCCAGAATATGGTTGTTCATTTTTACAAAGCCATACAGATAGCTGTGTTTACCTTTTCTATAAATTATTTTCAAATTCTGTTTTCAGGCAAAATGTCTATCACTGTTCATTTTCACAAATATATACAAGAGGGCAGAATATGGAAGTCTATAAAAATTTCTTATTACCAATAACTTGCATCAATGTTTTCAGTAGCCTCTATCAAAAGCTCCTGCTTGCTTGTTGTGAATTATGCTCAGGTGCACATATTTCCAATTCAACCATGAGGCAAAAAATGTGGTAAAAGCTCTTGTTGATCCTGCAATCTGAACAAATACCAAGATGCTGTATTTTCAGCTGATATTTCATTTGTTTATGGAAATGCATATTGTTTATGCAGTGTTGAGGAATGTGAAAGAACACCCTTGATTATTTTTACTGTGATAACTTATTTTGCTTTTGTAAGCCAACACTTTTGAGATCAGTCAATAAATGCTTCTGGCATTGACTTATATGCTGCCCCTGTCTTCATGTTGTTGCTGGACATATCTTTTTGAAAATGTGTGTAGGTCACCTAAATCATCAGAAAAATTGCCCCCCCTGAGAATTTTTTCAGGAGCCGCCACTGCCACTGTATATATAATAATATCAAAATGGGACTTGCCAGACCCTATATGACCGTGTACATTAATAAATCAGACGTGTCATCAGATGAGTCATATTATAGATACAACTTACTCTAATGTGAACTTGATGAGAACTTGATATGCTCATAGGCTGTGAAAACCATACGTGTAATGACAGTTTCCTTTAACCAACAACTTCTCCTTTTGACTGATAGTAGTGTGTGAACATGAACAATGGTCTCTGTCAGAAATGTAAATCATCACATGAACAGTTATAGAACATAGTGAAACTGATGATATAATACTATGTTAAAGGAAAAGGAAAGGGGAAAAAATGACAATGTTAAGCCTGAGCTAGTTGAATGTTGGTTATGTAAGAGAACGTTAGTGTTCCAATAAAAACATGAGGGGAGAAAGGATCTTCTATTTGGCAAAAAGGTTTTCCTCCACTCTCAGCGTTGCGTCAGCATTTGCTTCCCATCAATGCTTAAGAGTTTACTTTGAAAAACATTAAACTAAATCAAATACTAACAGGAGTGAAAAACTAGTTTTTAATCAAGAGTGACAATTTCTAATCAAGAGTGACAACTATGCAAACAATATTTTGCTTTAACTTGTCTAAACATTGCATTTTAGTGTGATACGAGTCATCAAGCATACGTTTCAATGTATTTCAGTCTCTACAAAACATAGAAAACTAATAAAAACAAACCTAAAGTAACCTATAAACATCCCTAATGTGGTATTTAGCAATCAGTGGACAACACTTTACCATAAAATGAGGGCTTTTCTCATCCTTGTCACCTTGACCTGTCTGGCTGACGCCCAGCAACAAGCCCTGATGGACTACCTGGAGCAGCGTCTGCTAGACATCGAGGTAAGTCCACTGTAGCTCAGTTGGTAGAGCATGGCGCTTGCAACGCCAGGCTCTACCTGGCGTTGCAAGCGCCAGGTAGAGAACCATACTATTGGAACCATACTAAAGAACCATACTATTGGTTCTTTAGAAGCCATACCATTGGTGATGACTGTGGCAGTGGCCCCAGGGAACAGGGTTTTAATTCATCCTGTGAAATAGGGACAACACCCATATGCCTCCAGAACTACTTGCTCTAACTGTCTTCTTTTTTTTTTCTTTTTGTCATTTAGCAGACACTCTTATCCAGAGCGACTTACAGGAGCAATTAGGGTTAAGTGCCTTGCTCAAGGTCACATCGACAGATTTTTCACCTAGTCGGCTCGGGGATTAGAACCAGCGACCTTTCGGTTACTGGCACAACACTCTTAACCACTAAGCTACCTGCCACCTCTCACCTCTCCCACCAGGATGGTATCTCGGTATGGCACGAGCAGACCAACCGCTATGCCACAGAGCTGCGGGAGTTCAACCAGCAGATGGTTGCCCAGATTGAGACCCTGGACAAAGACAAGGAGACCCTGAGGACGGACCTGGACAGTGTGGGGGACGCGCGTGGACCGCGAGATGGACTACCTTGAGACACAGAATGGGGCGCAGCCCTGCGTGGACGTGGATGACAAGTTAGTGGAACAACAGGTGACCGTGGTGAAGGAGAAGAACAAGGCCAAGTACGACAAGGCCACAGGTGAGATGTGGCAGACATGGTGGCAGACGTGGTGACATACTGAGGGGACAAAGACACATGATTACTTACTAAGAGGATCATAGCAAGCCTGGTAATTAATTGCACCCACCTGGTGTCCCAGGTCTAAATCCCTAGAGGGGAAGAATTAATCAATAGAAATCAGCAGTGGAACTGGCTTCGAGGTCCATATTTGAATATGCCTGGCATAGGCCTACTGAAAGGACAAACATATGACGTAAACTCAGCAGTAGGGGTAATGCGAGACCTTGGTTCCTTAACAAGTCTTCTTCTACATGATGAGAGGAGATATAGTGGGCCACAGGTATGAGATGTTGATAAACATGTAAGCAGGCCAAGTGTCTTAGCTGCTGTACTGTCATGTAACTAAGTTAGAAAATCAATCTACCCTCATATCAGGATTCTTCTCTCAGAGGCTCTTATTAAATAATTTAAGTGGATTTCATTCAATGTTGTGCTTAACACTTTTCGTTCTACTCTAAAACATTAAGGTTAGGGTTGATAACATAGAGAACACCATCTGGTTTTCTTGGCAGGCATAATTATAAACCTAGAGCAGGTATTCAGGAAACTGTTTACACTTGGTTGTTGAAGTACAGGAAGTGGGTGGACTGC
This sequence comes from Coregonus clupeaformis, assembly GCF_020615455.1. NCBI lineage: Eukaryota > Metazoa > Chordata > Actinopteri > Salmoniformes > Salmonidae > Coregonus > Coregonus clupeaformis. The sequence continues at coordinate 15,519 of NW_025533498.1, forward strand.
ACTGAGATACTGTATGAGAGCATGCTGATGAAGCACATAGATGAAGGACTGACTGAAAATGCGATGCTGATTCAAATATTATTCTCTAAATTATGCACCACTTTAATTGTAATATCTGCTTTCAGTTGCACTAGAGCAAAAATTTATATGCAGTGACTCGTCAGATTTAATTGCCTATGATCCTTATAAATGTAGCCACACACTTGTAATTAAATTGTTTTTTAATTTCCCCAGTAATTAAATCAGCTGAGTGCTGTTGCCTACTAGGGGGGCATTTTCTTCTGACACAATCAGGTTGAACATCTGAAACATACTTCAGATCATGTAAAAGCCTGAGGAGTGAAAATAAGCTAAAACTATTTTTTTTTAATGGAACTATCCCTTGAACTTTACCTAGTCCCTTAGTATCACTTCTGGTTGCTTTATCAATATGGTATGTTGTAGTTTGTCTTATGATATTGGTATAACAGATATCACAGTTCGACTGTAACAATGTGTACATTGTAATTACACTGAACCTGCTGTGTAATGTTAACTACCATGTAAAAAACATGATTTTAGCCCAACTAAATTTAAAGTGGGACCAGGAAGGGTCATGTACCTCTCTTCTCCTCTCCCAGACTGCAGGGACATGATATCCAGCATCAAAGCCATGAAGATTTTGAAGTGAGTTAGAGGCCCAAAGGGCATGTGGACCAAAGATGTGGGTAGCAGCTCGGGCAAGGTCTATGTCTTCAACGGCACAGATGAGGACACCATCTATGAGTTTGGCTCCATCAGGGACCTCATCGTCTCCTTGGGCACATCCATGGGCAAGACCATGAAGCTGCCATTCCCTTGGCGAGGCAGCGGCCACACCGTCTACAACAACCCCTCGTACTACGTGAAGGAGGGCAAGGAGCTGCGGCTGATCAAGTACGACATGCGGAACGGCTCAGTGGCGGACAGCGCCGTGTTCCCTGTCCAGGACCACGTCCCCATCTATGGCCTAACCCCAGAGACGGTCATTGTCCTGGCGGCAGACAAGGAGGGCCTCTGGGCCATCTACGCCACAAAGGAGACTGAGAGGCACATCTCTCTGGCCAAAATGGACGCCAACACGCTGGACATCGAACAGATGTGGGACACGTCGTGCCCGAGGGAGAACACCGAGGTTGCCTTCATCATCTGCGGCACGGTGTACGTGGTCTACAACACTGCGCTGAAAAGCGCTTGTGCGTTTTTGACGTCAGTGATATGGTGACCAACGACGACGCACCGCTAGTGTACTTTCCCAAGCGCTACGGCGCTCACTCCAGCCTCAAGTACAACCTGCTGGAGCAGCCGATCTACGCCTGGGACGATGGCTACCAGATCCTCTACAAGCTGGCCATGAAGAAGAAACTGGAGGCATGAGCTCAGCAGCGCCGCCTAGTGTTGAGGTGGGTTTGAGATTTCTATCATCTGTACTGAGTAAAAGCCCAGAAATGTCTGTGTAGATGAAAATAAAACATATTTTCACTGTCATATTCAGTGGAATGTTTTAATATTATATCTTGCCTGGAGCAAAGATCAATAACATAGATATGACCAAAGTTATGAAATTACTAACATGGTTTGTTCAACTACAGATGCCGTATCTAAATTTGATAATGTTGCTGTTGCAGGAATTTTCCTGCACAGCAGGAAATGCAAGCTTGTAGTGTATCCGAGGTTTAAAAAGGTTTCTAAAGTTTGTAATTTCCACTTTAAACTTGATTTGCCCTAACACATTTTTTATCACCCCTTCAAAAATGTCAATTTATTATAATCCACATAATAATTCACATGTCCTGTTTCCTGCAGGATAATTTTTCTGCTGTCGAAAAACTGGCTCAAATTAAGATCCTACATCTGTATGGCACAGGGCCTTGCAGCTGCAGTTATGATTTTGAACACTGTCCTAAATGAAATCAGATCATTGTCATATTGTATTTCCTGTGTCGATTACCAAGAGAAAAAACATCCATTTACTTTAGGTATTGCTTGTTATTAAATATTGATATGATGATCAAAAAAGATCTAGGGGTGTGTGGACAGAGAATATAAAGTAAAAACAGCACAGCTGTATAATATGTATGTTTTCCGTTTTATCTCTCTGTTTGGCACTTCTGAAAACCACAATTTTACCTTTTTCTCTGGCTATGCCTTCATGTTGAATAAAAACATACTTGGATGAAAGTGTGTAAGTTATTTTTCTTCCATGTTACAGTAAAAGAGGAACATACACTACCGGTCAAAAGTTTTAGAACACCTACTCATTCAAGGGTTTTTCGTTACTTTTACTATTTTCTACATTGTAGAATAATAGTGAAGACATCAAAACTATGAAATAACATATATGGAATGATGTAGTGACAAAGAAAGTGTTAAATCAAAATATATTTTATATTTAAGATTCTTCAAATAGCCACTCTTTGCCTTAATGACAGCTTTGCACACTTTTGGCATTCTCTCAACCAGCTTCACCTGGAATGTTTTTCTAACAGTCTCGAAGGAGTTCCCACATATGCTGAGCACTTGTTGGCTGCGTTTCCTTCACTCTGCGGTCCCACTCATCCCAAACCATCTCAATTGGGTTGAGGTCGGGGGATTGTGGAGGCCAGGTCATCTGATGCAGCACTCCATCACTCTCCTTCTTGGTCATATAGCCCTTACACAGCCTGGAGGTGTGTTGGGTCATTGTGCTGTTGAAAAACAAATTATAGTCCCACTAAGCGCAAACCAGATGGGATGGCGTATCTCTGCAGAATGCTATGGTAGCCATGCTGGTTAAGTGTGCCTTGAATTGTAAATAAATCACTGACAGTGTCACCAGCAAAGCACCCCCAACCATAACACCTCCTCCATGCTTTACGTGGGAAATACACATACGGAGATCATCTGTTCACCCACACCGCGTCTTACAAAGACACTGTAGTTGTAACCAAAAATCTCTAATTTGGACTCCAGACCAAAGGACACATTTCCACCGGTCTAATGTCCATTGCCCAAGTTTATTCTTATTGGTGTCCTTTAGTAGTGGTTTCTTTGCAGCAATTCGGCCACGAAGACCTGATTCACACAGTCTCCCCTGAACAGTTGCTGTTGAGATGTGTCTGTTACTTGAACTCTGTGAAGCATTTATTTGGGCTGCAATTTCTGAGGCTGGTAACTCTAATGACCTTATCCTCTGCAGCAGAGGGAACTCTGGGTCTTCCATTCCTGTGGCAGTCCTCATGAGAGCCAGTGTCAATCATAGCGCTTGATGGTTTTTGCGACTGCACTTGAAGAAACTTTCAAAGTTCTTGAAATCTTCCGTTTTCACTGACCTTCATGTCTTAAAGTAATAATGGACTGTCATTTCTCTTTGCTTATTTGAGCTGTTCTTGCCATAATATGGACTTGGTATTTTACCAAATAGGGCTATCTTCTGTATACCCTCCCTACCTTGTCACAACACAACTGATTGGCTCAAACACATTAAGAAGGAAAGATATTCCACAAATTAACTTTTAAGAAGGCACACCTGTTAATTGAAATGCATTCCAGGTGACTATCTCATGAAGCTGGTTGAGAGAATGCCAAGAGTGTGCAAAGCTGTCATTAAGGCAAAGGGTGGCTATTTGAAGAATCTCAAATATAAAATATATTTTGATTTGTTTAACACTTTTTTGGTTACTACATGATTCCATGTGTTATTTCATAGTTTTGATGTCTTCACTATTATTCTACAATGTAGAAAATAGTAAAAATAAAGAAAAACCCTCGAATGAGTAGGTGTTCTAAAACTTTTGACCGGTAGTGTATATCGGCACTCAATTTGGAATGTTAGAACCAGAATCAACAACTTTATTGTCACTTGTTTAAAATACAAGGGATGCCTGGAAACAGTTATGTTACAAATACAAATGTTCAATACAAAAGTGGAAAGTTACTCTTAATTGCTTAGAAAAAACAGAGGAGAGTAATTATTTTAAACACTTATCACAAGGCTGATGAGGCAAAGGGGTCAAGGGTCAAGCCAAGTCCCTCAACAAAGTACATGACATTGCCTAAACAGGAGACTATTGGCAAACACTTCATAGGTAATAGGAAAAACAACAGAGCAGTGAAGCTTTAGTCACTGTGAAATTGAAACAGAAAAGTAAGGTCAGGGGATAGTCATGTGGATAATATCATAAATATGTGATTCTAAATACAGTGCTATTATTGATGTCAGTATCAAAGGGCATTATATACATATACTATTGTACATTTTAAGTCCATACCTTCAGTGTAATTTTAACAGTACTGTACCGCCACAAACTAAACCACAGTGTTTGTAATGACGCTATCTACGTATTTAGCACGTAATGCAGCTACACTTAAGACATCAAAAATATATGATGGCCAGGTGTGGTGTATGTTGTGTACATAAAACAAATACAAATAAAGTAAAGGGATGTAACATTTGTCCTCCTGGACCATCCACTGTAGTAAACCAACAATGATTTCAATAACAAAACAAATGTGTATAAAATTGTTCACTTCATAATACCCTGTTGATTGTTTTGGACTTGCTGTAGGGTAGGGTACTGTAAGTCGTAGGGTACTTCAAGAACGTCCTGCACTCAACAGCAGCAACTATAACATTTGACCTATTTAATATGATGTTGTATGTTCACAAGACTGCCACAACACAACTCCCTGACCAAACTTCAGACATATACACATAGATGTTAACCTCAGATGTATAAACACACCAGGCTGAGCTCAACTGCAAAAATATTGTTGCAATAACAATGATCCCACCAGACCCAGTATACACTATAAGCTATACATACCATGGCAAAGTGGCTGTCCAAGAGGGCACAAGAGAAATGTGTGTGTGTGTGTGTTTCTGTGTCTGTCTGTGTGCTTTGGAGATAATGTCCAGTGTAGACCGACTGTTATTCCAGAACAACTTACTGCAATTTACTTATTTTGAGGCACAGAATTTGTGGGTCTGGGACACTCCAATATTTCAGGCCTTGCTGCAGGGCAGGCTTTGTAGAGTAGTGGAATATAAACTCTTACTCCTCCCTCATGGACTAGACAGGAGTCTTGGAGAGGGGCAGGAGCCTTGGCTGTCAAAGCTTGCTGTGCGGGTTTTCCACTGTAGGAAACATTTCACATGGTAAGATTAGTGTACCAGCATGGAAATTGCTGTCACTGTTAGGAGTTTACCTACCATCAGAAATCCTACATAGATAGATACAATACCAGTCAAAAGTTTGGACACACCTACTCATTCAAGGGTTTTTCTTTATTTTTTACATTGTAGAATAATAGTAAAGACATCAAAACTATGAAATAACACATATGGAATCATGTAGTAACCAAAAAAGTGTTAAACAAATCAAAATATATCTTATATTTTAGATTCTTCAAAGTAGCCACCGTTTGCCTTTATGACAGCTTTGCACACTCTTGGCATTCTCTCAACCAGCTTTATGAGGTAGTCACCTGGAATTCATTTCAATTAACAGGTGTGCCTTGTTAAAAGCTAATTTGTGGAATTTCTTTCCTTTCTTAATGCGTTTGAGCCAATCAGTTTGTTGTGACAAGGTAGGCGTGGTATACAGAAGATAGCCCTATTTGGTAAAAGACCAAGTCCATATCATGGCAAGAACACCTCAGAAAATCCAAGAGAAACGACAGTCCATCATTACTTTAAGACATGAAGGTCAGTCAATCCTGAAAATGTTAAGAACTTTGAACGTTTCTTCAAGTGCAGTCGCAAAAACCATCAAGTGCTATGATGAAACTGGCTCTCATGAGGACCGCCACAGACAAGGAAAACCTAGAGGTACCTCTGCTGCAGAGGATAAGTTCATTAGAGTTACCAGCCTCAGAAATTGCAGCCCAAATAAATGCTTCACAGAGTTCAAGTAACAGACACATCAACACATCAACTATTCAGAAGAGACTGTGTGAATCAGGCCTTCGTGGTCGAATTACTGCAAAGAAATCACAACTAAAGGACACCAATAAGAAGAAGATACTTGCTTTGGCCAAGAAACACGAGCAATGGACATTAAACCGGTGGAAATCTGTCCTTTTGTCTGATGTATGGTTCCAACCGCCGTGTCTTTGTGAGACGCAGAGTAGGTGAACGGATGACCTCCGCATGTGTAGTTCCCACCGTGAAGCATGGAGGAAGAGGTGTGATGGTGCTTTGCTGGTGACACTGTCAGTGATTTATTTAGAATTCAAGGCACACTTAACCAGCATGGCTACCACAGCATTCTGCAGCGATACGCCAGCCCATCTGGTTTGCGCTTAGTGGGACTATCATTTGTTTTTCAACAGGACAATGACCCAACACACCTCCAGGCTGTGTAAGGGCTATTTGACCAAGAAGGAGAGGGATGGAGTGCTGCATCAGATGACCTGGCCTCCACATTCACCCGACCTCAACCCAATTGAGATGGTTTGGGATGAGTTGGACCGCAGAGTAAAGGAAAAGCAGCCAACAAGTGCTCAGCATATGTGGGAACTCCTTCAAGACTGTTGGAAAAGCATTCCTCATGAAGCTGGTCAAGAAAATGCCAAGAGTGTGCAAAGCTGTGAACAAGGCAAAGGGTGGCTACTTTGAAGAATCTCAAATATAAAATAGATTTAGATTTGTTTAACACTTTTTTGGTTTCTACATGATTCCATATCTGTTATTTCATAGTTTTGATGTCTTTACTATTATTCTGCAATGTAGAAAATAGTAAAAATTAAAAAACACATTGAATGAGTAAGTGTGTACAAACTTTTTACTGGTACCATATATACAGCACTGTATATACAATCCCCCGACCTCAATTGGGTTGAGGTCGGGGGATTGTGGAGGCCAGGTGATCTGATATCTGATGCAGCACTCCATCATTCTCCTTCTTGGTCAAATAGCCCTTACGCAGCCTGGAGGTGTGTTGGGTCATTGTCCTGTTGAAAACAAATTACAGCCCCACTAAGCCCAAACCAGATGGGATGGTGCATCGCTGCAGAATGCTGTGGTAGCCATGCTGGTTAAGTGTGCCTTGAATTCGAAATAAATCACAGACAGTGTCACCAGCAAAGCACCCCCACACCATAACACCTCCTCCTCCATGCTTTAAAGTGGGAATTACACATGCAGAGGTCATCCGGTCACCCACACTGCGACTCACAAAGACATAGCGGTTGGAACCAAAAATCTCCAAATTGGACTCCATACCAAAGAACAAATTTCCACCGGTCTAATGTCCATTGCGCGTGTTTCTTGGCCCAAGCAGGTCTCTTCTTCTTATTGGTGTCCTTTGGTAGTGGTTTCTTTGCAGCAATTCGACCATGAAGGCCTGATTCACACAGTCCCCTCTGAACAGTTGATGTTGAGATGTGTCGGTGACTTGAACTCTGTGAAGCATTTATTTGGGCTGCAATTTCTGAGGCTGGTAACTCTAATGAACTTATCCTCTGCAGCAGAGGGAACTTTGGGTCCTCCATTCCTGTGGTGGTCCTCACGAGAGCCAGTTTCATCATAGCGCTTGATGGTGTTTGCGAGTGCGCTTGAAGAAACGTTCAAGGTTCTTGAAATGTTCCGTATTGACTGACCTTCATGTCTTAAAGTAATGATGGACTGTCGTTTCTCTTTGCTTATTTGAGCTGTTCTTGCCATAATATGGACTTGGTCTTTTACCAAATAGGGCTATCTTCTGTATACCCTCCCTACTTTGTCACAACACAACTGATTGGCTCAAACACATTAAGAAGGAAAAATATTCCACAAATTAACTTTTAAGAAGGTACACCTGTTCATTGAAATGCATTCTAGGTGACTACCTCATGAAGCTGGTTGTGAAAATGCCAAGAGTGTGCAAAGCTGTCATCAAGGCAAAGGGTGGCTATTTGAAGAATCTCAAATATAACATATTGAGTTGAGGTCCTTTGCATTGTTGGTTATGGGCTTGTACGTAAGCATTTCACTGTAATGTCTACACCTGTTGTATTCGGCGCATGTGGAAAATAAAATTTGATTTGATTTATATTTTGATTTGTTTAACACTTTTTTGGTTACTACATGATTCCATATGTGTTATTTCATAGTTTTGATGTCTTCACTATTATTCTACAATGTAGAAAATAGTAAAAATAAAGAAAAACCCTTGAATGTGTCCAAACTTTTGACTGGTAGTGTATACAGTGTATTCATAAAGTATTCAGACCCCTTCACATTTTCAAAATTTTGTTACGTTACAGCCTTATTCTAAAATGGATTAAATTGTTTTTTTCCCTCATCAATCTACACACATAATGACAAAGTTTCTCCCATTCTTCTCTGCAGATCCTCTCAAGCTCTGTCAGGTTGGATGGGGAGCGTCGCTGCACAGCTATTTTCAGGTCTCTTCAGAGATGTTTGATCGGGTTCAAGTCCGGGCTCTGGCTGGGCCACTCAAGGACATTCAGAGACTTGTCCCGAAGCCACTGCTGCGTTGTCTTGGCTGTGTGCTGTCAACTGTGAGACCTTATATAGACAGGTGTGTGCCTTTCCAAATCATGTCCAATCAATTGAATTTACCACAGGTGGACTCCAATCAAGTTTTAGAAACATCTCAAGTATGATCAATGGAAACAGGATGCACCTGAGCTCAATTTCGAGTCTTATAGCATAGGGTCTGAATACTTATGTAAATAAGGTATTTCTGTTTTTTATTTTTAATACATTTGCAAAGATTTCTAAAAACCTGTTTTCGCTTTGTCATTATGGGGTAGTGTATAGATTGAGGATATGTTTTTATTTAATCCATTTTAGAATAAGGCTGTAATGTAACAAAATGTGGAAAAAGGGAAGGGGTCTAAATACTTTCCGAATGCACTGTATATACTGAACTAAAATATAAACGCAACATGCAACAATTTCAAAGATTTTACTGAGTTACAGTACATATAAGGAAATCAGTCAATTAAAATAAATAAATTAGGCCCTAATCTATGGATTTCACATGACTGAAAATACAGATATGCATCTGTTAGTCACAGATGGATCAGAAAACCAGTTAGTCACAGATGGATCAGAAAACCAGTCAATATCTGGTGTTGACAACCATTTTGCCTCATGCAGCATGACACATCTCCTTCGCATAAGAGTTGATCAGGCTGTTGATTGTGGCCTGTGGAATGTTGTCCCACTCCTCTTCAATGGCTGTGTGAAGTTGTTGTATATTGGCGGGAACTGGAACACGCTGTCGTACACGTCAATTCAGAGCATCCCAAACATACTCAATGGGTGACATGTCTGGTGAGTATACAGGCCATGGAAGAACTGGGAAATTTTCAGCTTCCAGGAATTGTGTACAGATCCTTGCGACATGGGGCTGTGCATTATTATGCTGAAACATGAGGTGACGGCGGTGGATAAATGGCACTCCAATGGGCCTCAGGATCTCGTCACGGTGTCTCTGTGCATTCAAATTGCCATTGTGTTCGTTGTCCTTATGCCTGCCCATACCATAACCCCACCGCCACCATGGGGCACGCTGTTCACAACATTGACATCAGCAAACCGCTCACCCAGACGACACCATACACGTGTTCTGCGTTGGTCGTACAGCCAAATTCTCTAAAATGAAGTTGGAGGCGGCTTATGGTAGAGAAATTAACATTACGTTATCTGGCAACAGCTCTGGTGGACATTCCTGCAGTCAGCATGCCAATTGCACGTTCCCTCAAAACCTGAGACATCTGTGGCATTGTGTTGTGACAAAACTGCACATTCTAGAGTGGCCTTTTATTGTCCCCAGCACAAGGTGCACCTGTGTAATGATAATGCTGTTTAATCACCTTCTTGATATGCCACACCTGTCAGGTGGATGGATTATCTTGGCAAAAGAGAAATGCTCACTAACAGGGATGTAAACAAATTTGTGCACAACATTTGAGAGAAATAAACTTTTTGTGCGTATGGAACATTTCTGGGATCTTTTATTTCAGTATATGAAACATGGGACCAACACTTTACATGTTGCATTTCTATTTTTGTTCAGTGTACATACATTTACATTTTGATAACATAGAAGATGCTCTTATCCAAAGTGACACACAGTCAGTGCATTCAACTAAGGTAGGTTAGACAACCACATCAACCATATCACAGTCATTGCAAGTTATACTTTCCTTAATAAAGCAGCTATCAGGGAAACTTTGAGTAGCCAACCTACCTCTTTCTGAGACTTGGTGGCCTCCAGTAGAGGGTGCCAGTGAGCGATGGGCTTCCGGGGATAGGCCAACATCTCGTTCCAGTGGTCTCTGCCCAGTCCCTCCGCATGACTGCCCACTCTGTTCACACCTATGATTTCATTGTGTCCCACCCTGTGTAGAAAAAAGGCAAAATGCACCCATTAACACTTCAGCCACATCTGGAATAATGTAACTTCACATTTTCTCTTCTACTATTAGCAGAACATACAGTATTAGTTGGACTCTCATGGTTGTAGCATAAACAAACCAGACCTAGGTTCAAATACTACTTCCAATATCTCAATTACTTTCAAATACATCCTGAAGTAAGTAATCAAATGGCTACCCAGACTATTTTTATTGCCCCCCCTTTTACACTGCTGCTACTCTCTGTTTATTATCTATGCCTAGTCACTTTAATAACTCTACCTACAGTTGAAGTCGGAAGTTTACATACACCTAAGATTGAATCGTTCTACACCGGCTCCGACGCTCATGGCAGGGCTTGCAAACAATTACAGACTACAAAGGGAAGCATAGCTGCAAGCTGCCCCGTGACACGAGCCTACCAGACAAGCTAAATCACTTCTATGCTCGCTTCGAGGCAAGTAACACTGAAACATGCATGAGAGCATCAGCTGTTCCGGACGACTGTGTGATCACGCTCTCCGTAGCCGATGTGAGTAAGACCTTTAAACAGGTCAACATTCACAAGGCTGCATGGCCAGACGGATTACCAGGACGTGTACTCTGAGTATGCGCTGACCAACTGGCAAGTGTCTTCACTGATATTTCCAACCTCTCCCTGTCTGAGTCTGTAATACCAACATGTTTCAAGCAGACCACCATAGTCCCTGTGCCCAAGAACACTAAGGTAACCTGCCTAAATGACTACCGACCCATAGCACTCACGTCTGTAGCCATGAAGTGCTTTGAAAGGCTGGTCATGGCTCACATCAACACCATTATCCCAGAAACCCTAGACCCACTCCAATTTGCATACCGCCCCAACAGATCCACAGATTATGCAATCTCTATTGTGCTCCACACTGCCCTTTCACACCTAGACAAAAGGAACACCTATGTGAGAATGCTATTCATTGACTACAGCTCAGCGTTCAACACCATAGTGCCTTCAAAGCTCATCACTAAGCTAAGGACCCTGGGACTGAACACCTCCCTCTGCACCTGGATCCTGGACTTCCTGATGGGCCACCCCCAGGTGGTAAGGATATGTAGCAACACATCCGCCACACTGATCCTCAACACGGGGGCCCCTCAGGGGTGCGTGCTCAGTTCCCTCCTGTACTCCCTGTTCACTCATGACTGCATGGCCAGGCACGACTCCAACACCATCATTAAGTTTGCCAATGACACAACAGTGGTAGGCCTGATCACCGACAACGACGAGACAGCCTATAAGGAGGAGGTCAGAGACCTGGCCGTGTGGTGCCAGGACAACAACCTCTCCCTTAATGTGATCAAGACAAAGGAGATGATTGTGGACTACAGGAAAAAGAAGAGGACTGAGCACGCCCCCATTCTCATCGACGGGGCTGTATTGGAGCAGGTTGAGAGCTTCAAGTTCCTTGGTGTCCACATCACCAACAAACTATCATGGTCCAAGCATACCAAGACAGTCTTGAAGAGGGCACGACAAAACCTATTCCCCCTAAGGAGACTGAAAAGATTTGGCATGGGTCCTCAGATCCTCAAAAAGTTATACAGCTGCACCATCGAGAGCATCCTGACTGGTTGCGTTACTGCCTGGTATGGCAACTGCTCGGCCTCCGACTGCAAGGCACTACAGAGGGTGCGTAGGGCCCAGTATATCACTGGGGCCAAGCTTCCTTCCATCCAGGACCTCTATACCAGGCGGTGTCAGAGGAAGGCCCTAAAAATTGTCAAAGACTCCAGCCACCCTAGTCATAGACTGTTCTCTCTGCTACCGCACGGCAAGTGGTACCGGAGCGCCAAGTCTAGGTCCAAGAGGCTTCTAAACAGCTTCTACCCCCAAGCCATAAGACTCCTGAACATCTAATCAAATGGCTACCCAGGCTATTTGCATTGCCCCCCCCCCCTATTTTACACTGCTGCTACTCTGTTTATTATCTATGCATAGTCATTTTAATAACTCTAACTACATCTACATTTTACCCCGTATATATAGCCTCGCTATTGTTATTTTACTGCTGCTCTTTACTTATTTGTTACTTTTTTTAGGTATTCTTTCTTAAAACTGCATTGTTGGTTAAGTAAGCATTTCACTGTAAGGTTTACACCTGTTGTATTTGGTGCATGTGACAAATACAATTTGATTTGATTTGATAATGGCATACAAATCATAGTCCATGACGGATATGTGCAGGCTGACTTGGTCCATGTTCTCAGGGGGGATGTCGAAGATGATAGCTTCGTTATAGGTGGGGTTCAAAGTGTTCCTCTTGATGGTGGTTTTCTTCTTTTTTAAGCGCCGTCCTTCACTCTCGAGGGAGACCTTGACATATGGGTCTGTCAATAAACAAGAAAAAATATTATTCGATTTCTTTCAAACTAAAAGTGCTTAGCTACTTAAAGGATCAAGCTGATCTGACTCTAGCTACATTATGGAATATGTAAATTAGCTAAGTATGGCTCGTGTTACATTTACATTTTAGTCATTTAGCAGACGCTCTTATCCCAAGCGACTTACAAATTGGTGCATTCAACTTAGTGGGACAACCACCCTTTATTTAAAAAAAAAATGTTGTTTCTTTTTTAAATCTTTTTTTAAATGGGGGGTGGGGGAGGGGGGGTAGAAGGATTACTGTTATACTATTCCAGGTATTCCTTATAGAGGTAGGGTTTCAAGTGTCTCCGGAAGGTGGTCAGTGACTCCGCTGTCCTGGCGTCGTGGGGGAGTTACCAAACCAGAGATGTTACCAAAACAGAGATGTGATACCAAACCAGATTACATTTGTGTCTTGTAATTTAGCATAGGCCTACACTCTTTTACCAGAGAGATAGCCAAATCAATGCTTAGAACAAGAGTGGACAACAGCGTTTAAGGAAAAAAAAAAAACACAAAACCTTTTAAAGTGAACCCAATGACACAACTATACCTGAGTATCCTGTGATGTCCATGGCCTTGAGGTTCCTGCACTTGATGATGGTCATGGTGAGTCGGCCTGCGGTTGGCAGGTAACAGAGAGAGAACATGATCTCCCCCAGGTCTACACTCTCCTGTGTTCAAGGCCACAGACAAAACACATCAGAACAGAAGGAAACAGCTATCACACATTACAATGGCGGCACTAATATTTTTAAAAGTGTAGTAATGATTTTACATATTTAGATATTTGTTTCATTACTTTGAAAGCAGTCTATGGACAACTGCTGATGTAACAGGTCAAAGAATTACAGATTTTTGCAACCGTTCATTTTCTATTTTTTATTTTATTTTGTGAGTTGATTTCACCAAAATATTGTATTGTTCAGCATTTCGTGTAGTCTACAGATATTGGGAGAGTTAGTTGTGTAAGTGCGCCCTCTAGAGTTGGTTTGGTTATATGCGGAGGGATGTCATGCTTTTCTCAGTCTGCATTGTATTCGGCTGGGAGAGGTACGTGTTCACTTCGGCGTGACATAAACTTGATATACCTGTTAAAACTAAAACGTTTCAGTGCACATAGTAACTTGTATGTATATTATATGATGAGTGTACGTACATTTAATCAAGCTGTGTCGTGAATATAGCCATTTTTGAGAGTTGAGAAATTGCTAACTTAGCTAACCTCGTGTTCTGTTTAGCTGTAAGTTAGCAATCATCATTCTATCCTCTTGTGACGAAGCTCACGTTGTTCTTTTTATGTTAGGCGGATTCTGGTCGAGGGTAGAGTTTTGAACATTTTCTCTCTTTGATGTTGAACAGGTATGTATTCCCTATATCAGGTTAAAAATATGTGTTCATTTAAAATGTTTTTAAGTATTGATTAGTGTTTAATGGCACTGAAAAGCTCAAATGTGAAGGATTACATGTTGCTTCGTGCATATTACTGTATGTATTACCTATTTGAAAGATGGTTTATGTCATGTTGCACAGTATTAATGTAAAGGCTAAAAGCTCAGAGTTTTTGGCAGAGATAACATGAATATGACACATACATAAGATATACACCAGATGCAATGTTTATTTTCCAATGATGTTGTATTTTATTCCTTGTATTTTTGAATGTGATTATACTCAGTCTGCATTGTATTCGGCTGGGAGAGGCGGATTCTGGTCGAGGGTAGAGTTTTGAACATTTTCTCTCTTTGATGTTGAACAGATTGAGAGAGTTGTACACAATAAAGTGCCTTCAAGTACGCCAGTGTGTTGTCTTCAGTGCACCGGAACACAACGCAGTAGTCGGCAACGAGCAGAGCGCGCCGGCTACACTGATGTAAAAAGGGCTTTATAAAATACATTTGATTGGTTCATTGATTGACTTACAGAGGTGGCGTAGTGAATGTCCTTCCAGACGGCCGTCTCGCGAGAGAGGTCCGACGCCTCAAACAGGTTCTCTAGAATGACCTCGCCGATCATGTCGTGGCTGGAGAAGCGGTCAAAGTCAAAGATGCTCAGGTGCAGCTTCCTGCTGCCCAGCTCCTCGTAGGGCACGGTGAACTGGAAGGACTCGTCAAAAATGGGGTTGAGCGTCTTGCGATGGACGCGGGTCTGGAACTTGCGCTTGCGGTCAGGCAGGAGGTAGATTTTGACGTAGGGGTCGGAGCTGCCGCATAAATCCTTGGCGGGCAGGTCGAACGCCTTGAGGATGTTGACGAGGAGCGCCTCGGACTCATAGTCGTACTTGAGGGAGAAGTTGATCTTGCCACAGGTCTTGGAGGACTCGTCGGCCTCCAGGAGGCTCTGCTTGTAGAGCTCTGGCTGGATGCGGCCCAAACTGGCTAGGCTGGTGGATTGGTCCTCTGCATAGGGGAAGTCGCTGCCTCGGTCAAGGCTGGTGACATGGTGAATTTGTCGGGGGAGGTGCTTCTTAAAGGAGCTGTGCCTGGAGACATGGAGACATTTTTGCCAGTTAAATCATTATCATGGACAATTTACACACTCAAACAGTGGAATAATTTTAGTACCATATGGCATGCCTGGGAAATCTGTGCCCTGGCATCCCTGCTGAATAACGTTGTCAGATTCCAATTTAGAGTAAATGTAATTGCTTTTTCTGATATTAGATGATTTAGATTTTTCTTCATTTAGCTCAATAGGAGCGCCACGACAGTATGGGCATTCAACTGACAACCTCATTGCTTTTTTATCTATCTCATCTTACAAGTCACAAATTGAGTTATTACAGGGGTAGATATGATGCGTAATGAATCATATCTCTGTACCACTATGATACACTACAAATAGCCACTTCCTGACAACATCACAAACTATTACCTCAATACTAATACATGGCCGGGGCATAAACACTGGGGATCAGAGGAGCCCTGGATGACCTATTTAAGTAGGATGCCCGTAGACACGGATATTAGGTCCGTTTTGTGTTACTCCACCCAAATGGTTAGGATTTGGGAAGGATACAGTAATAAGCTGATACTAGGGATGCCTCCCAAATGGCATCCTATTACCTATACAGTATAGTGCACTCCTTTTGAAAAGGGCCCATAGGGCTCTGGTCAAAAGTAGTGCACTATATTAGGAATAGGATGCAATTTGGGACGCAGCCTAGGTCTGTGTCTAAGGGCAACTTCCTCACGGAGCCTGACCTATTGGAGGAGGCAGGCTCGGTGGTCTGCCTGGCCATGCGCGTGCGGCGTAGGAAGTGGTCTTTCATGGACAGCTGCACCTCGGCAGGGATGTTAGGTGATGTGTGGCTGATCTTCACTGCCGCCTCCAGGAAACTTGCTGGGTCCGAAGGATTCAGCTTGTCAGACGCCATTGCGTGCACGTGCGTGTGTGCGCGTACAAGTGTAGGCCTGTGGGCATGTGCTGGGAAGGCTCTGTCGTAGGGTCTCACAGAAGCAGAGGAGGGGGGACCGGCGGCAGGGGCAAGGTTGGTGGCACTGGAGGAGAGGTCCTTGGTGCGCCAGGGCACCCAGCACAGCTTCCAGGAGGCAAAGACGATGACGCCCAGCAGGGCCAGGCCACAGGCCACGAACACCAGGAGCAGGAAGCTGAAGGAGATTTCTGGAGGAGGCAATGGAGGGATGTATGAAGGGATGGAGATGGTTGAGAAGAAAGAAAAGGGGAAGAAAGAGAAATGGAAAGGGAAGGGCGTTGGATTGGAAAGAAAGATACAGTAGGCATGAGTGAGATCAGATACAGGCATGGCAATGGTTTCATTTACAGACATCACACTGCTGAGCAATGTGTTTTGAAAGTGCTCAAAATCCGATTGCAACTGAGCTGCCGCCACCAAATAAGCCATGTCATAGCATTCATTTCAATGGATTATTGAGAAATACAATCATGATGGGGATCAATAAGCATGGCACATGATGTACAGTAGGAGTTTAGTCGTCAATCATCTGTCACAAAATCGGTCAGCCTGCCTCCTGGTGGTTTAACAGAGTTCAGCAGGACCTTATTCATAAATTAGTTGATTTTCTTTTGTTGTACATTATTGCACTGTAAATGGGTGCTGTGAGCAACATGTCTCTAAATCAAATGATAAAATATATCTTAATGATAAAATGCTTATTCTGTGGGCCGATGCCTATTCTAATGCGCTATTTGTTTTGCCAAGTCTGTCCTCACCTAAAGGGCAGAGGCCTAAAATGGTGCTAATTCAGGTGTCATGCTCTGGCACGATTCAGCTTGAACCCTGAATAATACAAGTCTGGACTGAGTTACATGTCTTTGACTACAAATAATCCTTGCAGGAATTTAAAGTAATGAGAAATAAGCCTTCAGCCATCTCTCTCTCTCTCTGTCTCTCTCTCTCTCGCACATACAGGCGCAGAGTGCAAGTGCTCACTGTTTGACTTTCAAATGAGCTAAATGTAATTACAGTCTTACTCCAGAAACAGCCCCACAATCCATTTTACCAAGGAGCAGAGCCACACAGGTAGAATAACCGTTCTTTCTATGATTATTACAAATGTGTTTGCATAGGACTCGCAACACATATTGGAGTGGGGCCAGTATGGAAAAACTGTTACCGCATCAATATAAATTCAAAAAGTGCTTCAGTCTTTATCTGCATTTCCCATAGGGATAATGAGTGGAGCGTCACAACCAAACATATTGATAGAATGTAATTAATGTCTATGAAAGGATTGGGGCATTGCTATTGGGTGGCTTTGGGGGGATGTGACCTTCCAACCCCAGTGGAAAATGTAAGGCCATAAATTGAGTGTAGAGATGGAAAGCATTAGAATGTAGGTTACTATCTCCCTAAAACAGCTGTCCTGTCTAATTAATTATACATGATGAAAACACATGAATTATACATTAGGTTTCTAGTAAAGCTGTCAAATTCACAACCAGTAACTAAAGTCTCCTACGGTAGCCTAAGTAAAAAAAGAAATGGAAGCTTGTAGAAAATAGCTACTCTAACTAATCAGACTGGAGTGCTGATAAAACATTAGGCCGAAGTGTTCTGTTCCCTATTGGAGGTGATAATATTTTATATTTCTAATTGAACATTTCCAGGTTAAGGATCCAGATACTGATTAAATAGGCAGAAATTAGAATTGAATCACAGGGGAGCATTGCCTTCACTCATAACCAGACTCTTTTTCTATAAACCTAACTGAACGAATGCTATCTCAAATTATTGTTTGCCCTTAATCTCAGAAGTGAGATTTTAAATTAAGATTTTGTATCTCTTTACTGAGGCAGAGATAAAGCAAGTAGCACAAAGGGTGGAGCTATAAGGCTGAATCTTGGTCTGGTGGTGGTTTAATAAGCTCTGTTTATCATAAGGGAAGGTGCTGAGCCTGCTGCTGTGGCACAGGATCTGGCTTGCGTCCCAAATGGCACCATATTCTCTGCATAGTGTACTACTTTTGACCAGAGCCCTATGGGCCCTGGTCAAAAGTAGTGTGCTACATAGGGAATAGGGTGCCATTTGGGACGCAACCTGGATTTGGGAGACACATTTTCCCCCAACAGTCCAGTCAGCACATCCTCGTGGTGGAGAGAATGTAGGACAACTGGTAATCCCTGCATACTCTAAAATAAAATGCTGGAATTTCACAGTCACTAAAAATTCTGTGGCTTACTTACACTGTGATTAACTTTTGGGATATTGGAATTATCTGAGTGGGTAGTTGGGTGACTAACCCCCTATGAAGTTTAATGTACCTTCAATGTATCAATGAGTGATATAGCTAAGGGCTTCTAAGTATCTCCCGCCGCCGGTGCTCAAAACCCTAAACAAAAACCATCAGAACAAATTAGCCCTCTGAGTGTATTTATGTTTAGTGTTTTATTGCTGTAATACAGAGTTGTATTGCTGTAATACAATTTCAAGTACCAGCAGTTTATTGAGATGTGCATTTATTGGTCTCCCAGGCACATACACACACACACCTCAAATGAAATATTGATGTGAGAGCGATGCAAGCTTGTACAATTATTACACATCTCACACCTTTGACATCTCTGCCTAATTGTCCATGCAAGACCCAAAGCCAAGAGCATGGCCTGGACAATAGATGGTATTCAGTGTTCAAATAGTAATTGAATCTAGCGTGTCTTTTTAATTCAATAGTTGTCAAGGGGTATGTCTACTGTTTTACTGTATTCATCATAAAATCGTTTAACCTTATGTGATGTTTTCTGTGTAAAAAAAGGAACAAATGAAATTTGTGAAAAATGACTGGACATAAAGGCATGATGCAGTACAATTGGATCTTACTGTCTGCAAAATGGGGGAAACGACCACATTTAATGTATCTGCTGCACTGCTTTGGCAGAAAGAACCTGCAGTGAGACCAGACCAGACATGTAGAGCTTTTTCAGGTACTCATAAATCTAAATAAACCTTGCTTTGTAGCAGTGACACAGAGAGAAACCAAAGCCCCAGGGTTTGTTCTCCTCGTAAAGTGCCCTCATATACAACCTGGTCTCTGTAGAATCCTGTCCATTAGACATTTCCACTCCCACTCCACCCACCCCTTAATTCTGAGAGCTACAGTCTCAAACACAACATGCCAAGTATATAGTCAGGTCCAACATTATAGGCACCCTTGATAAAGATGAGCAGAAAAGGCTGTATAAAATAAATAATACAAATACTGAGCTACATTGTGTGCAAAAAAAAGGGAAAAGTTAGTCTCCGGACTTGAACCCCATTGAAAACTTGTAGTTTGAATTGAAGAGGGCAGTCCAGAAGCGCAGACGAAGGATATCAAGCATCTGGAAAGATTCTGTAAGGAGGAATGGTCTACGATCCCTACCAATGTGTTCTCCAATCTCATAAACATTTTAGAAAAAGGCTCAGTGCCGTTATCCTCGCAAGGTGAGGTATTGAAAACAGGGGTGCCAATAATATTGACCCCTATCTTTTTGAGAGAAAAAAAGTACTTGTTAAACAAAATCTCTTTCTTTTTTAAATTGTATTAGTATATCATATATCATTTCCCATTTTTTTGTACAATAAAGCTCATTAGTTGTATTCTTTATTTTATACAGTCTTTATCAAGGGTGCCAATAATTTGGGACCTGACTGCATATAAGCAATCCGCGTCATTCGTTCTTCACTAATTCTCTACATCTTGGTGGATGATGTGCGATAAAAAACACACAAAAAACAGCTAATCACCCCTGACTGGGATGATTTGCGGTGTCTCATCAGGAGTCAAGTGGCAGCAGCCTTCTCGACTATTTATAGGCCTCAGCCGCCTCACACCTCGGCCACTTTATCATCCTCCCCACTCAAACCTTTATCATCCTCCCCACTCAAACCTTTATCATCCTCCCCACTCAAACCTTTATCATCCTCCCCACTCAAACCTTTATCATCCTCCCCCACTCAAACCTTTATCATCCTCCCCACTCAAACCTTTATCATCCTCCCCACTCAAACCTTTATCATCCTCCCCACTCAAACCTTTATCATCCTCCCCACTCAAACCTTTATCATCCTCCCCACTCAAACCTTTATCATCCTCCCCACTCAAACCTTTGCACCTGGGATTTACCCACAGAGATGATACTTATGAGGAATTGCCCAGTTAACTATATAGACGGGACAAAAATAAAATGGGTATGGGATCGTCCCTTCATCTACAGTGGCCACATGATTAGGGCTGACAATACACAGGAAATAGGCTACCTGTCTGAAAAATAAATAGACATTATCCAGCTGGTTATAGTGGCTGTGTTGGAGAAAACACAGCCCATCAAAAGGCAAGACAAGAGCACAGAAACATTATTTTCACTAGTTAGCAACTTCCTTCAAACTGCATGCAGAGACATAACAATGGTATCCACAAGTTCATCTGACTCTGGGGAATGTTACCAGTTTTGGTTTTTCCATTTATATTTCGAGGTAGAACATTAGCACATAGGGTGCACCGATTGGTGTCACCTCGTTAGTAAGTATGTGTTATATCTGTGCTGGCTTGTCCATCTCGTTAGTCGGAAGGTGTTTCACCTGTGCTAGCCCAGGTGATATTTAAGAGTGGCTGGCCCAGTGCTCCAGCTGAGCTTGAGAGATGTTGGGAGACCTACACGTCACGTCAGCTGAGGTGCTATTTCAAGCTCAACCTATTTGGGTTTGAAAGAAGCCTGATTTTTGGTGTTCCCCCTGTTTACTTTGCGCCATATTCTTTTACTTCCAAGACAAGGCAAGACGCTAAGTTGTGGGTTTTTCTTTTAGTTTGTCTTTTCGGAGGCAAACCTAGTGGGCATCCATGATGGATGTCTTTTAGAACCCCTTACTAGTGGCTTTGCCAACTTTCAGTGGGCACCCACATGGATGCCTTTTCAGAACCCCTATTGAACCCCTTTCTGTTTTGTTTTGTTTTTCTTTGTTAGTTCCCTTTGTTGTGAGCGACATTTTGAGATTGTCAGCTGGGAACGTAACAGGAAGTAGATAAAGGGTCTCATTGCCAAATCCCGAAGTATCTCTTTAAGCAGACACTTTTATCCAAGGTACACTGGTTGTACAACACATTAAGGACACCTGCTCTTTCCATGACATAGACCGAACAGGTGAAAGATATGATCCCTTATTGATGTCACTTGTTAAATCCACTAAATCAGTGTAGATGAAGGGGAGGAGACAGGTTACAGAAGGATTTTTAAGCCTAGAGACAATTGCGACATGGATCGTGTATGTGTGCCATTCAGAGGGTGAATGGGCAAGATTTAAGTGCCTTTGAACTGGGTATGGTAGTAGGTGCCAGGCGCACTGGTTTGGGTCAAGAACTGCAACACTGCTTGGTTTTTCACGCTCAACAGTTTCCAGTGTGTATCAAAAATGGTCCATCACCCAAAGGACATCCAGCCAACTTGACACAACTGTGGGAAGCATTGGAGTCAACATGGACCAGCATCCCTGTTAAACGCTTTCGACACCTTGTAGAGTCCATGCCCTGACACATTGAGGCTGTTCTGAGAACAAAAGAGTTGGTGGGTGCAACTCAATGTGAGGAAGGTGTTCTTAATGTTTTGTACACAAGGTATTTTACATATGGGTGGTCCTGGGAATCAAACCCACTACCCTGGCATTACAAGAGCTCTACCAACTGAGCTGCAAAGGACCATAAAATAAGTATGTGTTACTATTATAGTACAGCCTCCATCCTATAGCTCCTCCTAACTGTGCACTGCAGCCTCCACACAGACTGACATTTAGGTTAAGTGCGTCAGTAAAATTGCAGACAACATTTTCCCTGGGCTGCTGCCCTGGTGACCCTGTGTACAGTATAGTATGGGTGAAAGAAAGGCACACTTCTCCCTCCAGTGTGAGGATATTTACATTATATTAGAGAGAGCAAACAGAAAAAATCACATTATCATTAGAATAAACAAAACAGTAAACTCAAAAGGGCAGTTCTGATAATTTTTTTTCAATTCAGAGAGTGCCAATGTTATATATTTTCATGCAATCCAATTAAAATTACATTAAAATACATTTGTCTCAAGATAATAACAATGCTAAGAAATAATGTTGCATTTAGTGGAATTTTTTTAAGTGTTGTGGGAATAAAAATACAATGAAAAATTAAACACACCAAAAAAGCAGTTAACACCAGGGAATATAAATTGAACTCCAGAGTTGGTTTTCAGCAATTAATTTCCATAATTGGTCTAGCCACCCAGAGGATGATAATGTGGGACAAAATCATGCTGAGTTGTTGAGCCTAGTAATTAAACGAGGCTGGGAATCCTACAGCGTGATTTCGTGAACATATTATTAACATGTTTCTCGACTTGAACGCTCCCCCAAGCCAAATGAGAGCTCAATCGGTAGGATTCGAGCAGGAAATGCACACTGGAACCTCTTACGAATATAGCTCATTACGTGAAAACCTACAGCAACCTACAGCATTGTCTCCAACCCCTGGGTTACATAAATAAGAAGTATCATTGAGGTACACACACATACAACAGAAAAGTGTCCTTGCAGATAAAGCAGAGGGGTAGGGGGATGATGCAACATGCCTTGAGTATCCTGTCCCTTTCTTATGTGTGTGAAAGTGGGTTAGATTAGTATTTGTTGGGCTGGAGACTGAGGAGAGTGTGGACGGGAGATAAGACAGAGAAAGGCCAGGCTTTCAGGTTTTGATGGACATAGCCGGTCATTCTGAAGAGAAGCTGCCGAGAGGTAGCCAATAAGAGCGCTCGGCTGAGCAAATGTCCCTAAATCTGACCAGGACTGTTATAAAATAAAAAAAGGTCATATTTTGGGAAAAGTCAAGTTATTCACAGCTCTAATAGGGGGCGAGTGTTTGAGAATGAAACCATGTGAATTTAACCAAGAATGGACTCTGAAACATTGCCTTAGGCTAGCCTTGTCTCAGTTACCAAGCTGGAAAGCAAAGACTATTAAACTAGTAGAGCCCAAACAATGCTACCTGATGAATGCCCTGTCCAACCAACCAGATATACCCCATCTTCCCCTAAAGACACAGAGGGCAAGTTCCTGAAGTAAACACTGTGACTCGGAAGACTTGTCCCTGAGTGCTAAAGCGCCTCATGCAATTTACAAACCCAACTCCAACACCCTACACAACATATGCCAGGCATGGTCAAAAATAGAGCCTTTTAAAAATAAAGCTTTTATAGTAGCCTTGATAGTCAAACTCTACTACACCTTAATTAAGGATCAGACCTTTTTTTCAATTTTCAAAACGACATACCCATATCTAACTGCCTGTAGCTCAGGACCTGAAGCAAGGATATGCATATTCTTGATATAATTTGAAAGGAAACACTTTGAAGTTTGTGGAAATGTGAAATTAATGTAGGAGAATATAACACATTAGATCTGGTAAAATATAATACAAACAAGAAAACATGCGTTTTCTATTTTGTTGTTGTTGTTGAATCATCTTTGAAATGCAAGAGAAAGGCCAGACAGTGATGTAGGATTCTTGGTGTAATTTAGATGTTGTCCACAAGACGGCAGCAGTGTGTGTGCAAAGTTTCAGACTGGTCCAGTGAAGAATTACATCACTACACAATATTTTGTATCAAGTCTTCCAGGAGTTTTCCCAAATGTGCCGAATTGGTAAATGTATTCATTTTCATGTACATAACTATAGAGAACATACAAAAATGCTATGGTAATAAAAAATTAAAGTTTACACACTCCCAGGAATGTCATACATGATGGATCATTAGCTTCCCTACAGAAAATACACTAACCTTCACACCTCTAGATGGTCGGGCGGGGGTGGGTGTGGAGCCAGAGACAGCAGTGTGGTCAGACTGTAGAACCCAGTTCCTACATTTGAATATAAAATAGATTTATCAAACAAAACAACACTACATTTTATCTCTGGGACCCTCAGGATGACAAATCAGAGCAAGATTACTGAATGTAAGTACATTATTTACCTTCAGAGATGAATGTATCAAACCAGTTGCCGTGATAAAAGTGTTTTGTTGTTGTGCACTATCCTCAAACAATAGCATGGTATTTTTTTGCTGTAATAGCTACTGTAAATTTGATACTGCAGTTAGATTAACAAGAATTTGAGCTTTCTGCCCATATAAGACATCTATGTCCCGGAAAGTTGGCTGTTGTTTACAATGCCATTCTTTTCACATATCGCATATTGAGCTGCAACTGTCCCGGTATAGGGACACCGATCCCGTAGAGGTTAAACGTGCTACAGAACTCACAGATAACATATTGAGTGGTGAGTTACTGTATGAAAGCAATGATGTACTATACATATATCATTGACACTAGCAGAAGGATTTGCTAGCCATCCTTCTGTTGAACACCATTCAATATGTTCTCCTCTCTCAGGGATCTGTATGACTGACAGTTTGTGTGGATAAACAAATGGAGTGATCATCCCCTGCAGCCAAAACAGCCAAACCTGATTTCTAACGTTAATTAGACAACAGTGAATAGATTCACATCTCTTGTAAAAAAAAATGTTTTAGGTGGCTGACAACTAAACATGGCCAATCCTGCTCCTGGAGCTCAGAGAAACAAGAAAAGGGCAACAGTGGCAAAGAAAATCTCCCAAGACTGACAGATTGAGGGTGACCACCAGATAGGGAGTATAGCTTGTTCTCTTCTGGTCGGCACAATGCATGAGTTTGCACAGTCGATCAGTCATGGCCAATCTCTTGTGTCAAAAACGCTTTGGTTGCTCAAATGCTGACTTGAATAAAGGGTAAACCCATTTGAATTCAATCACTTTTTGACAGCACCCCTTTTGAAACCGTCCATACATATTTGCCCATGGTAAAAGTGCTCAGAAAGTGACTTTTTGGACCTGAATGCCAAAACATTCAAGAGATAGAGATGCTCAAAGCTGAACCATTTTGCATACCCCACCATACCATGAGACATCCATGTTTTAATCACTGGAAAATATAAACAGTTGAGTTTGATATCATTTATGGTCCAAAAGGTCACTTTCTGACCACTTCTTCCATGGGCAAACATGTATGGAAAGTTTTGTTTAAATCAAAAGAGATGCTGTCAAAAAGTGATTGAATTCAAAATGATTTATCCTAAATCAACCAACGCATTGCTTCGATGACTGGATCCTGAATGTGAAGACATCCATGGCTCACATGATCAAGGCTCAGGCTTGAGTTTTTGATGCAGAATAGATCCAGTCCTACTCTGCACCCATTGGGCTCTGGTCAAAAGCAGTGCTCTATATAGGGGATAGGGTGCCATTTGGGATGTGACCTACTCTGTGTGTATCTGCCCAGTACCTGGGGGATGATAGAGGCATACTGTATAACAGGCCCAACCTCCGCACTGACCAATGGATGCTCACCCTCACCTCCTGACACATTTCTATTCATGCCTGGTGGGCTGAATGAATGGTTGCCTGGTATTGATTGATGCAGTCCAGATGCACCTTTATTGCACCTCGAGAAAGTTCACGTGCACAGGCAAATTCTGTTACACTTTGTTAATGCACTTATGTGCCCATCGTAAATACACAAAGTGCTTCCTGCGACATCAAAAAGAAATCCCCAATTACATCCTAATTACATTACATTGACCACAATGTTAAATAAATCAGACGTTACCGGGGCCTTATCTGGAGTGGTAGCTGTCACCAGTCATACAGGTCCAAAGGAGACTCACGAGTCACTGCAGACCATATCAACATGCTGTTATGGTAACAGTTGCAGGGGCCCTTCAAATCAGTATGCATAAAACATGACAAGGAGTCTTGCAAAGTCTTACACGACGAAGCACTGTATAATACATTCACTCTGCTTTTTGTCTGTCTCTTCCTTTAAGTATTCCTCTCGTCCCTGAGGCATTTTCTCTGTTCTGAGACAATAGTTACTATTATATCCCTTTATAACATGGTATTGGTTTATCTTTCTGTGTTCTTTGGGTTGGATCCCATTCTTCCACAATGTGTCTACAGGAAACAACAGGCCGTCTACGCTAGTTAGCGAACCAACTCTCTCTCTCATCTTATCTCTACCCGCCTGCCCTTAGCTTCCCATTGCAGTAAAACCTTTCCCTTAGAAATGGCCTCCCTCCTCACACCAATATCTACCTACTTTAGTGCTTGAAGATCCCCACCATTTGTCTCAATAAACCCTTATATAAGTCGGACATCACAAGCTTCCCTGTAGATGGCTTAATCTATAAACCTATCTGAAGACACCATGCTGATTATAAGCCACACTATTGGACAATTACACGTTCCTGACTGATCTATTGGGTGGACAGGAGGTCATGACTTTGGTTGTCTGTCTACAATATCCCATTGATTGATCTGAGCTGAAAACTTTATTGATAAAGGAGCTACATTTTGCTCCGCGTTATATTGATTGTCTTCCTCAGTATGTAGAATTGGTAGAGTCTCAGGAGCGTAGTCTTTTAAAGCTACTGAGTGACCTACACCAGGTGTGTGCAGACAGTCTACCAGACGCAGCAATTCATCTTGACAGCATAAAGATAAATGCAACTCAACACGACACTCTATGTCAGGTTTTTAACATTTACTGTTAAAGATAGTCTTATCTAAGATTTAGACAGATAGAGTGTTAGAGATAACCTTATCTAAGATTTAGACTTCGTGTAAAAGATAGACTTATTTAAGATTTAGACTTAGCTAGAGTGTTAAAGATAGACTTATGTAAGATTTAGACTTAGATAGTTTTGAGATAGACTGTTACTTCTCCTACATTCTATGTAATCCCAGAACCCTCTTCTACCAGAAGACTGAGCAGCAGCTGCTTCCAGCTGCACCCCGAGTCTGGAAACATTAAACAGAACCACGGCCCAAACGGCCATGTCAGTCAGTCAGGCCACCACCATGGGATCCCGGCCAGCAACATGTCACAAGGCCATCCTTATTCATCAGACCGTGTGGCCTGAGTGCCAGAAAAACACTCACACACTCCTGCAAGTAGAGCTGCAGTCACTGAGAATGTGAATTTTTCATGTGGGTTTGTTTGTGATAGTGTCTGCACAGCACATAGATCCCACTGGGGCTGAGGTGTTTATCTGGAGGTTCATTCATGAGTGAGTTGGAACCAGACCCATGCAGACTAACTGCAATGCTGTAATTGTGAATGAACTCGGCACAAACACAAACACACAAACATGAAATGCAATCGTCTCGTTCTAAGCAGCCCTTCAGCAGCAATGTAGCAATCGCTCATCTGACTGCAATATATTTAATGCACTTGAAGGGTAATGGATTGAGACACAGCTCAGTACAGTGAGATCAATACAAACACAGTACACAAGATAATACCAAATCGACTTCTTACAGTACACTACACCAATAAGGCTGTGCTTAGAGATGTTTCAAAGCAAAACACCAAAGGGCTTTGGAGGAACATTGAAAAACAAATGTCTTACCTTGTTTCTTTATCTAGGTTTTCACATTTGAAGTAAGAAAAAAAAGTAAAAAGTAAAAAAGATCTGAGATAAGATTGATAAAGTGTTCTGACTCCCGCAGGTGCGACACACGACAGGCAACAGTGGAAAAGGACAGACTAAAACTCTGCATTTCTTCTAAGTCACAAATTGTCCTGTTTTCATTTAAAATCAGATTTTTACCCAGTCATACTATTATATGCCCCCAATATATCAACATTGTTATAATATTACATCAACAAGCAGCTAATATCATGCAAAGTGACAGTGATAGCACTCACCGGTGATGAACACTCTCCTCTCTCTCCCTCTTTGAATCTCTGTACAAGCGCTCTCTCTTTCTCTGCTTCTAGCTCTCTTTCTTTCTCTCTGCCTCTCACACTATCCCTCTCACTCTCGGCTTCTCTCTCTTTTTCTCTGCCCCTCTTACTCTCCCTCTCTCACTCAAAGGATGCTCTCCTTCCCCTGCCTCCACACCAAATGAGTTTTCAACTGGGACCCCGTTTCTATGGAGCTGTGAGCCATACAGTCAGTCAGCCAGCCAACCAGCCATCCAGCCATCCAGCCATCCAGCCAGTGTGCAGATGCTGATAGCCTACTGCAACTGTCCAGGGGCAGGTACTTCAGCCAAGCCTGGAGAGCAGTTACCAACCTTTTATAGATAAGACCTACAGCTGATCCATTACATATTACATATGCACTGGCTCCCTTTATTTATAATAATAATAATAATAATAATAATAATAATAATATTAACTGCCAGTGTGCAGCCCTGGCAGTTATTAGCCCTATTAATTAGCCTATTGAGGTTCTCCGTCTCTCCTCCTATACCTTTTTTTTGTGGCGAGCAGGAAAAACACATTTTCATTCCTTTTATGTCCTTAAGAGAAAGAGGCTAACAGAGGAGGAGGGTGCACATGTTGGACTGCATGCATATGAATGAAATAAGCTTATGAATATGGTGGTCCTCTGTAGCTCAATTGGTAGAGCATGGCGCTTGTAACGCCAGGGTAGTGGGTTCGATCCCCGGGACCACCCATACATAAAAATGTATGCACACATGACTGTAAGTCGCTTTGGATTAAAGCGTCTGCTAAATGGCATATTATATTATTATTATATTATAATATCAGACACATCTGTGAAAGGGTGCCTTGGATATTACACCAGGGCTAATACAAAAGACTGGGAGGAGGAGGAGAAAATCATCAAACACAGAAATAGGGAGAAACTTGGAGGAGAGCAGGAGAGATAACCTTATCAATTGTATACACAGGCTTATATAATCAATAATGGGCAGATGAACCAATGGGGACACAGTGTGGCACATGTATGTAGACTGGTCTGTGAAGCATGTATCTGATGATTGATATGATTTGTCTCATACACCTACCGGTGCCCAGCCCACATGGGCTTACAAGACACTACAGAACAAAATAACATTTGACAAATTATACGCATACATAAACCATTGCAAGTACAGCTACCATCTAGCCACACTACACAAACAGTACATTTCTCCTTATTCTCCAGGCATTGTGAACAAACTGAGCAATCTCAAACACGCCCTGTCTGAAACAAAATTGAAGCCTCTGCTCATCCCGTAACCAGAATACATCAGGTTTATCACCAAAAAAGATGTTCTCAGATCATCATACAGAGGGCAATAAAACACTAAATGGATTTCGTTTTCGATTTCTCCAAGATCACACAGTAGCCAAATTCTCTCCTCTTCAGGCACTCTGTTAAATCTACCCGTCTCTATAGCCAGAGGGAGGGTGCCGGATCTGAGTTGTGCACAAGCTGACCTTTGGCTTTTTGTTAGGTTCAAGCGGACATATGGTTCAGGGGTGTAGTTCTCTTTGATGAGAGTGTACGTTCTAAGTTTAGGTTTAAACCAAACATCAACTGTCCATTTTTCCTTGTGGATCAGAAAAAGTGTGTCCTTGATTTGGTTAACACCACATGGTAATTTGTTCCTGAATATATACTGCAAATCAGTTTCCCAAAAAATAGATAACAATTCTCTAGCCCACGGATAGTTATGAGTAAAGTCCCAGTCAAATACTTTTTTTGGTGATTCTGTGTTCTGGCATTTTTGTTCCACAGACGTCACCTTTTTCCTAACCACACATGGTTCCCAACCCATATCTCCACAGATGGCCAGGTTTGGAGTCAGTTTGCACACACCAAGAAAGCAGCGGATTGCTCTATTTTGAACATTGTTACAATTGTGTATCATTGCATTAATATGCTTCTGAGCAGCTGCCTTCATCCCCAGTCTTCTGTAGTTATTGTTATGTACAGTAGTAGGTTCCACTGCCATGAAATTTTCCTGCTTTGCCTCTGCTTGCCATTCTCTGTGTGTAGTGGAGATGTGACTGTCCCTTGTAGACTACTTCTGGCCAGATTAGCATCAATGCGCATTCAAGCGGGGGAAGTGCCCAGTGTTGGGGGAAGGGAAGCCTCCAAGTCCCCTCTCTGCCTTCCCAAGTGTCACGGATTCTGCCGAGGCTGCTCCTCCTCCTTGCTCGGGCAGGCTTCGGCGTTCGTCGTCCCCGGAGTACTAGCTGCGGCCGATCGATGTTTCGGTGTTTGTCTAGTTTAGTCTGTACAACAGCTCTCTGTTGTACATATGTGTATTAAAGTTGTGTTTCCAGAGGTTTCTTCTCACTCCCAGCATAAGGCGCTAGTAGATTCAGGCACAGCTGGGAATTTTATCGATCGCCATTTCACATATAAGTTAGGGATCCCTATTGTACCAGTCGATGTGCCCTTCCCCATCCATGCCCTAGATAGCCGTCCTTTGGGGTCGGGATTGATTAGGGAGGTCACAGCGCCACTTAAGATGAAGACGTAGAAGGGCCATGAGGAGATTATACAGTTGTATTTGATTGACTCTCCTGCGTTTCCTGTGGTGTTGGGGCTTCCCTGGTTAACATCTCATGACCCCAACATTTCATGGCAACAGAGGGCTCTCAAGGGATGGTCTGATCAGTGTGTGGGGCGGTGAGTAGGTGTTTCCGTAGGGGCAACGACGGTGGAAAGTCCGAACCAAATGCCCACAATGCACATTCCTCCTGAGTATGCCGATTTGGCACTCACCTTCTGTAAGAAGTAGGCGACTCAATTACCACCTCATCGACAGGGGGATTGTGCGATAGACCTCCAGGTTGGCGCTGCGCTCCCTCGTAGTCATGTGTATCCTCTGTCTCAGGAGGAGACGGCAGCTATGGAGACATACGTCACCGAATCCTTGAGACAGGGATACATACGGCCGTCCACTTCCCCTGCGTCCTCGAGTTTCTTTTTTGTGAAGAAGAAGGATGGGGGTTTACGCCCGTGTATTGATTACCGTGGTCTCAATCAGATTACAATTAAATACAGCTATCCTCTCCCTCTGATTGCTAGTATGACGGAGTCATTACACGGGGCGCGATTCTTCACAAAATTGGATCTCAGGAGCGCTTACAACCTGGTGCGCATTAGGGAGGGAGATGAGTGGAAGACAGCATTCAGTACTACCTCGGGTCACTATGAGTACCTCGTCATGCCATACGGTTTAATGAATGCTCCTTCAGTCTTCCAATCATTTGTGGACGAGATTTTCCAGGATTTGCATGGACAGGGGGTAGTGGTGTATATTGATGACATTCTAATATACTCTGCTACACGAACCGAGCGTGTGTCCCTGGTACGTCGGGTGCTGGGTAGACTGTTGGAGCATGACCTGTATGTGAAGGCGGAGAAATGTCTGTTTTTCCAGGAGTCCATCTCCTTCCTGGGACATCGGTTGTCCGCGTCAGGGGTGGAGATGGAGATTGACCGCGTTTCAGCCGTGCGTAATTGGCAGACTCGGTTAAGGAGGTGCAAAATTTTTGGGGTTTTGCCAATTACTACCGGAGGTTTATCCGGGGCTTTGGACAGGTAGCAGCTCCCATCACCTCCCTGCTAAAGGGGGGCCCGGTGCCTTTGCAGTGGTCGGCTGAGGCGGACAGGGCGTTTAGACATTTGAAGGACCTGTTCACCTCGGTTCCGGTGCTGGCACATCCGGATCCCTCTTTGGCGTTCCAAGTTGAGGTGGATGCGTCCGAGGCGGGGATCGGTGCTATACTGTCTCAGCGCTCGGGCACGCCTCCAAAACTCCGCCCCTGTGCTTTCTATTCTAAGAAGCTCAGTCCGGTGGAACGCAATTATGACGTGGGGGACAGGGAGCTGCTAGCGGTGGTTCAAGCCCTGAAGGTGTGGAGACATTGGCTTGAGGGGGCTAAACACCCTTTTCTCATTCTGACTGACCATCGTAACCTGGAGTACATCCGGGCAGCGAGGAGACTGAACCCTCGTCAGGCTAGGTGGGCCATGTTTCTTGCCCGGTTTGTATTTAAGCTCACTTATATCCCAGGGTTATATGCGATATGACACAGAGAGCCCACTCCCATACTTCCGGAGTCTTGTCTAGTGGCACCGGTGGTGTGGGAGGTCGACGCGGAAATCGAGCGGGCGTTACGTACCGACCCTACTCCCCCAGAGTGTCCAGAGGGGCGGAGGTACGTGCTGCTCGAGGTACGTGATCGACTGGTATATTGGGCTCACACGTCACCCTCCTCTGGTCATTCTGGTATTGGTCGGACGGTGCACTGCCTTAGCGGGAAGTACTGGTGGCCCACCTTAGCTAGGGACGTGAGGGTTTACGTTTCTTCCTGCTCGGTGTGTGCCCAGTGTAAGGCGCCTAGACACCTGCCCAGAGGGAAGTTACAACCTCTACCCGTTCCACAACGGCCGTGGTCTCACCTGTCGGTGGATTTTGTCACGGATCTTCCCTCCTCCCAGGGGAATACCACGATCTTGGTCGTTGTGGATCGGTTTTCTAAGGCCTGCCGTCTCATTCCTATGCCAGGTCTGCCTACAGCCCTACAAATGGCCGACGCCCTGTTTACTCACGTTTTCCGGCACTGCGGGGTGCCTGAGGATATAGTGTCTGATCGGGGTCCCCAGTTCACCTCTAGAGTTTGGAGGGCGTTTATGGAACGTTTGGGGGTCTCGATTAGCCTTACCTCGGGTTTTCACCCTGAGAGTAATGGGCAGGTGGAGAGAGTAAACCAGGATGTGGGTAGGTTTCTGAGGTCCTATTGCCAGGACCGGCAGGAGGAGTGGTCGGGGTAAATCCCCTGGGCAGAGATAGCCCAAAACTCACTCCGACGCTCCTCTACTAATCTTACGCCTTTTCAGTGTGTGTTGGGTTATCAGCCGGTTCTGGCACCCTGGCATCAGAGCCAGATCGAAGCTCCTGCGGTGGATGAGTGGTTTCGGCGCTCGGAGGAGACATGGAACGCTGCGCATGTCCATCTGCAGCGTCCATCAGACGGCAAAAGGGTCCGGTTTATGCACCGGGAGATCGGGTCTGGCTCTCGACCCGAAACCTGCCCCTTCGCCTGCCCTGCCGGAAGCTGGGTCGGCGGTGTGTGGGGCCATTTAAAGTCCTGAGGAGATTGAACGAGGTATGTTATAGGTTACAACTGCCCATTAATTACCGCATTAACCCCTCGTTCCATGTGTCTGTCCTCAGGCCGGTGGTAGCTGGTCCACTCCAGGAGAATGGGATACGAGAGGCTCCTCCGCTCCTACTAGACATCGAGGGGGCTCCGGCGTACTCAGTCCGTTCCATCGTGGATTCGAGGCGTCGGATGGGGGGTCTGCAGTATCTCGTGGAGTGGGAGGGGTACGGTCCGGAGGAACGGTGCTGGGTCCCTAGGAGGGACATCCTAGATCCCTCCCTGTTGAGGGATTTCCACCGGAGTCATCCGACTCGCCCTGCTCCGCGTCCTCCTGGCTGTCCCCGAGGCCGGGGTCGGCTCACGGCTGGAGCCGCGCGTCAAGGGGGGGGGTACTGTCACGGATTCTGCCGAGGCTGCTCCTCCTCCTTGCTCGGGCAGGTTTCGGCGTTCGTCGTCCCCGGAGTACTAGCTGCTGCCGATCGATGTTTCTGTGTTTGTCTAGTTTAGTCTGTATTGTTTACACCTGTTCCCCATTATGTTTGATTGTATGCCATATATTTACCCCTGTCTCTCATTTGGATTTTGTGTGTGATTGTTTCTTTGTGACGTGTGTCGTTGGTGAGCGGGTTAGTTCCTCCCTGTGTGGAGGTATTCTGTTTCGTGTTCTTTGCATTCTGAGTAAAGTACGTTTCCGAGAGTTCTGTGTCCTGCGCCTGACTTCTTCCACCGCATTTCACTGACATTCGTGACACCAAGAAGGTACATTTACACTGTTCACACACAGCCAGCTGCTGACCCACATCAGTTATTGAGGAGTAGAGTGAGATTGGAAGGGGGAAAGAGAGTCATGATTCATTGGGATTCATAACAGATTAACTGATGGTGTCAGAAATGTTTATTTAAAATCATGTTTTTGCATCAGCACGCAGGGAGACACATGGTTGGAAGACTTCATCTGCTGCTCTCTCAACGCATTTGGCCCATTTCACTGCAGGTGTATAACTGTAATGAAACACTGTCTGATTCCGTGTGACTATACCCTGAGGAAAAATATAAAAAAGTATTCACCTTATGCTTCACTATGGTCTTCCCAGCTACGGCTGTTAGTTTCTCACATGTCAAGCCTGAGCCTTAATCTCACATAGATCTGGAGGTGAGACACATGATAGCTGCTGTGATGTGACTAATATCTGCCTGGCAGAGGGAAAGAGTGATGCATTGCACCTAAAGCAATCTCACAATCTCACAGAGAGAGAAGCCTAAGTACAGTATCTAGCTATCTGGCAGATGAAGGTTGTGGCTCGTGCTGAGCCATAGTTGTACCTCCCAGAGGGGATCTTGTATGACAAGGCTTATTTTGATGTAGATCATTGTGTAATTATGCATGTACTCATTTGCATATCCCAGGCTTTCCTATGCTGGGTCGATCCAGACGGCTGTTAGTAGAATAGTGTGAAAGAAAATACTATTATGGGATTTACATTTTTAAGCAGTGTCACTTGGCCTTGGGCCTGCACATGTCCACAGAATACTGATCGATCGGATGAGAGGAGGAAGTGCCTTTGAATTGGCACCCAGAGATCCCGCATTGTTGCTGTGATCTTTGTTTCTGAGCAGCGCTGTCTGTGTTATAAAGCGAACCTCTCCCGCAGAGCTGGGAGGGAGTGCAGAGATACAGCATTTGGAGGGCATCGACTATACCACAGGAGAAGATCATTTTCATTTCTCCAACAATGACTCCTCAGTTTCCATTATTCTTTATTTGTACTGTCTTTACTTTTATTCTATCATTCAGTCGGTTGGACATCTCCCAGTCTTCCGTTTGCCCTCCCCTCTATGATTTCCAGTAATGTACAATTCCATGATGCTGAGACTCAGATTTTCACTTTAAAAATGTATGCCAAACAAAAACCAATGATTGCAAAGTTAAACAAACCATCCCATCTAGCACATTTCGTTCCTTGGAAGTTGTGGGAATGTATGTTTTTGGTTTCACATTGGTTGTGGGAACGAAGCAATACGTTTCCTGACTGGTAAAATTGAAAGTTTTTTTAACATTCTGAGAACAGAAGTGAACATTTCGCCTGTTCTGGGAATGTTTTTTTTAGGTTGCAGGGAGGTTCTGAGAACGTTTTACTCTAGTTCCTTGAAAGTTTCCCTGGGAGGTTTTATTAAATATTATAGGTTATTTTGAGATTTTTTAATAACTTTCTTAAAACTTTCACTGAATGTTTCAATAAGACATTTCTATTTTTATTTTGATAATATTTTTATTACATTTTCACAATTATTCCTGCACAATAAGATAATATACAATTGAACAATAATTCATCCTACAGGACCCCTCACCCAATTTCCCATCTACCCCACCCTCCCTCCCACCAACCCATATCTTCCCATGGATGGGAAAAGAGCAGACAAATCATAACAGCAAGTGATAAACATAAAAAATAATAACACAAGAAACCAAGCAAAACCAAACAAACCAAACAAATAATTATAATAATTATAATAAAAGCAAACGAAGAAGATAGAAGTACACTAATTGGTCTACATTTAGTGGTAGATTTCAATTCATTTATTTATTTTATTTATCAGAGTCACCCATCTACATAGATTCTCAGTTAGTAAACACAGTTATTTTTAGGGACTATACAAATTCATACATTAAACTCTTTATGTTGAACATAATCCATGTATTCTGCCCATATATATTCAAATATCCTGGGTTTGCCTCATATATTATAATGCACGCAATCTAGGAGAACATAGCTCGATAATTCTACAAACCAATGGGCAACTGTTGGAGGATCGGGTGATTTCCAGTGCAGAGCAATAAAAAAAATGCCACTATAAGGGCTAAATTATAGAACTTCTGTTGATAGAAGTCGCCAATGTCTGTATTGCCCAAAATACATATACACTTCTCAAAAACATAAAGGGAACACTAAAATAACACATCCTAGATCTGAATGAATGAAATAATCTTATTAAATACTTTTTTCTTTACATAGTTGAATGTGCTGACAACAAAATCACACAAAAATTATCAATGGAAATCAAATGTATCAACCCATGGAGGTCTGGATTTGGAGTCACCCTCAAAATTAAAGTGGAAAACCACACTACAGGCTGATCCAACTTTGATGTAATGTCCTTAAAACAAGTCAAAATGAGGCTCAGTAGTGTGTGTGGCCTCCACGTGCCTGTATGACCTCCCTACAACGCCTGGGCATGCTCCTGATGAGGTGGCGGATGGTCTCCTGAGGGATCTCCTCCCAGACCTGGACTAAAGCATCCGCCAACTCCTGGACAGTCTGTGGTGCAACGTGGCATTGGTGGATGGAGCGAGACATGATGTCCCAGATGTGCTCAATTGGATTCAGGTCTGGGGAACGGGCGGGCCAGTCCATAGCATCAATGCCTTCCTCTTGCAGGAACTGCTGACACACTCCAGCCACATGAGGTCTAGCATTGTCTTGCATTAGGAGGAACCCAGGGCCAACCGCACCAGCATATGGTCTCACAAGGGGTCTGAGGATCTCATCTCGGTACCTAATGGCAGTCAGGCTTCCTCTGGCGAGCACATGGAGTGCTGTGCGGCCCCCCAAAGAAATGCCACCCCACACCATGACTGACCCACCGCCAAACCGGTCATGCTGGAGGATGTTGCAGGCAGCAGAACGTTCTCCACGGCATCTCCAGACTCTGTCACGTCTGTCACATGTGCTCAGTGTGAACCTGCTTTCGTCTGTGAAGACCACAGGGCGCCAGTGGCGAATTTGCCAATCTTGGTGTTCTCTGGCAAATGCCAAACGTCCTGCACGGTGTTGGGCTGTAAGCACAACCCCCACCTGTGGACGTCGGGCCCTCATACCACCCTCATGGAGTCTGTTTCTGACCGTTTGAGCAGACACATGCACATTTGAGGCCTGCTGGAGGTCATTTTGCAGGGCTCTGGCAGTGCTCCTCCTGCTCCTCCTTGCACAAAGGCGGAGGTAGTAGTCCTGCTGCTGGGTTGTTGCCCTCCTACGGCCTCCTCCACGTCTCCTGATGTACTGGCCTGTCTCCTGGTAGCGCCTCCATGCTCTGGATACTACGCTGACAGACACAGCAAACCTTCTTGCCACAGCTCGCATTGATGTGCCATCCTGGATGAGCTGCACTACCTGAGCCACTTGTGTGGGTTGTAGACTCCGTCTCATGCTACCACTAGAGTGAAAGCACCGCCAGCATAGGAACTGAGAAGTGGTCTGTGGTCACCACCTGCAAAACCAGTCCTTTATTGGGGGTGTCTTGCTAATTGCCTATAATTTCCACCTGTTGTCTATTCCATTTGCACAACAGCATGTGAAATGTATTGTCAATCAGTTTTGCTTCCTAAGTGGACAGTTTGATTTCACAGAAGTGTGATTGACTTGGAGTTACATTGTGTGGTTTAAGTGTTCCCTTTATTTTTTTGAGCAGTGTATAAGGGGACCTTGGTAACACCAAGCACTGATAGAAATTAATTTCCTTAGGCATTAATCATGCAAACACATGTATTTTTTATTGTGACACGGCATCAGTGAGATTCAAACCTATAATCTTCTGTTCTCTATCCATGGAATTAGGCCCCTGTGCCACCAGGATGAAGCCAGCATCCCATGTCTTTTTACACATACAAAGCTGTTAATTTTAGTCTATTCAAACAGACCCCATTTGAAAGGAAACAAGTACTCATTGGCCACACCTGATCTTAATTAGTGGGCACGGGCAACATACCTGAACACACTTAACAAGATAGAGGAGTTTTGTTGATGCTGAGAAAGGAATATATGTTTTTTTCTCTGAACACTACTAAGGTTTTGTGTTTTTTATGGAAAGTTTTTTTTAAAGTTCTCAGAACAATTTGAGAACATTACTTTAAATAGAACCATGAGGAAGCCTTTAGGAAACGTTATCCCGAAGTACTGAATATCCCATAGAAGAACGTTGTTTCTTAAAGCTGCAATATGTAACTTTGTGGACGACCCAACCAAATTCACATAGAAATGTGAGTTATAGATCTGTCACTCATTGAAAGCAAGTCTAAGAAGTGGGAGATCTGTTCTATCTGCGCTATTTCTATGCCTCACGTTCTTAAGTTTCATTTTTGCGTCTTTTACTTTCAGTTTTGTACACCAGCTTCAAACAGCTTAAAATAAAATATTTTTGGTTATGGAAAATATTTTCACAGCAGATTAGATGGTACAATGATTCTATACACTATGCGTGCTTGTTTTGTCACATGAATGGAAATTAGGCGAACTATTAGAAACCAGGAATGGTGGAGCGATTTCTGCATAGTGCAGCTTTAATGTTCTCTGAACTATTTGAAAACATTCCCAATGTCAAATCAGTTGGAGAACGTTTCTAGAAAATTACCAAAATTGAAATGAAATATGTTTTAACTTTTAGGAAACGTTCTGTTAAAGTATGAAATACCAAGAAAATAACATTTTTTTTGTGAAGTTACCTAAATGTGCTGAGAATGTTCCAAAGCGAAGCAACTATCCTGTACCATTCCCTGAAAGTCGTTGGACGGTTGTGTACAAAATATAACCATAGGACAACCACGCTCTCACCAAGCTCTAAGAAACATATAGTTCTCAGAACGTTATGTGCTAGCTGGAATACAACTATATGCACTAAAACACATTTCCTTGTTAAAAGTAGTTATTATGCATATAGTTGTATGGTTTGTTTCACTTTGCAATCATTGGTTTTTGTTTGACATACATTAAAGTGAAAGAGCTGAGTCTTAATAATGATAATATGCCATTTAGCAGACGCTTTTATCCAAAGCGACTTACAGTCATGCGTGCATAAATTATTATTTTTTTGGGTATGGGTGGTCCCGGGGATCGAACCCACTACCTTGGCGTTACAAGCGCCGTGCTCTACCAGCTGAGCTACATAGGACCACGTCTTAGCATCATTCTGTTAGCTTGGAATTGACCTGATATACAGTTGAGGTCGGAAGTTTACATACACCTTAGCCAAATACATTTAAATCAGTTTTTCACAATTCTTGACATTTAATCCTAATAAAAATTCCCTGTCTTAGGTCAGTTAGGATCACCACTTTATTTTAAGAATGTGAAATGTCAGAATAATAATAGAGAGAATGATTTATTTCAGCTTTTATTTCTTTCATCACATTCCCAGTGGGTCAGAAGTTTACATACACTCAATTAGTATTTGGTATGCTGCCACCTCCGTGCTTCACGGTTGGGATGGTGTTCTTCGGTTTGCAAGCGACCCCCTTTTTCCTCCAAACATAACGACGGTCATTATGGACAAACAGTTCTATTTTAGTTTAATCAGACCAGAGGACATTTCTCCAAAAAGTACGATCTTTGTCCCCATGTGCAGTTGCAAACCGTAGTCTGCCTTTTTTATGGCGGTTTTGGAGCAGTGGCTTCTTCCTTGCTGAGCGGCCTTTCAGGTTATGTCGATATAGGACTCGTTTTACTGTGGATATAGATACTTTTGTACCTGTTTCCTCCAGCATCTTCACAAGGTCCTTTGCTGTTGTTCTGGGATTGATTTGCACTCAGAAGCTTCTAAAGCCATGACATCATTTTCTGGAATTTTCCAAGCTGTTTAAAGGCACCGTCAACTTAGTGTATGTAAACTTCTGACCCACTGGAATTGTGATACAGTGAATTATAAGTGAAATAATCTGTCTGTAAACAATTGTTGGAAAAATTACTTGTGTCATGCACAAAGTAGATGTCCTAACCGACTTGCCAAAACTATAGTTTGTTAAGAAGAAATTAGTGGAGTGGTTGAAAAACGAGTTTTAATGACTCCAACCTAAGTGTATGTAAACTTCTGACTTCAGCTGCATACTGAACAAAAATATAAATGCAATATGTGAAGTTGGTCCCATGTTTCATGAGCTGAAATAAAAGATCCCAGAAATGTTCCATACACAAAAAAGCTGATTTCTCTCAAATGTTGTGCACAAATTTGTTTACATCCCTATTAGTGAGCATTTCTCCTTTGCCAAGATAATCCATCCACCTGACAGGTGTGGCATATCAAATCAAATCAAATCAAATTGTATTTGCCACATGCGCCGAATACAACAGGTGTAGACATTACAGTGAAATGCTTACTTACAAGCCCTTAACCAACAATGTGTAAAACAAAAAAGTGTTAAGCAAAAAAAATAAAGGCAAATAACTAAAGAGCAGTAGTAAAATCAAATGTACAGAAGGGAGGCTATATACAGGGGGGTCCCGGTGCAGAGTCAATGTGCGGGGTCACCGGCTAGTCGAGTTAATTTAGGTAATATGTAAATGTGGGTAGAGTTAAAGTGACTATGCCTAAATAATAAACAGAGTAGCAGCAGAGTAAAATTGTCCGGGTAGCCATGATTAGCTGTTCAGGAGTCTTATGGCTTGGGGGTAGAAGCTGTTTAGAAGCCTCTTGGCCCTAGACTTGGCGCTCCGGTACCGCTTGCCGTGCGGTAGCAGAGAGAACAGTCTATGACTAGGGTGGCTGGAGTCTTTGACAATTTCTAGGGCCTTCCTCTGACACCGTCTGGTATAGAGGTCCTGGATGGCAGGAAGCTTGGCCCCAGTGATGTACTGGGCCGTACGCACTACCCTCTGTAGTGCCTTGCGGTCGGAGGCCGAGCAGTTGCCATACCAGGCGGTGATGCAACCAGTCAGGATGATCTCGATGGTGCAGCTGTATAACTTTTTGAGGATCTGAGGACCCATGCCAAATCTTTTCAGTCTCCTGAGGGGGAATAGGCTTTGTCGTGCCCTCTTCACGACTGTCTTGGTATGTTTGGACCATGATAGTCGTTGGTGATGTGGACACCAAGGAATTTGAAGCTCTCAACCTGTTCCACTACAGCCCCGTCGATGAGAATTGGGGCGTGCTCAGTCCTCTTTTTTTTCCTGTAGTTCACAATCATCTCCTTTGTCTTGATCACGTTGAGGGAGAGGTTGTTATCCTGGCACCACACGGCCAGGTCTCTGACCTCCTCCCTATAGGCTGTCTCATCGTTGTCAGTGATCAGGCCTACCACTGTTTTGTCGTCGGCAAACTTAATGAAGGTGTTAGATTCGTGCCTGGCCATGCAGTCATGGGTGAACAGAGAATACAGGAGGGGACTGAGCACGCACCCCTGAAGGGCCCCCGTGTTGAGGATCAGTGTGGCAGATGTGTTGTTACCTACCCTT
The DNA here is from genome assembly GCF_020615455.1 of Coregonus clupeaformis. NCBI lineage: Eukaryota > Metazoa > Chordata > Actinopteri > Salmoniformes > Salmonidae > Coregonus > Coregonus clupeaformis. Next base: position 56,949 of record NW_025533498.1, read on the forward strand.
ACCACCTGGGGGCGGCCCGTCAGGAAGTCCAGGATCCAGTTGCAGAGGGAGGTGTTTAGTCCCAGGATCCTTAGCTTAGTGATGAGCTTCGAGGGCACTATGGTGTTGAACGCTGAGCTGTAGTCAATGAACATTCATAGCATTCTCACATAGGTGTTCCTCTTGTCCAGGTGGGAAAGGGCAGTGTGGAGTGCAATAGAGATTGCATCATCTGTGGATCTGTTAGGGCGGTATGCAAATTGGAGTGGGTCTAGGGTTTCTGGGATAATGGTGTTGATGTGAGCCATGACCAGCCTTTCAAAGCACTTCATGGCTACAGACGTGAGTGCTACGGGTCGGTAGTCATTTAGGCAGGTTATCTTAGTTTCCTTGGGCACAGGGACTATGGTGGTCTGCTTGAAACATGTTGGTATTACAGACTCAGTCAGGGACATGTTGAAAATGTCAGTGAAGACACTTGCCAGTTGGTCAGCACATGCTCGGAGTACACGTCCTGGTAATCCGTCTGGCCCTGCGGCCTTGTGAATGTTGACCTGCTTAAAAGTCTTACTCACATCGGCTACGGAGAGCATGATCACATAGTCATCCGGAACAGCTGGTGCTCTCATGCATGCTTCAGTGTTGCTTGCCTCGAAGCGAGCATAGAAGTGATTTAGCTCGTCTGGTAGGCTTGTGTCACTGGGCAGCTCGCGGCTGTGCTTCCCTTTGTAGTCTGTAATAGTTTTCAAGCCCTGCCACATCCGACGAGCGTCAGAGCCGGTGTAGTACGATTCAATCTTAGTCCTGTATTGACTCTTTGCCTGTTTGATGGTTCGTCGGAGGGCATAGCGGGATTTCTTATAAGCGTCCGGGTTAGAGTCCCGTTCCTTGAAAGCGGCAGCTGTAGCCTTTAGCCCAGTGCGGATGTTGCCTGTAATCCATGGCTTCTGGTTGGGGTATGTACGTACGATCACTGTGGGGACGACATCATCGATGCACTTATTGATGAAGCCAGTGACTGATGTGGCGTACTCCTCAATGCTATCTGAAGAATCCCGGAACATATTCCAGTCTGTGCTAGCAAAACAGTCCTGTAGTTTAGCATCTGTGTCATCTGACCACTTATTTATTAACCGAGTCACTGGTGCTTCCTCCTTTAGTTTTTGCTTATAAGCAGGAATCAGGAGGATAGAGTTATGGTCAGATTTGACAAATGGAGGGCGAGGGAGAGCTTTGTATGTGTCTCTGTGTGTGGAGTAAAGGTGGTCTAGAGTTTTTTTTCCCTCTGGTTGCACATTTAACATGCTGGTAGAAATTAGGTAGAACGGATTTAAGTTTCCCTGCATTAAAGTCCCCGGCCACTAGGAGCGCTGCCTCTGGATGAGCGTTTTCCTGTTTACTTATGGCCTTATACAGCTCATTGAGTGCCGTCTTTGTGCCAGCATTGGTTTGTGGTGGTATATAGACAGCTACGAAAAATATAGAAGAAAACTCTCTTGGTAAATAGTGTGGTCTACAGCTTATCATGAGATACTCTACCTCAGGCGAGCAAAACCTTGAGACTTCCTTAGTATTAGATTTTGTTGCACCAGCTGTTATTACAAATAGACACAGACCGCCACCCCTTGTCTTACTGGAGTCAGCCGTTCTATCCTGACGATGTAGCGTATATCCCGCCAGCTGTATGTTATCAATGTCGTCGTTCAGCCACGACTCGGTGAAACATAAGATATTACAGTTGGTAGGATAACCGTAATCTTAGGTCGTCTACCTTATTTTCAAATGATTGAACATTGGCTAATAGGATTGATGGAAGAGGCAGTTTTCTCGCTCACCGTCGGATCCTTACAAGGCACCCCGACCTACGTCCATGATATCTCTGTCTCTTTCTCATGCGAATGACAGGGATTTGGGCCTTGTCGGGTGTCTGTAGGATATCCTTCGTTGAAGAAAAAATCTTTGTCCAATACGAGGTGAGTAATCGCTGTCCTGATATCCAGAAGCTCTTTTTGGTCATAACAGACGGTGGCAGAAACATTATGTACATAATAAATTACAAATAACGCCAAAAACACACATAATAGTAGAATTGGTTAGAGGGCTGTAAAACGGCAGCCATCTTTTCCGGCGTCATTCTTCCAAGCTGATTAAACAGTATGATCACTACACAGGTGCATCTTGTGCTGTTGACAATAAAAAGCCACTCTAAAATGTGCATTTTTGTCACACAATGCCACAGATGTCTCAAGTTTTGAGGGAGCGTGCAATTGGCATGCTGATTGCAGGAATGTCCACCAGAGCTGTTGCCAGATAATTTAATGTTGATACCATAAGCCAACTCCAATATCATTTTAGAGAATTTGGCAGTATGTCCAACCGGCCTCACAACCACAGACCACGTGTAACCACGCCAGCCCAGGACCTCCACATCTGGCTTCTTCACCTGCGGTATCATCTGAGACCAGCCACCCGGACAGCTGATGAAACCGAGGAGTATTTCTGTCTGTAATAAAACTAATTTTGATTGGCTGGGCCTGGCTCCCAAGTGGGTGGGCCTATGTCCTCCCAGGCCTACCCATGGCTGCGCCCCTGCCCAGTCATGTGAAATCCATAGATTAGGGCCTCATTTATTTATTTAAATTGACTGATTTCCTCATATGAACTGTAACTCAGTAAAACCGTTAAAATTGATGCATGTTGCGTTTATATTTTTGTTCAGTTAATTACTGACAAGGCTATCACATGACAACGAGGAATACAACACATGGCTCCTTTCAGGATCAGAATACACACACACATCATTGAGGATCACCTTGGGAGAGACTAAGGGAAGTTACCTAATGCCACATTTATATTAAATAATATACCCATCATGACGTGTTGACCCGAGATTCAAGGCTCCTATTGATCATGTTAATGTATCTGTAATTCACAGCCGTGGTTGCTGCTGAGCTGGCTCTGGGAAATTTGTCTATTAAAGGCCTCTGGGTCGTATTCATTAGGTACCAAACGGAATAAAACTGACTGAAAGAGGGAGGGACTGTATGAAGTTGTCCAATAAGAAACGCTTGTTTTTGTTTTCTGTTGCTGTTATGTATTGCTATGGTGTGCACTAATGAATACGACCCTGATGTAGTATTGTGTCAGCTTGTTACGGATACAGGTATCCTGTGTGTGTTTTTGTGTTTTTCCTCTCCTTCTGCCCTAATCACAGGTGTCCTTTATGTTCCTGATTGGTGGTCGTTGGGGTGTCCCACCTGTCCGACATCCGTTTGTCTGCTGATTGCTGAGGTGGACCAATCAGTGGACATTCCTCTGTATTGCACCACCTGTTTCTGGTTTTTCACTTACACCTCCCATTGTTTTAAAAGCCAGTCAGTTGTGTTTGTTGAGGGAGACAATTTCCATATGTGAGTATGGGTACTGTGGTGTCCTGTGTACGCACTCATTTGCTGGTTACTCTGTTTGGTAACTTTGTTGTGTGGTTCTGGGAAAAGGGGGATTTAAGCAAGTTGCCCTTGGGCATACATTACCCGTAGGAAGAAAATTGTCTAAAAACACTAGTTAGACCTAAGCGGACCACCCACTGTAATTTTTGTATGATTAACAGTAGCTTAGCGGTTCTTGAGGCAGGCAAGATCAGTTTTTTTTTTTACATTGTTTCATTTCTTGGGTCCTGCTCAGCCCTTTTTCCCAAACCTTTACCGTGTGTTCAAAATAAACATATTGTGTTTGACGGTAGTTTATGGTTGTCGGTGTATTTTTTGGTTCTCACTGTTTCCATGTCATGATTCTAATTTGCATTAATTATGTTACGGGTCTCTGTTCCATCCACCCTAGACTTTTAAAGCCACGGGGTTCGTAACACAGCTTCTAGTAGAATATCCAGGCTTCATGAGAATGTATGCTTTGGTTACCATTTCAACCCCACCCCCACACCAATGCAGCCCTTATTGGCCAGTCACACATGGTCATAGATAGGATATAAGACAGGAGATAGGAATATGTCCGGTCCAAATGTAATTAGTACTGTGTGGAAGGGCATCTCCATTGTTCAGCATTGCATATTCAATTTTTCAGGGAAAAGGATAACACAATTAGCTAGGATTCCTCAGTATTTAAAATCAGAATATTTACAGCCAATTTCAAATGTCAACAGGAATCCTTTCAACACTAGGCTACTTGTACAAATTTGTACAATAGATTTGAAAGTTACAACAACCCTCCACTTTATAACAATGTAACTCTCGTATAACGTACAATAGTGCAAAACCTAAACTGTACGTTGCCCCATACACACTCAGTATTTGAAAACACTGGGAAATATCTTCTCTCTTATTGAGCTTGCTGGCTTTTGAGGCAATAAAAGTGTCATAATCCCCATCTCCTCCACAGGCTTGTCAATGTCTATGAGCCTTGGTAACCTCTGTCTGCTGCAGTTTAGCAGAGGAGAAATATAACACAATCAAGGATGAAATGTCAGAGCAGCATTTGCCAGGCAGCCCTTGGCTGAAAATTAGATTTCTGGAATCAGTCAATGTGGGTGTACCTCCTCCACCCTGCCCCACTCCCCCTTCCTCTCATCTTCTGTCCCCTCCCTGGTCTTTCCCCCCTTGTCTCCCCTCCCTCCCTTGCTCCATCCCTCCCTCACCTTCCATCAGAAAGGCTTATTATTCAATTTACCTCAGACCGACTGACTGGTCTCAGGCTTTTTTTCAATTGTCCTTTTGCTTTTTTCCCCAGGATAACCTCAGGTCTTAAGTGGTGTTTTTGAAAAACAAAGCACAATATTTTCCTGGAAATTGGAATGAGGTAGAATTTAGCGGTCATCAGGGGCTAATGTTCTTGTGCTAAGATGCTTCAAGGCTCGCCGGTGAATACTGAGCGCTGTTGTCTCATTCACATTACTGACTTGTCTGTGAGACATAATGCTTTCACAATGACACAGAACTCCCTGGCCAGTCTGGGTATCTGAGCAGAGGCCTGTATCTGACACATTTATATGACAGTCATCATCTTGATGACTGTCATATGAATGTAAAGTAACCATTACACATCCCCATCCCTTCTTCTAAGCATTACACATCTCCATCCCTTCCTCTAAGCATTACACATCTCCATCCCTTCCTCTAAGCATTACACATCTCCATCCCTTCCTCTAAGCATTACACATCCCCATCCCTTCCTCTAAGCATTACACATCTCCATCCCTTCCTCTAATCATTACACATCCCCATCCCTTCCTCTAAGCATTACACATCCCCATCCCTTCCTCTAAGCATTACACATCCCCATCCCTTCCTCTGTAAGGATTCAGCATTTCCCTTCATAATCAAATTCTCAACACAATGTATCGTATGATATCAAAGCCTAGAATTTTGGGCACCTGCCAGTAAACTTCTTCCTGTGCTCAGCTATAATTCGGCATCAACAATAAAGTATTCATTGTAGCACTTCACACACACCTCTAATCTATGGGCTTCAGCACAACATCAGATCTTTTTTTTTTTTACATAAGTGGGCTTTTACCCAATGGGCTTTTGTGTCAACTCAGCCAATGCCCTCTAAAATCCATACCTGGGATACAAAAGTAGCTAAGCATCGGCTTAGGGAGCCAGGTGCAAGCCTTAAGTCACCAATCCATGCCATTGACATGGCTGGAAAACAGCGCCTCACTCAGCTGAATTATTTACATGTGGCTCAATAGGCCTGCTGCCTAACATCGCTGTAATAATCCCCCGTGGGTTACAGAGACTAGACTACTCTCCCACGACCTGTACATTCTGTATGAATGCTATTTTCTTTCCTATCATACTCTCAGCCCAACTACTTTATTTATTCATGGTCACATATTGCAGTGGTGGTGGTGGTGGGGAGCACACTGCACAGCTCTGCTGCTACTCCTCTAGATGTTAAAGATAAGACTTCAGCCTTCTGTAATATTTGCTGTTTCCAGATGCATTTTACAACCTAAATTGGAAAACTAAAGAAAAGAGGTGACTGTGGCGGTGCAGAGATGTTCTCGTACGAGTGCAGGTGTTTGTCTCTCCTGTATGATTTTTATTTAGATTCCAGTTGTCAAATAAACCCAGGCATCTTTTCTCCTCCTCCATTGCCCTCCGTCTCCACTCTTGGTTATCCCTCTTCAGAGACTGGAAGTGATTGATCTAATGCTCCTAACGCTGGATAACACCATGACCTAATTTCACTGCCTGCACACACTCAAATAATGATGCAACCTCAGGCCCTTTATTCAATCAAGAGCAGTTACGGTAAACCCTACCATATCCATACAATAAAGGCTAATGCAATAGAACAAAATACAGATCCCCCATAAGATACTGCAAAGCATATAAGCATCAATAAATTATTGAATTATCAAACAATCAGAATTATTGAGAAGACGTGCTTTAGCAGGAATTCGATTTCATCTGCACCAAGATGTACGTCTATTCATCCAAACTGGCACTATATTGAATACGTTCAAAACAAGGACAGAGAGAGAGCGAGAGAACAGCCTGGGTCATCATGGTGACTTTTTGGTCAGAGGAGACAGACAACTCCATGATAGAATTTCTGTAAACAACGGCTGTCTTTCTTTTAGCTGTGATGTTGTCCAGAGCTATTCTGCTTCATAGCACTACTTGTACTGCACCTACAACAACTACCTATACTAACACTACGAGCTACAACAACTACCTATACTAACACTACACTATGAGCTACAACAACTACCTATACTAACACTACACTATGAGCTACAACAACTACTACCCCCCATGGTGAAAATAATTGTTTTTGCCAACCCTACTACTACCAACAACACTCCCCTCCCAGATGCTATCAGAGTGGTGTGTGTGTGTGTGTGTGTGTGTGTGTGTGTGTGTGTGTCTGAAAGGCAGAACAAACCAAAGCAGCCAGTTTAGTTTCGAGAAACTCATCCACATCCAACTCTAACATTCGCCTTAGCACAAACGGGCGCCCAACCTGCCAATCCAAATCTGCGACCTTTGGTTTTTGGAAGCCGTGTACAGCGCTATGCGAGGGCATATGCGGAGGCAGTGGCAGTCTTCTATTCATGTGGTATTACTACCTGTGGACTGGTGCACTCTGGTCTCTTCCTGGCTGAGCTGCGGGCGCTCCCTCTGACAGACACAGCACAGCTCTTTAATTAGAGCACAATCAGTTTGAGCTAATGCCACTTCAATTATCTGCCAATAAACCCCATGGTTAAGACGGCAGGTAGCCTAGCGGTTAAGAGCGTTGGGCCAGTAACCAAAATGTTGCTGGTTAGAATCCCCGAGCCGACTAAGGGAAACATCTGTCAATGTGCCCTTGAGCAAGGCACTTAACCCTAATTGCGCCTGTAAGTCGCTCTGAATAAGAGGGTCTGCTAAATGACTAAAATGTAAAGACGGAGCAGCACTGTGGAGCCCACACCTGACAGAGAGAGAGAAGAGAGTGACAGTGGATGTCTGTCTGTGTGGAACTGGAGACCAATGTGAAGTAAACTGTGTGATACTTTGTAAAGGGCAAGGCCACCCCCATGATGACTAATGGGGTAGTGTCAGTCAGTCAGTTTCCCCTTGGCTGGCACGTCATAAAAAGCTTCCTGGAGTTAGGAGGAAAAGTGTGTTGTAGGGAGAAAGTGGCCCAAAGCTTTGTTCAGAGAAACATCTTCTTGTATGATACAATTATGGCACAGAGGGGATTTCCAGATGACCTCACTCGCATGTCTGAGAAACACACACATGTGGGAGGAGAATATGGTAGAGAAAAACAGCTTTTTTCCTTTGACTAGAGGAAAGGGTTACAGGGGTTGCTGTCATCAAGACTGCATCTGCCATCGAGGAATGTGCAACAGTATGACAAGGGAGTCCTATTGAGAGCCAATAGTTAACACAATGATAGAAAAAACATATTATATTTTATGTCATCTATTTCCCTGGGGAAATACATTATCTGTCAATCCACATCCATTCTGTCACCAACCTAAAATAAATGAATTGTTTTTTCTCTTTTCATTCCAGGAACAAAGCCTATCTTTCAAGGAACCTATCTTTTCGATTTCAACAACTTTGCATTTTCTTTAAATAAATCACCCTAGCAACCGACATATTTTATTTTCTTTCCTGCCATGTTTCAGAAATAAGTAATTAAGTCTAAGAAAGTACCCTAGCTCAATTAGCCAACCAAGCCAACCTCTGAGTATCCCCCAGGTGAATATCCTGTCTGGCAGGAATGATAAATTACCTGCACTGGACCACTAACAAAAACATAGAAGTTAGCATTTCCAACACATCATGTGCCCCCAGTCAGTCACAACACACAAACATAGAAGTTAGCATGTTTAACACAACACATTTGCCCCCAGTCAGTCACAACAAACAAACATAGAAGTTAGCATGTTTAACACAACACGTGCTCCCAGTCACTCACAACACAACACAAACAAACAGTGGTGACCAGAGGGAGGCTGTTGGGCTGTGGGGCATACCTGACCATGCAGAGTTTGGGCTCTGGTTGGTGGCCAGCAGTGTGATGAAGTCCTGGCAGGTGTTGGGCTGCAACAGGGGGCTGTCGTCCAGACAGAGGTCAATGATGAGGGCCACCGCCTTCTCACAGTACATGTCATGGTCCTTTCTCTCCTCCGCAGAACTCATCCTCCTACGGGAGTCCCACACAGTCTTTAGCTCTCATCCAGGACTGGAGAACGTGGAGGAGGGGTGGTGGTGGTGCTGCATAAAAAAATAGATGCTACTTGCCACTCTCCTCTTGTTGTAACTCACTCTGGCTCTCTCTGGCTCTCAGGCTCCTGAATGTACAGCCAGTCAGTATCAGTATGTGTGTCTGTCTGTGTGTGCGTGAGAGAGAGTGTGTGTGAGGGGGCTTGATGAAGCAGTGGGACCCCCCAGGTATTCCTGGAGCAGGAGTGTTGCATCATGCCATATCCATGCTTAGAAAGAGAGAGACAGAGGGTGGAGAGAGAGAGAGAGAGAGAGAGAGAGAGAGAGAGAGAGAGAGAGAGAGAGAGAGAGAGAGAGAGAGAGAGAGAGAGGAGAGAGAAAGGAGAGAGAACGAGTCTCTAGAGGTCTTTCTACAGACTGAGTGTATTTATCTTATGCACTCATGTGTAAGTAGATGTGTAGAAGAGTGTACATGTTACTTTGACTAGGGATGATAGGAGTCACTGTATTTCAACAATACAACTCAAATGGTGTTTAAATACTGTTCTCAAACACTGAACATGTCTGCACTTTTTTTTAACCATGCAGGTGTGACGCATGCAAATTAGTTCTAAATTATTCCAAATGTAAAAAATAAAATAAAAAGACATAAATGGAAGGTGCTCACATGAAAAAGGACTACTGTTTACTATAGAATACTACAGTACATACTATATACCTTTGTAGTAAACTGTGGTATACTGTAGAATACTATAATACACACTGTAGTATCCCTTGATCATGTGTATTCTTTAACATAGAATTGTGTAGTATACTGTATACTACAGTCCGCAAAAACCCTACAGTAAATACTACAGTAATGTCCACAAAAAGTTTTTTAACTAAAGTAATACTACAGTAATTAATTTGCATATACCCTGCCCATTGTCCTTCCCCATATCCCAATTTGTGCCACCAATAAGTTAGAAACCTACATGCCAAGTATAGACCATATATTGTGTTCAATACAGGTTACAGAAAAGAGCAGAAGCTCTGAACTATCCGTTCAGACTATAGTATACTACTATAGTATACTATAGTAATATCTGTAAAACACTACAGTATAGTTAATATTACAGTATACTACAGTCCACAAAAACACAGCAGTTTTTTTTTAACTATAGTATTACTACAGTATTATACTATAGTAAACTGTAGTCTTTTTTAATGTGGGTATTAATGGAAATAAGTATTTAAGTGTGAGACAAATATGCATATGAATTGTGGTACATGGTCTGAATCACATGTGATACATAAACAAATTAATCAAATTGGTGTTGCTTTATTAGGAAATCTATTCATTTCAAAAACTGATAATGACATCAAATACAGCTGTTAACCCACTCATACTGCACCCTGCTGGTGACATAATAGGTGTGAAAGCAAAGAGAGAGAGAAAAAAAGCAAGAGAGAGAGCGAGGGAGAGAGAAAAAGAAAGAGAGACAGAGAGAGAGAGAGCAAGACAGCAACAGAGAGAGAGTTTGGAGGGAGAGAAACAGACAGAGAAAGAGAGAGGCTCCAGCCACAGAGGTCGGATTTTCAGTATTTCGTAATCTGAGGCAGGATTACGAAATCGGAGTCCAGATTAGGAATATATAGATTTACAGTGCCTTGCAAAAGTATTCATCCCTCTTGGCGTTTTTACTATTTTGTTGCATTACAACCTGTAATTTAAATTGATTTTTATTTGGATTTCATGTAATGGACATATACAAAATAGTCCAAATTGGTGAAGTGAAATGAAAAAAATAACTTGTTTCAAAGAATCCTAAAAAATAAATTACGGAAAGGTGGTGCGTGCATATGTATTCACCCCCTTTGCTATGAAGCCCCTAAATAAGATCTGGTGCAACCAATTACCTTCAGAAGTCACATAATTAGTTAAATAAAGTCCACCTGTGTGCAATCTAAGTGTCACATGATCTCAGTATATATACACCTGTTCTGAAAGGCCCCAGTGTCTGCAACACCACTAAGCAAGGGGCACCACCAAGCAAGTGGCACTATGAAGACCAAGGAGCTCTCCAAACAGGTCAGGGACAAAGTTGTGGAGAAGTACAGATCAGGGTTGGGTTATAAAAAAATATCCGAAACGTTGAACATCCCACGGAGCACCATTAAATCCATTATTAAAAAATTGAAAGAATAGGGCACCACAACAAACCTGCCAAGAGAGGGCCACCCACCAAAACTCACAGACCAGGCAAGGAGGGCATTAATCAGAGAGGCAACAAAGAGACCAAAGATAACCCTGAAGGAGCTAAAAGGCTCCACAGCGGAGATTGGAGTATCTGTCCATAGGACCACTTTAAGCCGTACACTCTTATTCAATGTTTTCTTTTTCTTTGCCATTACTGTATTCCTGCGTTTGGAAACCCCATCCAACCTCCCCCCTATATCGTAAAGGTACGACAGACAACTTCAACTCTAAATGGATGGGGAACAGAGTTTAGACACAGGTGGCCTTAACAAAAGTTAAGTACTTCTCAATTTCATTACGATTTTGTTTGGTCATATTTGGAGAGTCAGGTACTTTTAAGATATACGGCTTATGGTTATTGTATTTTGCTCTATGGCGCTTTAGCAGAACAGCCCCATCTGCTGACACAATATTTATCTTCCACTCGGTACAACACGACCCAGGAGAGGCCTACTGCAAGCACTGGATTGGAGCCTTCAGAGCGTGCCTGCCGTGGGAGGACAACGGAACATTCTGAAAGGACATTATTAAAACATAACTTTACCTTTTGTAATGCCCAATCGGGACTTTTATAAATTGTTAAAATAAATGTGTGGAACGCCCTACAGTCTTCTCCTCAGTTTTTTTAAAATGAAGATCGGGATTCTACTGGACCAGTGGTTCGGCTCCCATTACATTTTATATCAGTGATTAACAGCAACCTATTACAGTTAGCAACATAACGTAAATGTGTGAATAATGTGGTTGAAGATGGACTGGTGCAGGGCTCTCCAACCCTTTTCCTGGAGAGCTACTGTCTTGTAGGTTTTCACTCCAATCCTAATCTAGCGCACCTGATTTAAATAATTACTGGTTAAGAGGGACAACATAGTGCCCTCGACTAAGTCATAGAGAGAAGCCATAAAATCAGTTAAAATTAAAATCCTCAGCAAGCCATTGAGCATTGATTAAATCAAGTCGAGTGCAAGTACAACGAGGAAGTATAAATGATCGAGCGAGCCAAGACAGACTCGAGTCCACACCCTGCCTGGTTAATCAGGTTAGTTACAACTGAGGTTGGATTGAAAACCTACAGGAAGGTAGCTCTCCAGGAACAGGGTTGGAGAGCCTTGGACTAATGGATCTAGTTTTTAGATCAATGCATTTGAAATTTGTTAAGTCACTACAAAGGTGTAGTTCCCAGAAGTGGAGCTGTCACTTAATGCAATGGATGGGAAGCCTCATCATTGCATGTAGTTCTAATTTAATGAAAATGGTGTAAGTTAATTTGTTCTTAAATATAGGACATCACATTTTCAGATTTGGATGAGTTGGCTGCAATATGGCAGCAGTACTTCAGTCAATATCAGCAAACGATTTTGGTTATTTGTTTCAGTGTCAGTAAAGTGTTTGTAAAAAAACTAAACCATAAAACACTAAGACAAACAACAATATGGACTGTATAATTAATTTAATATTAACGATCATTACGTGAACATTAACAGCCAATACGGATATACAGTACATTCGTAAAATATTCAGACCCCTTGACTTTTTGCAAATGTTGTTACATTACAGCCTTATTCTAAAATGGATTCAATAAATAAAAATGTTGCGTCATACCCAAGAAGACTTGAGGCTGTAGTCGCTGCCAAAGGTGCTTCAACAAAGTACTGAGTAAAGGGTCTGAATACTTATGTAAATGTGATATTTCCATGTATTTTTATTCTTATACATTTGCAAAAATGTCTAAACCGGTTTTTGCTTTGTCATTATGGGGTATTGTGTGTAGATTGATGAGGAAAAAACATTTTATAAATTGTAGAATAATAATAAATGTGGAAAAAGTCAAGGGGTCTGAATAATGTCAGAATGCACTATACTAACAATACATAGACGGTAAGTAGATAAATGCTTAAATGTGGTTGTGCAGCTACATTTTCAAACACTCAATTGCTACTGTAGCTTACTGCTACAATTCTATAAATTATGTATCATACAAATAAATATTTTGAAAAACAATGAATTTAGCGGCCAAATATATCTGCTCACTTTTCTCCATTAGTCTGACAAGTGGGCAGAAAGAGGTACATTAAGACATTCAAAGAACAGGGTCGGAAATATACAAGTCTTCAGTACATACTGTATATGAAACAGTGGAAGAGAGAAGGCAGAACAAGTCCCACAGACTTGTGAATACAAGTAATTCACCCTCCAATGTTCTAACTATTATGTGTCACTCTCCACTAAGGTGTGTTTATGCAACACCGGAATGTGGGGAATTCACAATACCGGAGGTCATGAATTCCCTAAAGGCATTGTAGGTGCTATGAAGAGGGAGCCTTAGTGTCACAGCACACGTGTTTGCCTCTGGGTACTTTTTCTTCTGCTGCCCAGCGAGACTCCCTCGCGCTGTGTGGAGGAATTCGATGGTCGGGGGGGTCCTCAAACCCCAGGGGTGGCACCAGCGTTGCCCCAGTATCAAACTCCCAACACCATTGCCACTGTTAGAGGAGGACATTCTCCATCTGAGGAGTACACAGTAAAACATTTAAATCACAAATGGAATAATACGCAGTTACCGATCAACTTGAACAATTGAGCTACTATCTTACCTTGCTCCTCAGCCAGCCAGTTGAACCAGTGGCAGATGGTGTCATTCTCCAACCACCGCCGGTTGCTGCCAGGTATGGAATAGGTTACTTTAAACAGGTCCCTGGCAGTGGAAGATTTATGGAGTCTACAAGAAGTGCTCGGAAGCTGTCCGGGTGGTTCCCCAATGCCTCCAGCAGCACAAGAGAGTTGAGACCATATTTGAACCTGTTATGGTTTAGAGACAGTATGTATATATTTTTTAAAGTGTTAAGGACAATATAGTGATGTGTATTGATTTAGGGGAGTGGACCGATTCAAAATACTTATGTTAGAGGAAATAATGACAAGTACTTCACAGTAGCCGCAAGCAGCAGCAGGATTTCTGCCGATAAATGTGTGCTTTAGTATTATTTTCTTTGGCAACTGTGGTATAAGCGGGATAAACGCCTCCTTAAGCGCTCAAATACTTTTACTTTTGTATACAGAGGGAAATCCAGTTTCTTTTTAAATTAATTCATTACCTCTGGCATTTATCACGTGACATAATAAAGCTCAATCTACCTCCCCCTTCCTAACACATAAGCTATGAAATACCTTCAATCTTAAGTACAGGACAGACCTCCCTAGCCCAGCTGATTTGATTGCAGCTGGACACATGCTGTTCAGCTGTAGGGGAACGAGCCTCCTCCTCCTGTCTGTCTTAAAGGCCTCTACATTTGGATTCATCTGGGGGAATGTTTCCCCGAAAACCTTCAAGATGCTGCTCTCCTCCTGACCACAGGGCACTTTGATCTGCCTCACAGGATACTCTAAAGATACTGAGATATGGAAACATTATTTAAATGTAATAAAAAGTATCCTAATATACACAGGGAAACAGTCCATGATATTTAAAATCAGTAAAATAACATTCAATAAGTCTATGTTTAATCACAAGAATTTGAAGAAAAAGTCAACGAAATCTTAACACAACATAACAGCAATAGAAAGGCCTAGTTTACTGGAACGGGCATACTGTTAAATAACAAACGATAACATAGCTAGCTAGGTAGGCTAATAATAGAAAGGGGAGAGCGTTACGTTAGGTAGCTGTACCAGTCAATGTTGACTTTTGCCAGGTATTACCTACCAGAATTAATCCTACCTTTGAACCACCCGATCCTCCTGGGGTGGTTGTACTTGGTTGGCAAAACTTAAAAAGAGGTCTCTCATGGTTTAAAGGTTCGACATAACTTATTCGTTTGTTGGTGAGATGTCTTTCATATAGCTGGCTTCACATGCGCCTTATTAGTGATTGGCCACTATTTGCATATAGGTTGCATATTGTTATTTGACGCGTTCAATAATATTTAGCATGACCGATATTGCAGAACCGGATTATTTCAAAGATCCTTAAGAATGTTTTCTTGTTTCTTAAGTGCATTTGAGATGGTAATACATATTTATTTGTTTGTTTACTGTTGATGACAGAGCACTCACCCAAGTGCGCCTTCAGCAGTGGCCCTGTCCGAGAGGATCAAAACCACAATGTATCATGGTTAAATTGTGACTGACTGACTGATCTACAAATAATAATGAGTCGTTATTTATGATACAAGGTGATTTGTAGACCAGTCAGTACGCAGTCGTTTTGGTGCTCTTGAACACAGCCAAACTCGGTTCAGTTTGGAGGGTTTTGTCCAGCTTTTTTTCAAAATATACTTTTCATAGCAGGTTAGGAGAATTTAGGGAGTGAACGTTATTTATAATAAGGGTTACATTGAGAAAATCGGACATCTCTGAAATGAAAATGGATGGCCCTCCCTTCAGCAAAATACATTTGACCTAAACCCTCCCTGAACGCTTGAAAAAAAAAAAAAAGTGACCCTCCCCTATTCCCAAAATAATAATTTTAAATAAAGTGGATAGCAGAGAACGTCTCCCGTTTACCCTCACTCCTAGGACAGACCAGAGCCTTAGATATGCAGTTTTAGAAACGGTTCTTCGTCGTGTAAGCATTACATGACAATGTAGGCATTTTGATAGCGCATAGGGCTGCGGGCCAGAAGGTTGTGGATTCGCAGGCCACCGTGGACAAGAGTAGGGGTGGAAATATCTCCTGTATAGTAAAACCATTGCATGAATCTATTATCGTATTTGCAGGTTAGAGAAAAATTGCCTTTTATAAACATTTCATGCAATTCTACGTCATTTTACAAATTAGCAGATTTTTTAATACCACACAAATTTCTGAAATGACAGGCTAAGAATGGACAGAGAGATAGGCCTATGTGTTCATCTTATCATATTTCTCCAATGCCAAATGAGTGTCTTGTTTGCAACGAAACTGTCCCTGTTTGCAAATAATTAAATCTGAGACGCCATTTGGAGTCTGAGCATGGTACATTCAAAAGTTAGGCCTACCAATGCAAAAAATGTTAAGCTTTAACTGCTGGCTACTCTTCTTCTGTGGCTTAACCCAACGAGAGAAGGTCATAAGTGGTTCCCTAAAAACTGTCTGGGTTTAAACATCTTCTATTGTACAGAAAGTGAATAGCTTAATCAATTGATAGTGACAGAATTAGATTACTCTACAAGCAAAGTCTATTTTTTGTCTCCTCGGCTATAGAAGGTCGTAACTCAGCCTCTGAATGTCAAAGAAACGGAACAACGATATCCCCATATGTATCGGAGTCACGTAGTTTCCGGGTATTTTACGGCTTGTGTCTAGCATAAAGCACCGCGGACCAAAGCGCTGTTATAGATAACTTTATATAATCGGATCCGCTTTATTTTCTTCAAAATCTTAAACTAACAAGGGGTAGGTCTGTGCTTTTTGCCATTTTCTTTAATAAAAAAAAACTATAATAACCCCTCAATTCCAGTCTTGGTTTTAACTTAACAGCCCTTCACTGACACAGAGGTAGGCTATTTAAAGAGTGCACGGTGGGTGGATGAGTTGAGACAAATCTATGACTATAGCAGCCTATAGGCTAATTTCGTCTGTCAAACAGGTAGGCCTACCTCTTATTTATTAAATACTATAGGAAGAAATAGGCTCCAACACAAAGCCCTGTTGTTGTTAGTAAAGTCTAATTAAAATGAAGACGGTTTAAATGAATTATGCCTACTCGAATTTGCCTAATTTAACGTAGCAGGTTAGGAGAAGGGTTAGCTAAAAAAAAGTTCAAATGCAAACTGGCGAAACGAAAGACAGCCATGGATCATTGTACATTAGCAATTAGAATGCAATACACTTAATATTTTAAATAAAAACCTCTGTTTCTCTGTCTGTGATGCGTATGACTTTTTACATGAAAGACCGGTGGATATTTGCCATGAAATCGAAGTTGTTTTTGGTTCTCTGATGAAATGTGGTTTGGGTCCTAATTGCCTCTGGCATAAACTCGGACACCTCTCGGTAGCGTCCCGGCCGTTGCCTACGTCACCAGTTTTTACCAAATGGGATTGAACAGCGTGGAATGAACATTTCCAAATCGTTGTAGCGGTGGCTGAAATTAACAAACAACAGGTAATTACTGATCATTAAAAGTTGCATTTTGTCTTTGTTACACGTCAGAGACGGTTCAGCACAGTAGAATGCATGAATGGTCAGTGAGTGTGATGTACCATTATTTTCTTTTGATTTAAATTAGCTAGCTATAGTCCCTGAATTTGACAAAAAAAAATGTTCCTGAACGATTCCCCTGAATTTTTTGACAACCCATTGAGAAATTACTTGCATGACGCCATACTATTGATAAAATGATCTGCTTCAGTATAATGTATATTTGCTGTGTTTTTCCAACCCTCTCTAATTTTGCTTAGATGAAGATGTGGCATCCCTTGCAATCACTTCCTCTGTGTGTGCTACTTGCTTTTCTTGTGAGCCACGGCCAAGGAACCAGGCAGGGCCAGGATCTCAAATGTGGAGGTAAGTCTTTGGACTAATACCTTTTTACTACACTAGATCCTGTTTAATCTCATAATTTGATCCCAACCCCCTTATTTTCTACATTGTGCGTCCACTTTTGGTCTGCATACCTTAATTTAATTACCTAACATTTCGCTATTGTCCATCAGCATGTAGGGCCATGGTGGATGAGATGGAGTGGGCAATATCCCAGGTGGATCCTAACAAAATGATCCAGACCGGGTCCTTTAGAATCAACCCAGATGGTAGCCAGTCTATTAGAGAGGTAATTGTACCTGATGGCTACTGGGTCCTTCATTGGCCTTATTTTACACATTCAATGTTATTTATTTGGAGGCTGGGATTCTACAGCATTGTTTTTAAAACATAGTAATAGTAATGTATGATCACAGTGTTTCCTATGATAGGGGTATCATCTTTCTCTCTTGTTGAGCTCACCAACATTGTGTTCCCCCCAGGTTCCTCTCGCCCGCTCGGAGGGTAACCTCCTGGAGCTAATGGAGGAGATATGTGAGAAGATGAAGGATTACGGGGAACGCTTGGACCCCATCACCAGCAGGGAGACCTATGAGAGGGTCACGTCTCGGAACGGCAAACCCATGGACCTCTCAGAGGCTAAACTGGATTCCAGAGTCACATCCAGCCTGAAATTTGCTGTGGGTAGCCATTTTGTTTTCATTTTCACATGTTAGGGGGTAGGATCTAGGGATGATGACATGCTATAGCTCATCAGTGTGACATTCTAGAACCTCTGATAATGTAGTGAATGATAATGACTACAGTTGATTGCATCTTTGTTGCAACTTTCACCCAAACATACCAATGCAGTGGAAACTTTCCACATCCATATGTTTGTACTGTAGGTTACAAGCCAGTGGCTCCAAGCTCCTGCATCTCACTGAAATGTGTGACCAACTACATCTTATTTAACCATTATCTTCTGTCGTACCCCTAGTGTGAGACCATCATTGAACAACATGAAGACGAGGTCATCGAATTCTTTGCCCATGAAACGGACAACGTGAAAGACAAACTCTGCAGCAAGAGAACAGGTATGCCACCCTCTTACTTGATCCAATACATTATATTGACCACTAGAGACTACATGCACTGCTATTGGGGATACACCTCTTACAAAATTGTGTTTGGCATAACTAATTGTAATACAATACGTGTAAAGTGAAAAATTAATACTAAAATAATGTAACTCATTGATGGTTTTTCTCTGCAGACCTTTGCGACCATGCTCTGCAAATCCCTCATGATGAGCTATGATTCCATCCTGCAGTTCACGCAGCTCAGCTTTACACACAGCTACCTTCCACCACGTTAGTGTGTGGGGAGGTGGAAATGTAGAACTCAACACACTAGCTCGATCTGCGCTATCAATCACAAGTCATAGATGCAAGGTATAACTTATTGGGCGACTACTGTTAAGAAAACTCATGACATCAACTATATTCTCACACATTTGTGCTTTTGTGCCTCAATTTATATTGTCCTTATGCAGGTGTGTATGATGTGGGTAGAGCACTCTTGTAATGTGTATATTACTGCAATGAATTCAAATCAAATGTATTGGTCGCATACACATTTAGAAGATGTTATTGCGGGTGCTATTTATAGTATGTCTAACACAGCTGTAGCTATGAAAAAAATGGTATCACTCTGGATGATTTCAGGAGTTTAAACATTCTTAACCTTACTCTTGAAGCAGATGGTGAATCAAATTCTGTAACAGTAGTTAGATACTGAAATTGTTCAACATGGTTGCAAATCTTGCTGTGCTTGTTGCTTTGATTAATTGTATCCTGTGAATGATGGAAAGGTTTGATTTATACTTTCTCGAGCAACTCTCATTCCTCTTTTCTATTTTGTGTATTCATCTTTTGTCACAGTCATCTTTTTTTCATACTTTGATGGAAATATATTTCTACAATCTGGAGTCATTGTTTTCAGTGTTGTGTTTTAGTGTTGCATTACACACAAGTGGGTTTGTGTTAAGACAAGAATAATAACTAATCAGACAATACTCATGCAGTTTAAAGCTGCAATATGTTAACTTTTTGGGCGACCCGACAATTCACATAGAAAGTGAGGTATAGATCTGTCATTCTCAATGAAAGAAAGTCTAAGAAGCAGTAGATCTGTTCTGTGTGCTATTTCTATGCTTCCCGTTTTTAAGTTTAGGTTTTTGTGTCCTAGACTTTCGGTTTTGTAGACCAGCTGAAAAATACAATATTTTTAGTTATGGAAGAGATATTTCAAAGCGGTTTAGATGGTACAATGATTCTCTACACTATACTTGCTTGTTTGTCACAAACTGAAATTAGGCAATTAGAATTTTAGCGGATATGGCGGAGGGATGTATGCATAGTGCATCTTTAAGCCATTGTGTTTTAAACGTTTAATAACATTTGCATGTTACAATTACAATCTCATGTCGGTGAAGATCACACTTATGCAACCTATTTAAATCCTTGACGCTAGATTCAACCAGACACCTACCCACAGGCAGATTATGTACGTCACCCAAACCATGCCTGTTCCCAGCCAATCTCCTTTGTTGGCCTGTTCATCTCGCTCAACCTTCACCTACCATCAAACTCAGGAGGGGCACCTTCAACGAGGTACTGGGGACTTTTACCAGCACAGTCAGAATCTACCAAGACAAACTCATCACATCCACCATGTCCCTACTGTCCGCCTGCAGGTTTGCCCCGAAGGTCTTAAATTCAACGAAGGTGAGCTCGATAAAGGAGATGGGCGCTGCATTGTCCCGGCCCATGCCATAACGTTAGCTAGCTAGTATGCTAAAACGTTGGCTAGCCCAACCAGTTAGTTAGCCACTTACCAATCAGAACATACGTGAAGTTAGCATTTAGCCATAGTAGCTAGCTAACTAGTTAAAATACTTTAGGCCTTAGCTAAGTGATGTGTAGATTGCTAAACTGCTAACGCGTTAGAACAAGTTCGCATTCAGGTAGCCAAATCCAACTATGTTGTTATTAGTTAGCCAGCTAAACTATGTACCGTAGACTAAACTTTTTTTTACACTGCTGCTACTCGCTGTTTATTATCTATGCATAGTCACTTTACCCCTACCTACATGTACCTATTACCTCAATTACCTCGACTAACCGGTGCCCCCGCACATTGACTCGGTACCGTTACCCCCTGTATATAGCCTCGTTATTGTTATTTTATTGTTGCTCTTTTATTTGTTACTTTAGTTTATTTAGTAAATCTTTTTTCTTAACTGCATTGTTGGTTAAGGGCTTGTAAGTAAGCATCTCACGGTAAGGTCTACACCTGTTGTATTCGGCGCATGTGACAAATACAATTTGATTTGATTTGTCATGGAACTCAAGCTTCAGTCTGTCTTGCAGTGATTAGGTAGGCTAGGTCATTGTTGGGGATACAGGCAAGGTCATTGTTGGGGATACAGGCAAGGTCATTGTTGGGGATACAGGCTAGGTCATTGTTGGGGATACAGGCTAGGTCATTGTTGGGGATAGAGTCAACCTGGTTTGACTGATTGCCTCTCTCCTGACACAACCCATCTTGTGCCTTGCAGAGCGCAGCATGTCTCTTCATCGCTTCCAGAAATGCCACTACATCAACAGTAAGGACTCTGGCTGGACCTCCTTCAATATTCAATTTGATTTACACACATGCTTTTTACCTAGCAGTGCTGTGATGAGGTCATTTTGAAATGAGTGGCCCTCATAAATGAGTTGTCTTTCTAACTGTGATTTATTGTATTTTTCTCTGTGCTGTTGCAGAACCTGAGAGATGTGCTCTCGGATCTCGTCCCTAAAGAACAGAGTAGGATTAAGAATTTCAAAACGCAGTATGGCAAGACCAACATCGGCTCAATCACTGTGGATATGGTACATTCAGTTCAACTGTCATTTGTAAACATTCTACATTCTAGGTGTACCCCTGTCAGTGCCAGTTGTAGTGTGAATATGGTAGCTGTTGATGTTAAGTGTGTGTGCCCTTGTCTTTACAGATCTACGGTGGGATGAGAGGTATGAAGGGCCTGGTGTATGAGACCTCTGTGCTGGATGCAGATGAGGTGAGTTGGTCTTTGCAGGGAAAGCCCCTGGACAGAGAATTGAATGCGTGCTCAGTATTGGGTAGGGGGATAGATTGGGCATTTTAGCCGTTTTCAGTTGCTTGTTAGTATCTTAGATTGTTTACACTTAGCCTAGATCAGGGGTAGGCAACTAGATTCAGCTGTAGGCTGATTTTTGTCCGAGTGGATGGTCGGTGGGGCTGGAACATAATTATAATAATTTCTACACTGCAAATTGATGACAACTAAGCCAAATAATCATTTCATACCTTGATTACATTAAAGACACGATCACATAAGTAACTTTTTTATTTTATTTGTAGGAATACTTGGGAACAGATTTCCTATATTAAACTAATTTTTTGCTGAAGTCTTTGCCCTTTAGTGATTCATTTCCTGTGGCTGAGCTGAAGAGAATTGTTTTGAAACAGAATGATTTGCACACTTGCTTAGTACTCCCCTGAGGGAGATGGCAGTCATTTCAGCAGTCAGCACTACTTGTGGATATTGGCTTGAAAGTCATAAGATAACACTCATGTGACAGGGCCTATGGGTTATGTAATGTCAATGTGGGGAGTGGGGTCAAAGGTATTTGAATAATAATAATATAATAATAATATGCCATTTAGCAGACGCTTTTATCGAAAGCGACTTACAGTCATGTGTGCATACATTTTTACGTATGGGTGGTCCCGGGGATCGAACCCACTACCCTGGCGTTACAAGCGCCATGCTCTACCAATTGAGCTACAGAGGACCACCAATAAAACAGACAGAGGGAAGTTTTTGGTGGTTGCAGCCCTGTCCCACCCCTTTATATGAATTTATTAATGCATGCAAATGCACCCAGTGTATATATGTTAATGAGGCACATACCATTTTCTTTCTTTTGTCACAAATCTATATATTTTTATCTGATATAAAAATAAAATGATTTTCATGATTTTTCTTAATCCTGGCATTATCAGAAATAATTTAGAAGTGTTTAGAAACATCTTATCTACTCACTTATAAAGAAAATTGCTTCAGTCATCATTCAGTTACTATTGGGCAAAACAAACTGCAAATGCATCCAACGAGTTTGTAGAGTCAGAATCTTGATGTAGTCATTGCGTGCAAGGAATATGAGACCAAATACTAATATTTGGACTACTTTGATACATAAAAGTGCTGTCATTTCTAAACGGTAAAACATATGCATGAAGATACCCTCAAATAAAAGGTGACATTCTGTACTGTTGCCTCATGATGAGTATAGAGCCCCCCACACATGAAAATGCCTAACTTTCCAAATACATATGGAGGGGAGTGTAGATATCTATTTATGGCAATGATTATGACTAAGTAGCTATTTATATGGGTCTGTTATTATTATTCTTTATTTTTAAGGGAATTCGTTTCCGTGGCTACAGCATTCCGGAGTGCCAGCAGCTGTTGCCCAAGGCTCCAGGAGGTGCCGAGCCCCTGCCTGAAGGTCTGTTCTGGCTGCTGGTGACAGGCCAGGTGCCCACAGAGGAACAGGTGAGTGTTAGCTAGGCAACTCATTATGGAGAGAGAGTATGGCACAGCAGCTTAAATGTTGATACAACAACCCTTTTCATAATGGTACAGAGAACAGATCACATGATGTATATATTCAATAAAAAAGGTTGACCCATATAGCATAAACCACAACATAAAGCTTTACAACAGACAATAGCTCTTGATCTTTTTATCTGTGGGAGGAGGTTTTCTTCCATTTTGGTTTAGTGACGGATGATATTTTGCATAGAAAACTATATTCAGTGGCCCTCTCTGTGATTGTAGGTCCCCTGTAGCTCAGTTGGTAGAGCATGGCGCTTGCAACGCCAGAGTTGTGGGTTCGTTTCCCACGGGGGGCCAGTATGAAAAATGTATGCACTCACTAACTGTAAGTCGCTCTGGATAAGAGCGTCTGCTAAATGACTAAAATGTAATTGTAAGGACTTAATACATACGTTTGGTGTGCATAGCTTGACCAATTACCCTATTGCTGATTCTGTGTATTGTATCTGTCCCCAGGTGAACTGGCTGTCCAAGGAGTGGGCCAAGCGTGCAGCTCTTCCCTCCCACGTGGTCACCATGCTGGATAACTTCCCCACCAACCTCCACCCTATGTCTCAGTTCAGCGCCGCCATCACAGCTCTGAACAGTGAGAGCAGCTTCGCTCGGGCCTACTCTGAGGGAGTCAACAAGGCCAAGTACTGGGAGGTGAGCTCAGGAAACATACCCTGAAGAATATTGAACAGTGCACGCTGTTGTGGGAAAACATGTTCAGTAGGACAAACCGTTGTGAAATGTAGCAAAATGTCTGAACGCGCCCCAGTTATAAGAAGTCGAGATGGTGGAATCTGAACATGTGTTAATTGATCTATTGAAAGAGTTCCTTTTTTCCGATTACACTATTGACATGAAAATTATTCTATTTTCTCAGTTTGTCTATGAAGACTCCATGGATCTGATCGCTAAACTGCCTTGCGTTGCGGCCAAGATTTACCGCAACCTTTACCGCGAGGGCAGCAGCATTGGCGCAATTGACTCCAGTCTGGACTGGTCCCACAACTTCACCAACATGCTGGGCTACAGCGATACCACGTTCACTGAGCTTATGCGCCTGTACCTCACCATCCACAGGTCAGTTTTATAGAGCGTTCTACTTCATTCATAATCTTTTTTTCTCTTTATCATCCATTACCTTGTTAACTTTAAGATGTGCATATTCAGCTCCTGCTCTGTCATTGCACAATGCAGTTATGTGGCTACATCACTTATTTATTCACTCACTCCCCTTTTCTCCTTCGCTAGTGACCATGAGGGTGGTAACGTGAGTGCCCACACCAGCCACTTAGTGGGCAGTGCCCTGTCTGACCCCTACCTCTCCTTCAGCGCAGCTATGAACGGATTGGCCGGACCCCTTCATGGACTGGCTAACCAGGTGTGTACGGATGCTGATGTCAAAGTTAACATCCAACCTACTAGTGTGTGTGTGTATATGCTGTCAACTGAGTATACAAAACATTAGGAACACCTTCCTAATATTGAGTTGCACCCCCCTTTGCTCTCAGAACGGCCTCAATTCGTCGGGGCACGGACTCTACAAGGTGTCGAAAGCGTTCCACAGGGATAATAATAATATGCCATTTAGCAGACGCTTTTATCCAAAGCGACTTAGTCATGCGTGCATAAATTTATCTTTTTGTGTATGGGTGGCCCATGTTGACTCTAATGCTTCCCACAGTTGTGTCAAGTTGGCTGGATTCTTGATGCACACGGAAAACAGTTGAGCGTGAAAAATCCAGCAGCGTGCAGTTCATGACACACTCAAACCGGTGCGCCTGGCACGTACTACCATACCCTGTTCAAAGGCACGTCAATATTTTGTCTTGCCCATTTACCCTCTGAATGGCACACATACACAATTCATGTCTCAGTTGTCTCAATGCTTAAAAATCCTTCTTTAACCTGTCTCCTCTTCATCTACACTGTTTTGAAGTGGATTTAACAAGTGACATCAATAAGGGATCATAGCTTTCACCTGGTCAGTCTATGTCATGGAAAGAGCAGGTGTTCCTAATGTTTTGTACACTCAGTGTGTGTATATATGTGTGTATATACAATACCAGTCAAAAGTTTGGACACACCTACTCATTCAAGAGTTTATCTTTATTTTTTTACTATTTTCTACATTGTAGAATAGTAGTGAAGACATCAAAACTATGAAATAACACATGGAATCATATAGTAACCAAAAAAGTGTTAAACAAATCGAAATATATTTTATATTTGAGTTCTTCAAAGTAGCCACCCTTTACCTTAGTGATAGCTTTGCACATTCTTGGCATTCTCTCAACCAGCTTCACCTGGAATGCTTTTCCAACAGTCTTGAAGTTGTTCCCACATATGCTGAACACTTGCTGGCTGCTTTTCCTTCACTCTGCAGTCCAACTCATCCCAAACCATCTCAATTGGGTTGAGGTCGGGGGATTGTGGAGGCCAGGTCATCTGATGCAGCACTCCATCCCTCTCCTTCTTGGTCAAAAAGCCCTTACACAGCCTGGAGGAGTGTTAGGTCATTGTCCTCTTGAAAAACAAATGATTGGCCCACTAAGCCCAAACCAGAGGCGGGTGTATTGCTGCAGAATGCTGTGGTAGCCATGTTGGTTAAGTGTGCCTTGAATTCTAAATAAATCACTGACAGTGTCACCAGCAAAGCACCATCAAACCTCCTCTATGCTTCACGGTGGAAACTACACATGTGGAGATCAACCGTTCATCTACACTGCGTCTCACAAAGACACAGCGGTTGTACCCAAAAATCTCAAATTTGGACTCCAGACCAAAGGACACATTTCCACCGGTCTATTGTCCATTGCTTGTGTTTCTTGTCCCAAGCAAGTCTCTTCTTCTTATCGGTGTCCTTTAGTAGTGGTTTCTTTGCAGCAATTCGACTTTGAAGGCCTGATTCATGCAGTCTCCTCTGAACAGTTGATGTTGATACGTGTCTGTTATTTGAACTCTGTGAAGCACTTATTTGGGCTGCAATTTCTGAGGCTGGTAACTAATGAATGTATCCTCTGCAGCAGAGGTAACTCTGGGTCTTCCTTTCCTGTGGCGGTCCTCATGAGAGCCAGTTTCATCATAGCACTTGATGGTTTTTGCGACTGCACTTGAAGAAACGTTCAAAGTTATTCACATTTTCCGGATTGACTGACATTCATGTCTTAAAGTAATGATGGACTGTCGTTTCTCTTTCCTTATTTGAACTGTTCTTGCCATAATATGGACTTGGTCTTTTACCAAATAGGGCTATGTTCGGTATACCCCCCCTACCTTGTCACAACACAACTTATTGGCTCAAACGCATTAAGAAGGAAAGAAATTCCACAAATTAACTTTTAAGAAGGCACACCTGTTAATTGAAATGCATTCCAGGTGACTACCTCATGAAGCTGGTTGAGAGAATGCCAAGAGTGTGCAAAGCTGTCAAGGCAAAGGGTGGCTATTTGAAGAATCTCAAATATAAAATATGTTTTGGATTTGTTTAACACTTTTTTGGTTACTACATGATTCCATATGTGTTATTTCATAGTTTTGATGTCTTCACTATTATTCTACAATGTAGAAAATAGTAAAAATAAAAACCCTGGAATGAGTAGGTGTGTCCAAACTTTTGACTGGTACTGTACATACATACACAATGCATTCGGAAAGTATTCATTTTGTTACGTTCCAGCCTTATTCTAAAATTGATTAAATAGTTTCCCCCCCTCAATCTACACACAATACCCCATAATGACAAAGAAAAAACAGGTTTTTAAAAAGGAAAAAATAAAAGGCAATATCACATTTACATAAGTATTCAGACCCTTTACTCAGTACTTTGTTGAAGCACCTTTTGGTAGCGATTACATCCTCAAGTCTTCTTGGGTATGTCGCTACAAGCTTGGCACAACTGTATTTGGGGAGTTTCTCCCAATCTTCTCTGCAGATCCTCTCAAGCTCTGTCAGGTTGGATGGGGAGTGTCGCTGCACAGCAATTGTCAGGTCTTTCCAGAGATGTTCGATCGGGTTCAAGTCCGGGCTCTGGCTGGGCCACTCAAGGACATTCAGAGACTTGTCTCGAAGCCACTCCTGTGTTGTCTTGGCTCTGTGCTTAGGGTTGTTGTCCTTTTGGAAGGTGAACCTTCGCCCCAGTCTGAGGTCCTGAGTGCTCTGGAGAAGGTTTTCATCAAGGATCTCTCTGTTAATCTTTCCCTCGATCCTGACTAGTCTCTCAGGCCCTGCCACTGAACAACATCCCCACAGCATGATGCTGCCCCCACCATGCTTCACCGTAGAAATTGTGCCAAGTTTCCTCCAGACGTGACGCTTGGCATTCAGGCCAAAGAGTTCAATCTTGGTTTCATCAGACCAGAGAATGTTGTTTCTCATGGTCAGAGTTCTTTAGGTGCCTTTTGGCAAACTCCAAGCGGGCTGTCATATGCCTTTTACTGAGGAGTGGCTTCCGTTTGGCCACTCTACCATAAAGGCCTGATTGGTGGAGTGCTGCAGAGATGGTTGTCCTTCTGGGAGGTTCTCCCATCTCCACAGAGGAACTCTGGAGCTCTGTCATAGTGACCATCGGGTTCTTGGTCCCCTCCCTGACCAAGGCCCTTCTCCCCCGATTGCTCAGTTTAGCCGGGCGGCCAGCTCTAGGAAGGGTCTTGGTGGTTCCACACATCTTCCATTTAAGACTGATGGAGGCCACTGTGTTCTTGGGGACCTTCAATGCTGCAGACATTTTTTGGTATCCTTCCCCAGATCTGTGCCTCGACACAATCCTGTCTCGGAGCTCTATGGACAATCCTTCGACCTCATGGCTTGGTTTTTGCTCTGACCTGCACTGTCAACTGTGGGACCTTTTATATAGACAGGGGTGTGCCTTTCCAAATCATGTCCAATCAATTGAATTTACCACAGGTGGACTCCAATCAAGTTGTAAAAACATCTCAAGGATGATCAATGGAAACAGGATGTACCTGAGCTCAATTTTGAGTCTCAAAGCAAAGGGTATGAATACTTATGTAAATAAGGTATCTTTTTCTTTTTTTTAAATACATTTGCAAAAAAATCTAAAAACATGTTTTCACTTTATTATGTTTTCACGTCATTATGAGGTATTGTGTGTAGATTGAGGAAAATGTTTTATTTAATCCATTTTAGAGTAAGGCTGTAATGTAACAAAATTAGGAAAAAGTCAAGGGTGCTGAATACTTTCCGAATGCACTGTGTATATACATAATGTGCTATTTAGCAGACACTTTTATCCAAAGCTATGATTATGTAATGTTTTCATTCAAAGCAATGCTATCGGAGTTGCTTAAAAATACCTAATTTTCTGTTATTGTGATTATTAACAACTTCAGTAGTGAGAATGAGAGCAGTGATTTGTCTAGGTTGGAGTGATCCCCTACATTACCTCTGACTGTGCCCCTTGTAGGAGGTGCTGGTGTGGCTGACGGCCCTGCAGAAGGAGATGGGAGGAGAGGTGTCTGACGAGGCCATGCGAGACTACATCTGGAACACCCTCAAGTCTGGAAGGGTAAGTGGTCTAGACTGGAGGTCATGCCAAGTTGGGTCAATGAAAGGAAACCCAAAGGAAATGTTTCCATCTACCTAAAAGTGGAGTGAACAGGTGCACAAAGTAAAGGACGCATTTATGTCTTCATTTGAGGAATAAGCTGCAAGGGGAATGATATGTAACTTCTAAGATATTCAACCTAACTTTTTGACCTTCTGTTTGTGTTCTCTTAGGTGGTTCCAGGCTACGGCCACGCCGTCCTGAGGAAGACAGACCCCAGGTACACCTGCCAGCAGGAGTTTGCCTTCAAGCACCTGCCCGATGACCCCATGTTCAAACTGGTGCACCAACTCTACAAGATCGTGCCCAACGTGCTGCTGGAGCAGGGCAAGGCCAAGAACCCCTGGCCCAATGTGGACGCCCACAGTGGAGTGCTGCTACAGGTGAGTGGTGGGGCGGGGGTACAGGAGGATGGAGCCAACTATTGCGGTACACTTTCAACTGATCGGGAGAGACACTGTGTAAAGGTTACAAGAAAGGCCTCCACCATCTCTTCAAGGGATGAAGGAAAATCTAAAAAGTCTAATTTCAGCATCTTTTCATAGTTTGTTCCATCCTAGTGAACTGTCAGAGACATATAAAAAAAAAAGTATAGCCACTCTCCTACTCTACTTTAGCTGTCCTTTATCTTTCTGCAAAGCCCTTATATATATCACATACAATTGGGAGCACTATAATGAAATACCTTCCCCTGTGCTGTGAAATTAACCCTCCATCCCCTCCCTCTCTCCTGTCTTAACAGTACTATGGGATGACAGAGATGAACTACTACACGGTGCTGTTCGGCGTGTCCCGAGCCCTGGGGGTGCTGGCCCAGCTGATCTGGAGCCGAGCCCTGGGCTTCCCCCTGGAGCGCCCCAAATCCATGAGCACGGACGGACTCATGAACCTGGTGGGGGCCAACAAGTCCGGGTAAAAATGAAGTATCAAAGGAAGAGGGAAGGAGGAGGGCAAAGAATAACAAAAGGGGGGAGGAATAGGGGAGGGGGAGTGGGATGATAAATATATAGTACACTTATGAAAACATTAAAGGGCCTTTGCTGGATTTAGTCGGTTCATGTCCGTGACACCAAGGTTATATTTTTCCTTTCGTTAGACTGAGCCATGGTAGTTGTCTTGAGATATTTAAGCTGACTTGGTTTTGTAAAGAAATCAAAATATCATGTCCATTTTTCAGTTCTAGAATCTGGGGCACTCACATTGTGTCTGACGGAATTATCCAAAATACCAAAACAAAAGACAACACTCCATGGCAGGCAAGGTCCTTCTGTAATATAACCACTCTAATATGGCCTAGCAGGTTAGAATATGTACAGTATGCAAATGACAAGGGTGTGTAGGTTAGTAATAGGGTACTGCTGCCCCTTTCATCAATGACTGACGTCACACCGCTATCAATTAAGGCAGAGTTCACTTATTACACCACCTCTTTCTGGCAGTATTCACCAACCCCATGGCACATCTGGTAATCAGAATACTCTGCCGGTTGCTTTGTACAGTGCTTCACAAATGGCTCTTAAATAGCTCTGTTCTCTTGGGAAGGGAGGTTGTTTTGAAAAGTGATCAACAGGGTAAGACGGCACTTTGCCGAGCTGAAAGGACTTTGACTGATTTAAAATTTTTCTATCAGATTGGGGGGGGGGAGAATTAATCTTCCTTTTAGACTTTTTCTTCAAGACCTGAGGACAACCTTAAAACATCAATTGAACTCAATCAATTTCTTATGAGAATGTGTAACATTTTCCCTTTTTATCAGCAATATGAATGTAATTCAAGAGATGGCTAGCATTGACTAATGGCACACGTGACCCGTTAAATCAATGTACTTTTAGAATGTTTTGTAAATGTTTGCTTTAGAACGTTTGCTGGTTTTACTACATCCAACTGTGATCTCTCATGTTGCTCATGAAGCAAGTACACATCTGAAATGCCATACCAAATAATCTCATGGTTGTGTTAAACTGGATTGTTTGTTAAGGTACCATATTTGCTTGGTTTAGTTTTAAGGTTGCCCTCCGGTCTAGTGGTGGGGGGCCTTATGTGTTTGTAATAGTCTGTTTCAATGCAGACCATATCCAATACACTCCAATTGGGCACAGAGGGCCCAACACCACCCCCTGGGTATTCATTTAATTTGTTTTCAAACAGCCCCCTCACACTGTCTACCCCCTCACACTGTCTACCCCCTCACACTGTCTACCCCCTCACACTGTCTACCCCCTCACACTGTCTACCCCCTCACACTGTCTACCCCCTCACACTCTCTACCCCCTCACACTCTCTACCCCCTCACACTCTCTACCCCCTCACACTGTCTTTTCCCAGCTGATTCCTTCCCACATAGTATATATGTATTTTAGGTTTTAGAAGTTTGTCCTGTTCCTGTATTTTATCCTGTTTTAATCAAACCTCAGGTTATTCTGGTTTAAAGAGAGATACATCTTATGTGAGATCATTGTAAAGTGAAGGAGGAATCTGAACTGTAATGTAGCAGTTGTGGGAGAGAAAATGGAAAACAAAACAAAAAGTCCAATAAATGTTTTTATTAACAATTACTATTTTTCTAATACTCTGATTATTGCTGTGTTTATGTAACTGCAACAACTCATTCTTTCCTACAATAGAAATCCACAATTAACTGCCTATCACAACATTTATGGAGATGTGGTTGTTTCACATTCCTTAGCTGAATGCATTTCTAGAAGGTGCTTTGGATAAGAGTGTCAGGTAAATGACTACACCGTAATGTGTGGTCATAACGGGGTACCACAGAGCAAAGCCTCATGTTATTCAGTGCAGGCTGTGTATAGTACATACTGCATATGTGTTGGCTGGGTGGAGTATTCTGAGGATGTCTCAGTTGTTATTAATAGTGTTCCAGACATTTCTCCACAGCACTCAGGTTTCTGCTTCCCTTTGGCCTAGTCAAGACATCATGCGCCTGTAGTACAGAGACTCTGGATTCTTCTGAAGTCCAAATAAACAACAAATCAGTGTGCTTTGGTCAGGAAATATAAAATCGCTATATGTAGCAACTGTGGGTTCAAATTACAAATGGGCTCACGAGGTGCCCTAAAAATGATGGGGGCTGACTATATCGATGGTCTTTCTCCTAATTTGCCAATCACTCCTGTGACATACAACCCTGTTAACTAAATGTCCTGATATTGACAAAGATGCGACCAAACAGTTGTACTGTAGTAGTATATTGGCTTTGGTTTTACAGAGCCTAAAATACATAAAGGGAAGCACTGACTAGTTGTAATGGCTGACAGCACCTTAGGAGCCCTGATTCTCACCAACAGTCGCCACCTATATTAACCCTTAACTTTAGCCACCAAAATAAACATTTAATGCAAATCAGGGAAGTGTTATAGGACAGTAAAATAAATGTCCCCTGCAATCTTTTAATTAAATGTGACAAATAAGAATTTTCGGAATTTTACATGTAAACACCACGAATATCATATTCCTCCATAATACTACACTGAACAAAAATATAAACGCAACAATTTCAAAGATTTTACAGAGTTACAGTTAATATAAAGAAATCAGTCTATTGAAATAAATAAATTAGGCCCTAATCTATGGATTTCACATGACTGGGAATACAGATATGCATATGTTGTTTACAGATAAATAAATAAAGTAGGGGCCTGGATCAGAAAACTAGTCAGTATTTAGTGTGACCACCATTTGCCTCAAGCAGCGCAACATCTCCTTCACATAGGGTTGATCAGGCTGTTGATTGTGGAATGTTGTCCCATTCCTCTTCAATGGCTGTGCGAAGTTGCTGGATATTGGCGGGAAGTATGTAATTGTGTTATTTGTTCACTCAGGTTCCCTTTATCTAATATTAGGTTTTGGTTTCATCAAAAATATGCAAAGTAGAGAAAATTAGAACGGGGCCAAATACTTATTCTTTCCAGCTGGTGCAGTCCCATGGCAGTAGGCGGTGGTGTGATCCATCCATGACCATCCTCTTCCTCCTCCACAGTGCCACCCCAAAATGATATTTTAAGAGCCACCCACAGGTATCACAAAATGAGCAAAAATATTCCATTAAAGTTGTATCTGTGTTGGTGTCAGTTAGGGATGGATCGAGATGTACTGAATGGTTATCTGGAGGAAAATGGGGGTGGGTCATGCTTTTAACATTTCAGTCAAGGGGAGGGTTTAGTATATTTTTCAATATAGTCCAGGGGGGATCATGTCATTTGTAATTGATTAAATGTCAACATTTCTCAGTGTTTTAGAAGTTGCTTATTAGGCTATATATTCTCTGCAGGGCACGTAATATCAATTGGCCCTATAGGCTATTTAGTGTGGTCTCAATCAAATTATGTATAGGCTATAGGCTGCGAAGTGCATGCTCGGAGAAGCACAAAGCAAAGTTATATTTCTAAGATAGCTGCTGGAAGTGTAAATAAAACTAGGCTGCATTACACACTGCACTGGATATTCCAACCCTGATCCCCAGCCTGCTCTGCTCTTGCTGATCAAAAACGTTTTGTCTGCTGCTTAACCAATGGCTGTGCTGTGTAGGGCTATGGTGGCAGTTCAAGAGGAGAGTCAAAGGTTTCTTCCGAAAATAAATGTTGATTAGGCCTAGTCTTGCACGCGGACTAGCCCATAGCCTATGTTCTGTTCAGTTTGAGAAGGAGAGCGTGAACTTTGATAGCTTGCTACTACTATAATTGATTTGATTAAAAACAATATATTTCTTGCCCATTATGTATTTATCAGAGTTATTGACCTCACAATAAGCCAGATTCAACTTACATTGTGGTGCTGAAACTTGAAGCAGCAGCCGGCACAATCAATCGGAAATGGACAGCTCATGGTGCTGAAAATAGGCAAATTCGAGTAGGCATAATTCATTTCAATGTCTTCATTTTAATCAGCCTTTACTAACAACAAGAGGGCATTGTGTTAGAGCCTATTTTTTCCTATTTAAGAAATAAGAGGTAGGCCTACTGTTTGACAGAAGAAATTAGGCTATAGGCTGCTATATCCATAGATCTGTCAGTCAATTCCTCCACCAACCATGCAGTCTTTAAATAGCCTACCTCAGTGTCAGTGAAGGGCTGTTAAGTTAAAACCAAGACTGGAATTGAGGGGGTATGAGAGGGTTTGCCATAGGCCTACCTTTTATTAAAGGAAATGTCAAAAAACACTGGCCTACCCCTTGTTAGCTTAAGACTTTGAAGAAAATAAAACGGATCGGATTATATCAAGTGATCTATAACACTTTGCACTATCAAAAGTTACGTGTTGCCATGTAATGCTTACAGAATGAAGAACAGTTTCTAAAACAAATAAATAATGTGAACACAAACAAAACAAACAATTAAATCTCGACCTCCATCCCTATATTGTCACAAAAATCACAAACATCCAGCTCCACCTCTACCTCTGGATCCCACTGCACACACCTGCAGTGGAACCAGTGCTGGCAGAAGTCACAGCACACCCATGGCACCTCGGATCTACACTCCTGAGGGGAGCTTGCAGGCGGATCATGCTCCCCGCGAGCACAGCAGGTGCTGATACGGTAAAGCTTGACAACATTCAGCTGTTTTCGTGATATGTATTATCTAACGCTTACAATTTCTTTCCTTTTTGCTGTCTTAGTAGTTCTATCAACATTTAACAACTAAGCTAGCAACATTAGAAAATCTGTTAGCTATATTTCAGAGGTAAAAAGTTTGATATTAAATGATGTGTCTGTCGCGCAGTCGAATTTTACAATATGCAGCGTGTTCCACAAAATTTTTACATATAAAACTCTCAAAACCTAACTTCACTTACATAAATTCCACTGAAAATCGGTGGTCAGCTAGCTAGAAGGGTCGTTAATCACAAAACGTACTGTTATTTTCCAGTCCATTTAAATGTTGAGCTCGAGGTGATTTAGTCTTCCAACCGCTAGAGAGTGTCCGTAGTTAGGGGGTGTCCAATGTTGGGGGGAAATTAGCTAGGCCTATATGCAAATAAGACATTTGCCACACAGGCCTGCCATCATTCACTTCGATCTGGATTGTGTGTTTACAGGCAGTAGCAACAGCGTGACTTTAGATCATTAGAAAGTATTCGCCAAAAGCCACAAAATACACCTGAATGGATTTCTGCAAATAGGTACCATGGGAGTCCTCTTACATTTGGGAACTTTACAGTCCTATCAGTGGTGGAAAAAGTACCCAATTGTCAAGATACCTTCATAGAAAATTAAAGTCACCAAGTAAAATACTACTTGAGTAAAAGTCTAAAAGTATTTAGTTAAATATACTTAAGTATCAAAAGTAAATGTAATTGCTAAAATATACTTAAGTATCAAAAGTAAAAGTATAAATTATTTCAAATTCCTTCTATTAAGTAAACAGGACAGCACAACTTCTTGTATTATTATTATTATTATTATTATTATTATTATTATTTACGGATAGCCAGGGGCACACTCAGACATAATTTACAAACAAAGAATTTGTGTTTAGTGAGTCTGACAAATTAGAGGCAGTAGGGATACCAGGGATATTCTCTTGATAAGTGCGTGAATTGGACCATTTTCCTGTCTTGCTAAGCATTCAAAATGTAACGAGTACTTTTGGGTGTCAGGGAAAATGTATGGAGTAAAAAGTGCATTCTTTTCTTAAGGAATGTATTGGCGTAAAAGTTGTCAAAAATATAAATAGTAAAGTACAAATACCCTAAAAAATGACTTAAGTAGTACTTTAAAGTATTTTTACTTAAGTACTTTACACCATTGAGTCCTATTGATCAAAGAACCATGAAAAGGTATGCTATCTCTCACACAGTTGCCTATGCCCATCAACAAGTTCAACAATTGATCTCAAATCTAATGAGGGAATAGTAGATGAACCCTCTCAAACTTTTTCAGAGTGTAGTTGACTGTCAAAATTGCACTGATAAACGATGGTGAATAGTGGCCTGCTTGCCATTCTGCAGCTTGCCTGCCAATGCATGCTTGTCCCAACCCACGTTTTGACAACTGAATGGGAACATGCCTGCCTACCCACACATTTGACCAATGCTAAATATACTGAACAAAAATATAAACGCAACATGTAAAGTGTTGGTCCCACGGTTCATGAGCTGAAATAAAATATCCACGAAAATTTCCATATGCACAAGAAGCGTATTTCTCTCAAATGTTGTGCACAAATTTGTTTACATCCCTGTTAGTGAGCATTTCTCCTTTGCCAAGATAATCCATCCACCTGACAGGCGTGGCATATCAAGAAACTGATTAAACAGCATAATCATTACACAGGTGCACCTTGTGCTGGGGACAATAAAAGGCCACTAAAATGCGCAGTTTTGTCACACAACACAATGCCACAGATGTCTCAAGTTTTGAGGGAGCATGCAATTGGCATGCTGACTGCAGGAATGTCCACCAGAGCTGTTGCCAGAGAATGTAATGTTAATTTCTCTACCATAAGCCGCCTCCAACATATTTTTAGAGAATTTGGTAGTACGTCCAACCGGCCTCACAACCGCACACCACGTGCAACCACACCAGCCCATGACCTCCACATCCGGCTTAGATGTGGGATCGTCTTAGACTAGCCACCCGGACAGCTGATGAAACTGTGGGTTTGTAAAACTGAAGAATTTCTGCACAAACTGTCTCAGGGAAGCTTGTCTGCGTACTCGTCATACTCACCAGGGTCTTGACCTGACTGCAGTTTGGCGTCGTAACCGACTTCAGTGGGCAAATACTCACCTTCGATGGCCACTGGCACGCTGGAGAAGTGTGCTCTTCATGGATGAATCCCGGTTTCAACTGTACCAGGCAGATGGCATACAGCATGTATGGGGTTGTGTGGGCGAGCGGTTTGCTGATGTCAACGTTGTGAACAGAGTGCCCCATGGTGGCGGTGGGGTTATGGTACGGGCCATTCCATTTGCTCTGTTCCGGCCAATATTATGAGCCGTCCTCCCCTCAGCAGCCTCCACTAGTGTGCATAGATTTATTTACATAGTAAAATGTATTAACCACATAACAAACTTCAGAACAAACTGGTTTTTAATGACTTACAATAACACTGCAATGAAAGAAAATAGAGATTATACTGTAGGGCAATGCTTCCCAACCCTCTCCTCGGGGACCACCAGACGTTTCACATACTTGTTGTAGCGCTGAACTGATACACCTGATTTAGGCAAGTGCTTGGTGATAGTTGACTAATTGAATCAGTTGTGCCAGTTTAGAACTGCAACAAATATGTGATTTGACATGCCTGGTTGTCCCAGAGAGGGTTTGGAAGCACTGCTGTAAATCTCCGCTGTTGAAAACTAAATGTTAGTTTAAAAGAAATGTGAGATAATGTCTAGATGCTTTTTATAGTGGAGATCAAGTTTATAAATTGCTTGGCTGGGCTGATGAGAGAGTGGATTGCGCAGTCAGATGGAACAGATTAAATAGGCATTTTAACGTCATAGATTTAGCCTGTGGTAACTTGTGGCATAGACAGCGGCTGGAATGCGGTTTTAACAAATCAGCATTCAGGATTAGACCCACCCGTTGTATAAGAGAGACAGTATATTAATTCCTACACCTATATGATTTGTGCTATCAAATCCCAAAATAAGCACTTCATCACACAATTGATTTTCTCATCACCTGTTATGGCTGCACCCTAATTACAGTTGAAGTCGGAAGTTTACATACACCTTAGCCAAATACATTTAAACTCAGTTTTTCACAATTCCTGACATTTAATCCTAGTAAAACTTCCCTGTCTTAGGTCAGTTAGGATCACCACTTTATTTTAAGAATGTGAAATGTCAGAATAATAGTAGAGAGAATTATTTCTTTCAGCTTTTATTTCTTTCATCACATTCCCAGTGGGTCAGAAGTTTACATACACTCAATTAGTATTTGGTAGCATTGCCTTTAAACTGTTTAACTTGGGTCAAACGTTTCAGGTAGCCTTCCACAAGCTTCCCACAATAAGTTGGGTGAATTTTGGCCCATTCCTCCTGACAGAGCTGGTCTAACTGAGTCCGGTTTGTAGGCCTCCTTGCTCGCACACGCTTTTTCAGTTCTGCCCACACATTTTCTATAGGATTGAGGTCAGGGCTTAGTGATGGCCACCAGTCCCTCCTGCAGCAAAGCACCCCCACAGCATGATGCTGCCACCCCCGTGCTTCACGGTTGGGATGGTGTTCTTCGGCTTGCAAGCTACCCCCTTTTTCCTCCAAACATAACGATGGTCATTATTGCCAAACAGTTATATTTTTGTTTCATCAGACCAGAGGACATTTCTCCAAAAAGCACGATCTTTGTGCAGTTGCAAACCGTAGTCTGTCTTTTTTATGGCGGTTTTGGAGCAGTGGCTTCTTCCTTGCTGAGCGGCCTTTCAGGTTATGTCGATATAGGACTCGTTGTACTGTGGATATAGATACTTTTGTACCTGTTTTCTCCAGCATCTTCACAAGGTCCTTTGCTGTTGTTCTGGGATTGATTTGCACCAAAGTACGTTCATCTCTAGGAGACAGAACGCGTCTCCTTCCTGAGCGGTATGACGGCTGCTTGGTCCCATGGTCTTTATACTTGCGTACTATTGTTTGTACAGATGAACGTGGTACCGTCAGGCGTTTGGAAATTGCTCCCAAGGATGAACCAGACTTGTGGAGGTGTACCATTTTTTTCTGAGGTCTTGGCTGATTTCTTTTGATTTTCCCATGATGTCAAGCAAAGAGGCACTGAGTTTGAAGGTAGGCCTTGAAATACATCCACAGGTACACCTCCAATTGACTCAAATGATGTCAATTAGCCTATCAGAAGCTTCTAAAGCCATGACACAATTTTCTGGAATTTTCTAAGCTGTTTAAAGGCACAGTCAACTTAGTGTATGTAAACCTCTGACCCACTGGAATTGTGATACAGTGAATTATAAGTGAAATAATCTGTCTATAAACAATTGTTGGAAAAATTACTTGTGTCATGCACAAAGTAGATGTCCTAACCGACTTGCCAAAACTATAGTTTGTTAACAAGAAATTGGTAAAGTGGTTGAAAAACTAGTTTTAATGACTCCAACCTAAGTGTATGTAAACTTCCGACTTCAACTGTATGTTGTAGCCCCATGTATAAAGTGTTTTAATTTGAAAATAAACAGTGATGACCACTGCAAATACCTGAGTGTGAGTGCTGACCTTTCTTGTTAATAAGCTTTCAAACAAAAACCAACAAACCATTGACGCTTAGTGATTACGTTTAGTGAGAGGACATTTATCTAGGTAATACAAAACAAATTAGACAAAATAATCAGTTTAAACGTTTAATAGTAGTAGAGTAGAGCAAACGTTTAATAGTAATAGAGTAGAGCATGTAAATGCATAACAATACACAATAGCAGTGGGCGTGTGGTGTCTCAGAAGTGGAGCCAGGTAAACAAACATCCTGATGCCCTCAGCGAAAAAGTAAGAGGAGGATATCAGTAAATGTTTAAGAATGGCCCAATCCCAAATCATCCCCTAAACCCTATTAACTTGTATGAGATGATTTGACAGGTGTAAGCAATATGATAATAGGTCCACCTTGGCCCTCTAGAAGGAAGTTACACCATAATGCTTATACCAATCAAATAAGATCTCCACAAGTACATTAGGGTGTAGGGGACAATTTGAGATTGGCCCGGTGAGTGTGTGTGTGTCCCCTTCCAGGTTTCACTAGGTAAGGCCAGGTCTAACATCCTGTTAACTAGGACAGACAAATAGAGAAACACAGAGGGAGATGCAGAGAACATCCTGGCCCTGAAACAGTGACTGAGCGTGTGAGAGTGTAAGAATGGCCCAATCCCAAATCATCATGCACACACACAGTCACAGGGCCAATCCCAAATTGTCCTCTAAACTCTACGCCCTACGAATTTGTGGAGATCTGAGATTGACAGGTGTAAGCAATATTATAATAGGTCCACCTTGCCACCCTAGATGGAAGTTAGACCATATTGCCTATACCAATCAAATCCTCTCAGATCTCCACAAGTGCATAGGGTGCAGGATTTAGAGGACAATTTGGGATTGGCCCGGTGAGTGTGTGTGTCCCCTTCCAGGTTGTGCACCAGGTAAGGCCAGGTCTAACATCTTGTTAGAGGGAGAGAAACGCGGAGAACATCCTCCCCTCTGTTTGACCATTCCACTTCACCTCTGTAATGACAGAATAACATACAGTGCATTCGGAAAGTATTCAGACCCCTTGACTTTTTCCTCATTTTGTTACATTATAGCCTTATTCTAAAATGGATCAATATGACTCAGTACTTTGTTGAAGCACCTTTAGCAGCGATTACAGCCTCAAGTCTTCTTGGGTATGACGCAACAAGCTTGGCACACCTGTATTTGGGGAGTTTATACCATTCTTCTCTGCAGATCCTCTCAAGCTCTGTCAGGTTGGATGGGGAGCGTCGCTGCACAGCTATTTTCAGGTCTCTCCAGAGATGTTCGATCGGGTTCAGGTCCGGGCTCTGGCTGGGCCACTCAAGGACATTCAGACACTTGTCCCGAAGCCACTCCTGCATTGTCTTTGCATTATGTGCTTAGGGTTGTTGTCCTGTTGGAAGGTGAACCTTTCCCCAGTCTGAGGTCCTGAGCGCTCTGGAGAAGGATTTCATCAAGGATCTCTCTGTACTTTGCTCCGTTCATCTTTCCCTCGATCCTGACTAGTCTCGCAGTCCCTGCCGCTGAAAAACATCCCCACAGCATGATGCTGCCACCACCATGCTTCACCGTAGGGATGGTGCCATCTTTCCTCCAGACGTGACGCTTGGCATTCAGGCCAAAGAGTTCAATCTTGGTTTCATCAGACCACAGAATCTTGTTTCTCATGGTCTGAGAGTCCTTCGGGTGCCTTTTGGCAAACTCCTAGTGGGCTGTTATGTGTTTTTACTGAGGAGTGGCTTCCGTCTGGCCACTCTACCATAAAGGCCTGATTGGTGGAGTACTGTAGAGATGGTTGTCATTCTGGAAGGTTCTCCCATCTGTCAGAGTGAGCATCAGGTTCTTGGTCACCTCCCTGACCAAGGCCCTTCTCCCCCGATTGCTTAGTTTGGCCGGGCGGCCAGCTCTAGGAAGAGTCTTGGTGGTTCCAAACTTCTTTCCATTTAAGAATGATGGAGGCCACTGTGTTCTTGGTGACCTTCAATGCTGCAGATTAGTTTTTGGTACACTTCCCCAGATCTGTGCAAACACAATCCTCTCTCAGCTCTACGGACAATTCCTCCGACCTCATGGCTTGGTTTTTGCTCTGACATGCACTGTCAACTGTGGGACCTTATATAGACACGTGTGTGCCTTTCCAAATCATGTCCAATCAATTGAATTTACCACAGGTGGACTCCAATCAAGTTGTAGAAACATCTCAAGGATGATCAATGGAAACAGGATGCACCTGAGCTCAATTTCGAGTCTCATAGCAAAGGGCCTGAATACTTATGTAAATAAGGTATCTTTTTATCTGTTTTTTATTTTTAATACATTTGCAAAGATTTCAAAAAAACTGTTTTCGCTTTGTCATTATGGGGTATTGTGTGTAGATTGATGAGGGAGCATTTTTATTTAATCATTTTTAGAATAATGCTGTAACGTGACAAAATGTGGAAAAAGGGAAGGGGTCTGAATACTTTCCGAATGCACTGTACATTAGGTTACACTACAGAACATGCTATAGTTGTTGTATTATATATTTATATATAATGCCTTCAGAAAGTATTCATACCCCTTGACTTATTCCACATTGTTACAGCGTGAACTTTTTTATTGCTCACCAATCTACACACAATAATGACAGAGTGAAAACATGTTTTTAGAAATTTTAGCAAATTGATTGTAAATTAAATACAAAAATCTCTAATTTACATAAGTATTCACACCCGAGTCAATACTTTCCAGAAGCACCTTTGGTGGTGATTACAGCTTTGAGTTGTCTTGGGTATGTCTGCATCAGCTTTGTACATCTTGATATGGAGGTTTTCTCCCATTCTTCCTTGCAGATTTTCTCAAACTCTGTTAAGTTAGATGGGGAGTGGTGGTGTACAGCAATCTTCAAGTCTTTCCACAGATTTTCAATGGGATTCAAGTCTGGGCTTTGGCTGGGCCACTCAAGGACTCTCACATTCTTGTTCTGAAGCCATTACAGCATTGCTTTGGCTGTATGCTTGGGGTCATTGTACTGTTGGAACGTAAGTCTTTGCCCCAGTCTAAGGTCATTT
This sequence comes from Coregonus clupeaformis, assembly GCF_020615455.1. Classification (NCBI taxonomy): domain Eukaryota; kingdom Metazoa; phylum Chordata; class Actinopteri; order Salmoniformes; family Salmonidae; genus Coregonus; species Coregonus clupeaformis. Next base: position 98,801 of record NW_025533498.1, read on the forward strand.
GCACTCTGAAGCAGGTTCTCATCTCAAGGATTTGCCTGTATTTGGTTCCATTCATTGTTCCCTCTGTCCTTACCAGTCTCCACCACCATGCTTCACGGTAGGGATGGTGTTAGACGGGTGATGGGCTGTTCCTGGTTCTCCAGACATACTACTTTGCATTCAGGCCAAAGAGTTACATTTTTGTCTCATCAGACCACATCATCTTTTGCATTAAGAATGTTATGTTCTGTTAATTACGGATGTCCCTTTTAAGAACGGAGCGCCTTTGGTCATGTGCAGTGTTGCTCTGTTATTCTTGTACTAACTAGCTTTAGTAAATGTGAATCTCCAGTTCACTTCCTTGTATTCTGAGTCTTTCTTACTATATCCATTAGTAATAAGAGCTAAGACACTACAATGGCGACGAGGATGATTACCTACAGTGTGCATCACAAATGCAGATGGAGCTCGTAGAAAGAGAGGAAGATTTTAACCCTGTAGCACAGCAGCTAGCAAGCAGTGATGACGAGGGGAGTGCTGACGAGAACGAGGTGGCAGATCAAAGACCCGCAGAGCCGGAGGTAAAGAAAATGGCTAGCATCGGGAAAATAGAAGTGTTTGATGACACGCAAGAAAACTGGGCAACTTACATTGAACGACTGGAACAGTACTTCATTGCAAACGACATTGCTGATAACAAGAGAGTACCAGCGTTGTTGAGTTTGATTGGCCCTCTGAAGCCCTCCAATAAAACATTTACGGAGATTGTGGAGATATTGCAAAATCACCTACAGTAGGGAAAAAAAGTATTTAGTCAGCCACCAATTGTGCAAGTTCTCCCACTTAAAAAGATGAGAGAGGCCTGTAATTTTCATCATAGGTACACGTCAACTATGACAGACAAAATGAGGAAAGAAAATCCAGAAAATCACATTGTAGGATTTTTAATGAATTTATTTGCAAATTATGGTGGAAAATAAGTATTTGGTCAATAACAAAAGTTTCTCAATACTTTGTTATATACCTTTTGTTGGCAATGACACAGGTCAAACATTTTCTGTAAGTCTTCACAAGGCTTTCACACACTGTTGCTGGTATTTTGGCCCATTCCTCCATGCAGATCTCCTCTAGAGCAGTGATGTTTTGGGGCTGTCGCTGGGCAACACGGACTTTCAACTCCCTCCAAAGATTTTCTATGGGGTTGAGATCTGGAAACTGGCTAGGCCACTCCAGGACCTTGAAATGCTTCTTACGAAGCCACTCCTTCGTTGCCCGGGCGGTGTGTTTGGGATCATTGTCATGCTGAAAGACCCAGCCACGTTTCATATTCAATGCCCTTGCTGATGGAAGGAGGTTTTCACTCAAAATCTCACGATACATGCCCCCATTCATTCTTTCCTTTACACGGATCAGTTGTCCTGGTCCCTTTGCAGAAAAACAGCCCCAAAGCAGGATGTTTCCACCCCCATGCTTCACAGTAGGTATGGTGTTCTTTGGATGCAACTCAGCATTCTTTGTCCTCCAAACACGACGAGTTGAGTTTTTACCAAAAAGTTCTATTTTGGTTTCATCTGACCATATGACATTCTCCCAATCCTCTTCTGGATCATCCAAATGCACTCTAGCAAACTTCAGACGGGCCTGAACATGTACTGGCTTAAGCAGGGTGACACGTCTCGCACTGCAGGATTTGAGTCCCTGGCGGCGTAGTGTGTTACTGATGGTAGGCTTTGTTACTTTGGTCCCAGCTCTCTGCAGGTCATTCACTAGGTCCCCCCGTGTGGTTCTGGGATTTTTGCTCACCGTTCTTGTGATCATTTTGACCCCACGGGGTGAGATCTTGTGTGGAGCCCCAGATCGAGGGAGATTATCAGTGGTTTTGTATGTCTTCCATTTCCTAATAATTGCTCCCACAGTTGATTTCTTCAAACCAAGCTGCTTACCTATTGCAGATTCAGTCTTCCCAGCCTGTTGCAGGTCTACAATTTAGTTTCTGGTGTCCTTTGACAGCTCTTTGGTCTTGGCCATAGTGGAGTTTGGAGTGTGACTGTTTGAGGTTGTGGACAGGTGTCTTTTATACTGATAACAAGTTCAAACAGGTGCCATTAATATAGGTAACGAGTGGAGGACAGAGGAGCCTCTTAAAGAAGAAGTTACAGGTCTGTGAGAGCCAGAAATCTTGCTTGTTTGTAGGTGACCAAATACTTATTTTCCACCATAATTTGCAAATAAATTCATAAAAAATCTGGATTTCTGGATTTTCTTCTCTCAATTTGTCTGTCATAGTTGACGTGTACCTATGATGAAAATTACAGGCCTCTCTCATCTTTTTAAGTGGGAGAACTTGCACAATTGGTGGCTGACTAAATACTTTTTTCCCCACTGTATCACCTAAGCCACTCCTCATCGCGGAATGTTTTCGTTTCCACAAGAGAAACCAGAATGAGTGGGAGGTTGTTAGGACATATGTAGCAGAGTTGAAAAAACTGTCTGAGCCAGTTTGGAGAAAACCTAAATGACACATTAAGGGATAGATTCGTTTGTGGACTGAAACATGAACACATTAAGAAACGTTAGCTCACAGAATCAGATCTCACTTTTGCAAAGGCTATTGAAATTGCTGTAGCTATGGAAATCGCGACCAAATATGCAATTGAGTTGCAAAGTAAAATAAATACTGACCTCCTCTCACAAACTTCTCTGCACAAGTTCACGCAGCCGACAGTGCCCCCGTAGCGACAGGTATGATAGAGATGGTCACAGAGCAGAGGACTGCCGTTTCAAAGACAAAAATGTGTCTCAAATGCAATAGAAGGGAGCACATTCAAAGAGCATGCAGAGCAAAATACAGTCACAACAGGAAAACTGAGAAAATGAAAGGGTCTGTGAATGCACTAGCAGAGAACAGTGGCAGTGATTTAGATAAACAATTATTTGGTACAATGGAGTTACACACAGTGACTTCTCCCAGCAGTAGCATAATATGGGTTACACCAGAAATCAAAGGCAAACCCCTCAAAATGGAGCTGGACACAGGATCTACAGTGTCTATAATTTCCACTACTGTCTACTATGAGCACTTCAAGGCTATCAAGATGAAGAAAACAAATGTGTTGCTGAAGACATACTCAGGAGAGATTGAGCCCAATGGGGGCATTGCAGGTCAGAGTGAGTTATGGGGAGCAAACACAACAGTTACAGCTGTATGTGGTGCCTGGAACTGGCCCCCCATTATTTGGCAGGGAATGGCTGTCCAAAATAAATGTAATGCGTCAGTGTGTAGCGGTAGGACGGAGTCAGGCGCAGGACACAGAACTTAACAACGTACTTTACTTGTCACAAGTAAATAAACATATCTTCCACGCAGGGAAGAAAATACCGACTCACATGTCAATGACAACAAAACAATCCCTTGAGAGCCCTCTGTTGCCACGAAATATTGGGGTCATGAGAGGCTAACCAGGGAAGCCCCAACACCACTGGAAACGCAGGAGAATCGATCAGGAAGAGACTAATTCTCTCCTCATGACCCTCCTGCGTTTTCATCCAGAGTGGAGCTGTGACCTCACTAATCAGGCCTGACCCTAAAGGGCGACTATCTAAGGCATGTATAGGGAAGGGCACATCAACAGGCACATCTATGTGCAAATAGACGGTCCATAAAATTCCCAGCTGCGCCTGAATCTACGAGCGCCTTATGCTGGGAATGCGGGGAAAACTCCGGAAATTCTACGTGAACACACATGTGCGCAACAGGGAGCTCTGGGTGAGTCGGGTGCCTAATCACCTGGGATGGTCCACCAGTGCCCTGCCTGCCGCCTCGACTCCCTGAGGACCCTTTCCAGCACCGACCAGCAGTGTGTCCTCTGCGGCCACAGTTGGTGCAGGAAACAGCCCCCCTTCCGGTCACCCTTAGATCAGCACCTCCGGGCTCCATCAGTGTAGGGTCGGAAGTGCTGGGGAATGGACTGGACGGACCCTGATCTGGACGTCCGCGGGTGGCCAACAGGTTATCCAGTCGTATCGATAAATCTACCAGCTGGTCCAGGTTAAGGGTGGTGTCCCTGCAGGCCAGCTCCCGACGAACGTCCTCCCGTAGGCTGCATCGGTAATGGTCGATCAGGGCCCTCTCATTCCATCCCGCGCTGGCTGCCAAGGTCCTGAAGTCCAGTGCGAAGTCCTGTGCGCTCCTCTTCCCCTGTCTGAGGTGGAACAACCGTTCCCCCGCCGCTCTCCCCTCCGGTGGATGATCAAATACCGTCCGGAAACAGCGGGTGAAATCTTCATAGAGCACCAATGCTGCATCTATTCCTCCCCACTCAGCGTTGGCCCACTTGAGCGCTTTCCCCGACAGACAGGAGATGAGGGCAGACACGATCTCGTATCCCGAGGGAGCCGGGTGGATGGTTGCCAGGTAGAGCTCCACCTGGAGCAGAAACCCCTGGCACCCGGCAGCTGTTCCATCATATGCCCTCGGGAGCGAGAGCCGAATCCCACTGGATACAGATGGTGAAGGGGTGGACAGCGGTATGGAGTGAATAGTAGTGGAAGGAGGTGTAGAAAAAAAAACCCCTCTCCCATCGCTCCATAGTCTGTACCACTCGATCCATGGCTGTGCCAAGAGTCTGTAGCATGGTTGAGTGCTGCTGGATGCGTTCATCTACTGATCCTGGAGGAATGGATGTACCTGCTGACTCCATAATGGTGCGTGATTCTGTCATGCGTCAGTGTAAAGCGGTAGGACGGAGTCAGGCGCAGGACACAGAACTTAGTCAACGACGTACTTTACTTGTCACAAGTAAATAAACATATCTTCCATGCAGGGAAGAAAATACAGACTCACATGTTAATGACAACAAAACAATGAACATCACGCACAACACCATGAGGGAACCAGAAGGTAAAATAGGGAAACTATTATCGTAATTGGAACCAGGTGTGTGCAATACAGACTAACAAGTAGAACACAGAAACATAGATCGGTGGCAGCTAGTACTCCGGTGACGACGAACGCCGAAGCCTGCCCGAGCAAGGAGGAGGAGCAGCCTCGGCTGAATTCGTGACAATAAAGCTGAACTGGTGTGACTTGAAAATGCTCCACACGTCCCAGCCTAAAGACCAAACACTAGAACACTTGCTGAAGAAATATGACACAATTTTCAGTGATCAGATGGGAACAGTAAAAGGCTTCACAGCCAAACTCGTACTGAGAGATGATGCAACCCCAAAATTCTGCAAAGCCAGATCTGTTCCATACTCCCTGAGACCAAAGGTGGAAGCGGAAATCGATCGCTTGCAGGGTACAGGGATCCTGACGAAAGTGGACAGAAGCGAATGGGCAACACCCATTGTTCTTATTGTAAAGAAAAACAGGTCAGTTAGAATGTGTGGGGACTTCAAGGTAACTGTGAATTCAATGTTGCATGTGGACCAATACCCCCTGCCACATCTGGATGACATCTTTGCTGCACTAGCTGGTGGGAAACACTTCAGTAAAATCGACCTGAAACAGGCTTACCTGCAGCTACCGGTTGAAAAGAGCTCCAAATAGTACCTGACAATAAACACACACAAAGGTCTATACGGGTATAACCATCTGGTTTTTGGCATTGCAACGGCCCCAGCCATTTGGCAACAAACTATTGACCAGATTTTGCAAGGAATCCCAGGAACCCAGTGAATCCTGGATGACATGATCATAAGAGGACGCATAGACAAAGAGCACCTGGCTAACCTGGAAGAAGTCCTGAGAAGACTGAAAGAGTACGGACTACAGGCAAACTTACAGAATTGTGAGTTCTTCAAAGACAAGATTGTCTTCTGTGGACATGAAATTGACCGCAATGGATTGCACAAAACACAGGACAAAATCGATGCAGTGGTATAGGCACCACAACCGCAAAATGTGACAGAAGTGAGATCTTTCACTGGACTGATCAATTACTACAGAAGATTCCTCCCACACCTTTCAGCAGTACTCCAGCCTTTCAATCACCCCCTTGAAGTATCAAAAAAATATGTTTAAAAACTATTTGATAAAATATTGAATTTGGCCTTTAATACTATAGCCCAGAGAAATGCATTGGGGAAAAAAGGAATCTGTGATGCGTGTGATAGAAGGAGTCAGGCGCAGGAGAGTAAAACGCATCCAAAGAGTTTATTCCGTCGATAAACAGTTGCGCAAGCATGTGACAACAAAACTCAGGCACAGGGGAAATATCTACCCTGGCAACAACAAGGTAAGGGTAGCTCAACCGAGCTACACACAGCTCACTACAATCAACCAACCACACAGACAAGGAAGCAGAGGGAACACTTATACAATTACTAATTGGGGATAAGGACCAGGTGTGTGTGATTAATTAGACAAGACAAGTGGAGTGATGATAAATGGATCGGCAGCAGCTAGTAAGCCGGTGACGACGAACTCGAAACCTGCCCGAACAAGGAGGGGAGGCAGCCTCGGCGGAAGTCGTGACAAACCCCCCCCCCTTGATGCGCGGCTCCAGCAGCGCACCGACCCTGGCCTCGGGGACGGCCAGGAGGACGCGGAGCAGGGCGAGCTGGATGGCGACGGTGGAAATCCCGTAACATGGAGGAATCGAGGATATCCCTCACCGGGACCCAGCACCGTTCCTCCGGACCGTACCCCTTCCACTCCACGAGGTACTGAAGGCCCCCCACCCGACGCCTCAAATCCAGGATGGAACGGACCGAGTATGCCAGGGCCCCCTCGATGTCCAGAGGAGGTGGAGGGACCTCCCGCACCTCAGACTCCTGAAGCGGACCAGCTACCACCGGCCTGAGGAGAGACACATGAAACGAGGGGCTAATACGGTAATCAGGGGGAAGTAATAACCTATATGTGACCTTGTTGACTCTCCTCAGGACTTTGAACGGCCCCACAAACCGCGGTTTCAGCTTCCGGCAGGGCAGGCGGAGGGGCAGATTCCGGGTCGAGAGCCAGACCCGATCCCCCGGTACAAAGACGGGGGCCTCACTGCGGTGGCGGTCAGCGTTGGCCTTCTGACGACGCACGGCGCGTTGGAGGTGAACGTGGGCAGATATGTATACTGTAGCTAAGAAAGTAATACTAAGTGTATGTTGTGTAGTAAGCTGTTAGTAGCCCATGTGCCTCACCCTAATAATTTGGTCCCTTTTCCCCTCATAATTTAGCCTACTGTTCTGACTTGGTGGTGCACATGTAGCCTATAGCCTGTTTTAGAGAAATGTCCTCATCGAATATTGTAAGAGCTTTCATTGTCTGCTTATAAGCCCCCTTTATTTATCCTACGGTTCTGACTTGGTGTACAGGGAGAATACTGTAAGAACGGCCAATGTTTTGAATTTTGTCGATGTACATTTCAAAAGTGCTGAACAAATAGTTATATTGACTACGTCCGTCCTAGCTCACTCATTAATGGCTTAATCGAAATTACGGATTGCCTCTTATCCGCTCGTCATCCCCTTATGCCATAATTTGTACATCTCAATTGTCAGTAGAAACCATATTTGTTTAAGCAAGTCAGCCATATCAGCTATGTTTTTTTTAATGGCAGTAAATGAGGCTGAATGAACTGTTTCGCTGCCAGACAAGGCTCCGCTGATCGCCAGGTGTAGCAGCAGTAAGGTGTTGGGACGACTTTATGTAACCCCTAACAGATTGTGGGTACCATTTGTCACCGTTATAGTGCAATTAATGTATTGTTAAGTGTTGTGTAGTGGCTTTGCTGGCATGCATCCCACCCACACCCAAAATGTACATGCTAAAATCACCACTGTGTTGAACGCTGAGATATTGTCAATTAACAACATTCTCACGTAGGTGTTTCTCTTGTCCAGGTGGGAGAGGGCAGTGTGGAGTGCAATAGAGATTGCGTCATCTGTGGATCTGTTGGGGCGGTATGAGAATTGGAGTGGGTCCAGGGTGTCTGGGATGATGGTGTTGATGTGAGCCATGACCAGCCTTTCAAAGCATTTCATGGCTACAGATGTGAGGGCTACGGGGCGGTAGTCATTTAGGCAGGTTACCTTGGCATTCTTGGGCACAGGGACTATAGTGGTCTGCTTGAAATATGTAGGTATTACAGTATGGGTCAGGAAGAGGTTGAAAATGTCAGTAAACACACTTGCCAGCTGATCAGCACATGCTCGGTGTACACATCCTGGTAATCCATCTGGCCCCACAGGAATGTTAAGCTGTTGAAAGGTCTTACTCACATCGGCTACGGAGAGAAAGAGCACACAGCTGTCCGGAACGGCTGGTGCTCTCATGCATGGTTCAGTGTTGCTTGCCTCAAAGCGAGCATAGAAGGAATTTTGCTTGTCTGGTAAGTTTGCGTCACTGCGCAGCTCGCAGCTGGGTTTTCCTTTGTAATCCGTGATAGTTTGCAAGCCCTGCCACGTCAGACGAGCCTCAGCGCCAACGTAGTAGGATTCAATCTTAGTCCTGTATTGACGTTTTGACTGTTTGATGGCTCGTCGGAGGTATTAGCGGGATTTCTTATAAGCGTCCGGATTACTGTCTTGCTTCTTGAAAACGGTAGCTCTAGCCTTTAGCTCTGTGCGGATGTTACCTGTAATCCATGGCTTCTGGTTGGGATATGTATGTTATCGGAAGAATCCCGGAACATATTCCAGTCTGTGCTAGAGAAACAGTCCTGTAGCTTAGCATCCGTTTCATCAGACCACTTCCATATTGAGCGCGTCACTGGTACTTCCCGTTTGAGTTTTTGCTCGTAAGCAGGAATCAGGAGGAAAGAGTTATGGTCAGATTTGGCAAATGGAGGGCAAGGGAGAGCTTTGTATGCATCTCTGTGTGTGGATAAAGGTCATCTAGAGTTCTCACCTGTAGTTTCACAGGTGACAAGCTGCTAAAAATGAGGTAAGATGGACTTCAGTTTCCCTGCATTAAAATCACCGACCACTAGGATCGGAGCCTCTGGTGCGAGCGGTCTTAGTGCCAGCATCGGTTTGTCGTGGTAAATAGACAGCTACGAAAAATATAGATGAAAACTCTCTCTGTAAATAGTATGGTCTGCGGCTTATCATGAGGTAGTCTAACTCAGGCGAGCAAAACCTCAAGACTTCCTTAGCATTAGAGATTGCGCACCAGCTGTTGTTAACAAAGAGACACACACCTCCCCATTAACCTTACCCGAAAGTGCCGTTTGGTCTTGACGATGCATAGAAAAAAAAGCTAGAAGTATATTATCCATGTCCTTGTTCAGCCACGACTCTGAGAAACATAGGATATTACAGTTCATCAGGTCCCGTTGATAGGATAGTCTCGAACAGAGCTCATCCAGCTTGTTCTCAAGTGATTGTACGTTTGCCATTAGAACGGAGGGTAGAGGCGCTTTAGTCTCACCAGGAAGCCCACTAGTTTGCCTCTCTTTTGACATCTCTTCCTCTCTCCCACAGATTAGGGCCTGGTCCGGAATGAGCAGTACATCCACAGCTGCCGACTCTTTGAAGAAGAAATCTTCATCCAAATCGAGGTTGGTGATTGCTGTTCTTATGTCCAGAAGCTGTTTTCGGTCATAGGAAATGGCAGAAATATTATGTTAAAAAATATTACGATCAGCGTAAAAAAAACATAAAATAGCAGAATTGGTCAGGAACCCATAAGACGGCAGCTATCCACAGCAGCGCCATCATCCTGCAATAAGAGCTACGACGCTAATAATTGTGTTAACTGTCACTGAGTAGGCTGATACCAGAGCATGTGAGCGGAGTTGAGCAGTTGGAAATCCCGCTCATCGCTCATGGAGCGGTGCTTGCACACTGCTCCTGGCCTTAACCAACACCCATCGATTTTTTTTTTTTACTACCAGGACCTACCATTTGGTTTTGAAGTATTGAAACCAAACCATATGTATTTGAATGAAAAATATTTGAATAAACATGAAAAGGTGAATGTAAGAAGCGCACATAATTTCAAATAGGCTACATGTCATATTAAACAGCACATAAATACTCTAAATAGGTCAGGAGCCAGACAGGGAGCCTAAGAAGGTACTAACATTTATTATTTAGGCTATATTATTATTATTATTATTTATTTTTTTCCAAAGGCTGGAAAAATTTGGTTATTTCAAGGCTATAGCCTACAAAGAAATACATTGTGAAGCATTTGCGAGTGCGACACAATAGGCTGGTAGGGCTCAGCATTTAAACGACATTTCGTAGTATTAAATCATTATAGTCTATAGATTGTGCATATAGGCTGTGACTTACTTAGAATTAAATACAAACTAAATGAAAAATGACTTATTAGTGCCTTTGAATTCATTTTTAGAATTCATTTTTAGAAACAGGAGTTTGGCCAGTCTGTGCCTTTAGGCTCATGCGATGGTGTCAGGAGAGCAGGCCAGTGGCGGAGAATACGCTCTCCACACTTGCAGAGCCACTGGGGATGCTAAACACCCTTTGGCCACTCTTGCCAGGCTGGGCAGAGATGCAGAGTTCTTTTTTATTTCTTATTTTTTATTTCTTCTTTTTATAGGTAGGCCTAAAGGTTTTTAGGCAAAATAACCCAATCAAAATGGAAAGCTCCTTGAAAGTGGGAATATGCCAGGCCTATTGGGCCAAAATCAATTCAAATCAAATTGTATTTGTCACATGCGCCGAATACAACAGGTGTCACCTTACCGTGAAATGCTTATTTACAAGCCCTTAAACAACAATGCAGTTCAAGAAATAGAGTTAAGAAAATATTTACTAAATAAACTAAAGTAAAAATTTTAATAAAAAGTAACAATAAAATAAAAATAAAGAGGCTACATACAGGGGGTACCGGTACCTTGGATGACTGGATGTACACAATCATGCTTTCGGGATACGTGTCTTTTCAGATTCCACAATGATTCTTTAGTTGTGGACACTACATCACTGCACTCCCTCTCTTGCTCTTGGTCGTCATCTTTGGAAGTCACCTTGATTTAGCACCTGTGTGTTCTATCAGTTTCTTTATGAAAATATTTAGCGAACTCCATGACAGTAGCTAAAGCAAGGGGCTATAGCAGCACACAAGTAAACTACAAACGCATGCTGGGCCGGGCATGCCTTTGGGAATCTCACTCCGCTCAAATTGGGCATGCTCCGCTCACATACTCTGCCTGATTCCCCATTTCATGGACCCAAGATCCAAAAGGTAAGGCTGTACATTGGAATATAAATCTGCCCCAATCCAATTATTTAATCTAATACACCCATTGCGATTTCAACAGATTTTTTACTTGTCAAATTAAGTAATTATTGTATTTTGTTCAATTTATATAACATTCCAAACTTGTTTAGCAATGACTAGTCTATTGTTTGTAACTTATTGTGTACATAATGTTGCTGCTACTGTCTCTTATGACCGGAAAGAGCTTCTGGATATCAGAACAGCGATTACTCACCTTGAACTGGACGAAGATTTCTTTCTTTAATGAGTCCGACGTGATACTGCTTCTCTGAGATCAGGCCCAAATCCTCGTCATTCAAATCAAATGTGATTTGTCACATGCGTCGAATACAACAGGTGTAGACCTTACAGTGAAATGCTTACTTACAAGCCCTTAACCAACACTGCATTTTTAAGAACGACCTCTCCTTGTCTGAGTCTGTAATACCTAAATGACTACTGACCCATAGCACTCACGTCTGTAGCCATGAAGTGCTTTGAAAGGCTGGTCATGGCTCACATCAACACCATTATCCCAGACACCCTAGACCAACTCCAATTTGCATACCGCCCCAACAGATCCACAGATGACACAATCTCAATCACACTCCACACTGCCCTTTCCCACCTGGACAAAAGGAACACCTATGTGAGAATGCTGTTCATTGACTACAGCTCAGTGTTCAACACCATGGTGCCAACAAAGCTCATTACTAAGCTAAGGACCCTGGGACTAAACACCTCCCTCTGCAACTGGATCCTGGACATCCTGACAGGCCGCCCCCAGGTAGTAAGGGTAGGCAACAACACATCTGCCATGCTGATCCTCAACACTGGGGCCCCTCAGGGGTGCTTGCTTAGTCCCCTCCTGTACTCCCTATTCACCCACGACTGCGTGGCCAAGCACGACTCCAACACCATCATTAAGTTTGCTTACGACACAACGGTGGTTGGCCTTTTCACCGACAACGATGAGACAGCCTATAGGGAGGAGGTCAGAGACCTGGCAGTGTGGTGCCAGGACAACATCCTTTCCCTCAACGTGATCAAGACAAAGGAGCTGATCGTGGACTTCCGGAAAAGGAGGGCCGAACACGCCCCCATTCACATCGACAGGGCTGTATTGGAGTGGGTTGAGAGTTTCAAGTTCCTTGGTGTCCACATCACCAACAACCTATCATGGTCTAAACACACCAAGACAGTCGTGAAGAGGGCACAACAACACCTTTTCCCCCTCAGGAGACTGAGAAGATTTGGCATGGGTCCACAGATTCTCAAAAAGTTATACAGCTGCACCATCGAGAGCGTCCTGACCGGTAGCATCACCGCCTGGTATGACAACTGCTCGGCATCCGACTGTAAGGCGCTACAGAGGGTAGTGCGTATGGCCCAGTACATCACTGGGGACAAGCTTCCTCCCATCCAGGACCTACAGTGGGGGAAAAAAGTATTTAGTCAGCCACCAATTGTGCAAGTTCTCCCACTTAAAAAGATGAGAGAGGCCTGTAATTTTCATCATAGGTACACGTCAACTATGACAGACAAAATGAGATTTTTTTTCTCCAGAAAATCACATTGTAGGATTTTTTATGAATTTATTAGCAAATTATGGTGGAAAATAAGTATTTGGTCAATAACAAAAGTTTCTCAATACTTTGTTATATACCCTTTGTTGGCAATGACACAGGTCAAACGTTTTCTGTAAGTCTTCACAAGGTTTTCACACACTGTTGCTGGTATTTTGGCCCATTCCTCCATGCAGATCTCCTCTAGAGCAGTGATGTTTTGGGGCTGTCGCTGGGCAACACGGACTTTCAACTCCCTCCAAAGATTTTCTATGGGGTTGAGATCTGGAGACTGGCTAGGCCACTCCAGGACCTTGAAATGCTTCTTACGAAGCCACTCCTTCGTTGCCCGGGCGGTGTGTTTGGGATCATTGTCATGCTGAAAGACCCAGCCACGTTTCATCTTCAATGCCCTTGCTGATGGAAGGAGGTTTTCACTCAAAATCTCACGATACATGGCCCCATTCATTCTTTCCTTTACACGGATCAGTCGTCCTGGTCCCTTTGCAGAAAAACAGCCCCAAAGCATGATGTTTCCACCCCCATGCTTCACAGTAGGTATGGTGTTCTTTGGATGCAACTCAGCATTCTTTGTCCTCCAAACACGACGAGTTGAGTTTTTACCAAAAAGTTCTATTTTGGTTTCATCTGACCATATGACATTCTCCCAATCCTCTTCTGGATCATCCAAATGCACTCTAGCAAACTTCAGACGGGCCTGGACATGTACTGGCTTAAGCAGGGGGGACACGTCTGGCACTGCAGGATTTGAGTCCCTGGCGGCGTAGTGTGTTACTGATGGTAGGCTTTGTTACTTTGGTCCCAGCTCTCTGCAGGTCATTCACTAGGTCCCCCCGTGTGGTTCTGGGATTTTTGCTCACCGTTCTTGTGATCATTTTGACCCCACGGGGTGAGATCTTGCGTGGAGCCCCAGATCGAGGGAGATTATCAGTGGTCTTGTATGTCTTCCATTTCCTAATAGTTGCTCCCACAGTTGATTTCTTCAAACCAAGCTGCTTACCTATTGCAGATTCAGTCTTCCCAGCCTGGTGCAGGTCTACAATTTTATTTCTGGTGTCCTTTGACAGCTCTTTGGTCTTGGCCATAGTGGAGTTTGGAGTGTGACTGTTTGAGGTTGTGGACAGGTGTCTTTTATACTGATAACAAGTTCAAACAGGTGCCATTAATACAGGTAATGAGTGGAGGACAGAGGAGCCTCTTAAAGAAGAAGTTACAGGTCTGTGAGAGCCAGAAATCTTGCTTGTTTGTAGGTGACCAAATACTTATTTTCCACCATAATTTGCAAATAAATTCATTAAAAATCCTACAATGTGATTTTCTGGAGAGAAAAAAATCTCAATTTGTCTGTCATAATTGACGTGTACCTATGATGAAAATTACAGGCCTCTCTCATCTTTTTAAGTGGGAGAACTTGCACAATTGGTGGCTGACTAAATACTTTTTTTCCCCACTGTATATACTAGGCGGTGTCAGAGGAAGGACCAAAAAATTGTCAAAGACTCCAGTCACCCAAGTCATAGACTGTTCTCACTGCTACCGCACGGCAAGCGGTACCAGAGCGCCAAGTCTAGGTCCAAAAGGCTCCTTAACAGCTTATACCCCCAAGCCATACGACTGCTAAACAATTAATAAAATGGCCACCCGGACTATTTACATTGCAACACCCCCCTCCTCCTTTCTTTTTATACTGCTGCTGCTCGCTGTTTATTATCTATGCATAGTCACTTTACCCCTACCTACATGTACAAATTACCTTTACTAACCTGTACCCCCACACATTGACTCAGTACCTGTACCCCCTGTATATAGCCTCGTTATTGTTATTTTAATGTATTACTTCTTATTATATATTTTTAACTTTAGTTTATTTAGTAAATATTTTATTAACTCTTTATTTACCGGAGTGCCAAGTCTAGGTCCAAAAGACTTCTCAACAGCTTCTACCCCCAAGCCATAAGACTCCTGAACAGCTAATCATGGCTACCCGGACTATTTGCACTGCCCCCCCACCCCATCCTTTTTACGCTGCTGCTACTCTGTTAAGTATTTATGCATAGTCACTTTAACTCTACCCACATGTACATATTACCTCAACTACCTCAACTAGCCGGTGCCCCCGCACATTGACTCTGCAACGGTACCCCCCTGTATATATAGCCTCCTTACTGTCACTTTATTTTACTTCTGCTCTTTTTTTTCTCAACACTTTTTTTGTTGTTGTTTTATTTTTATTAAAATAAATGCACTGTTGGTTAAGGGCTGTAAGTAAGCATTTCACTGTAATGTCTGCACCTGTTGTATTCGGCGCATGTGACCAATAAAATTTGATTTGATTTGATTTAACTGCATTGTTGGTTAAGGGCTTGTAAGTAAGCATTTCACGGTAAGGTGTTGTATTCGGCGCATGTGGCAAATACAATTTGATTTGATTGATTTGTGGCATGATTCCACTATTTTTACTGATTTGTATGTTTCAATGTGGGACTTTTAATTCCCTGCGCCACTCGTGGTCTAAGGCACTGCATGGCAGTGCTAGCTGTGCCACTAGAGATCCTGGTTCGAATCCAGGCTCTGTCGTAGCCGGCCGCGACCAGGAGACCCATGGGGAGGCGCACAATTGGCCCAGCGTCGTCCAGGGTATGGGAAGGAATGGCCGGAAGGGATGTAGCTCAGTTGGTAGAGCATGGCGTTTGCAACGCCAGGGTTGTGGGTTCGTTTCCCACGGGGGGCCAGTATGATTTTTTTTTTTTTTACAAAAAAATAATAATAATGTATGCACTCACTAACTGTAAGTCGCTCTGGATAAGAGCGTCTGCTAAATGACTAAAATGTAAAATGTTAATGTTAATTTGAAGGCGAACCGACGATTCCACTATTGTTGCTCACGCTAATGTTGTTCACAACACACACACGTTCTGTAAAGCATGCGCGCTACCTAACTGGCTGATGTTATCAAAATGACATTTTTTGTGTCATTTTAGTGACAGGAGAATCAGCTGATTTTGGCTTGCTAGCTAACTAGCTAACATTGCTCGACTCCTTGCCTAAATCGAATGAAATGCCATAACAGTTTACCTAGTTACATATTAAACAGTTTCCTCTGCCCTTCTTATTACTTTGCCCGGTCAGGTCCACTGATAGTCACAGGCTAGAAACCTCCATCTTCACTGCTGTCGACTTGGAGCAGATTCAGGCCACTCCCACTTAAATTGCGTAAGTAGTTAACCACCTGACTCATTCATTTGTTTTTTTGTTGTCAATGAAATGCGTTCATCCCCATAGAAATATAATGATCATTCTATTTCTATGTTCATCACTTTGTAAATCTTGCTACAGAAGATTAATTTTCTCAACCCCCCCAAAAAGAAGCTGAAATATCTGCCTAACACAAAAAAAACTAGTCTAGCTAGTTTTCTTGAAGAAGACAGATAACGTTAGAGAGTATAATATTCATTGCAGACATATGTTTTGTCTCTGATATAGTTACAACGTTACTAAAAATAAATATATGATGAATAACTGATACATTTACAGATTTTATGGATAGATTGTGGTGCACTATTCAAAGTGACCACTGTATGTCGCTGCTGGTGCTGCACATACTAGCTTTTACCGACGGCCGCAGTTCAAGTACGCACCACTTGTGTCTATCAGTGCAATAAAGAACGGCGAGCATACACGGACGCAGAACAAATCCTTCCCCGAATAATTACCACAATAAAACAAAAAATATCGCAGTTAGCTACATCTCCATCCGATCCTAATGAAGGAGCTCCGGCCTGACTGACTGGGATATGGGAATACTAAACATAACAGACCAGGTAGGGAATGCGAATTAACGCAAGCTACGGTATTCATTTTGGAAACCGTTGTTTTCTTTATCACTGTTTCCTTATGAGGGCGGGTTTGATAGATAGCTAGCTAACGTTGCTAGCTAGGTCTCGCTAACTACGTACGGTGCTTGGCCTAAGCTCGTTTATGGCCATTTTAAGGATACAGTCTAGTTACATTTTACATGCTCCAATAAAATGAAGTATAACGTGGGACTGTTTTGTTTGCGAAAATGATGTCCCCACTGATTTGTTCGCTTGCTAATGCCTAGCTACTAAATGTGGCAATAGGATTTATACGTCAGCTTGCCTAACCAGGCTATCATCCCATAGCTAACGTTTGCTAACATCGGCATGGACGAAGACATATTCAGATTAGTAGCAAGCTAGCTAACTGGCTAAACATTTGGGATTTTATGATTTCCAGTTTGAACAACTTGTTCAGACGTCAATAACCAACAATGTAGGAGTAAAGACATTCTCAGCTAGCTAGCTGACAGCTAGGAAACTAGCAAGCTAGCTCGAAACATCGTCGCTGCAGTCCGCATTAGTTAGCTATGGACTGGGCTGTCACTACTGTGTTGTTGGTAAAGTATCGAGTTAACTGGACAGAATTATGTATTTAGCTAACTTTTTATAGTTCCGTATAGTTGCGCGTTGTACAGAAATGCACTCAGCTGTTACATTTTAAACACTGCGTGATGAGGCGTTTTCCAATTCCAAGCCAAGTGCGTTGTGTTGGGTGCACGCAGCTAACGTTAGCAAATATGACTAGTAGTGTCTGTCTGTGAGTGATTCCCAGTTAAGTAGATAGCTAACTAAAGTCATTCATCCACCCCGTGTTATCAGGGAAGCATCACACATTTTATAGCATAATGCCCAGATCCCACACCTGTCTATGACAAAGACCTCTACTAATATTAACTTGCATTATGCAGCAGCACATTTCAAAGAAGTTTGCAAGAAATTGGACCAGATAACGCAGGCCTATTATTATTTTTCTTTTATTTACAGGAGAATCAGGATGTCAGTAGTGCATGCACAATCTGAAAATATTTAATGTGTCTATATTCTCTTCCAGACTCCACTGGTCCAGGCTATATTTAGCCGAAATGCAGAGGAAGTGAAGTTTTTGTTGCACAAGAATGAAGAAGTCAATGCACTGGTAAGATGGCTCCCTACACATGAACATGACCCTGTGTGAATCAATTTCCTCCACATCTCCTATGGTACCCATTTTCTAGACACGTTCTTAATGGGCCAGCCAGTTAAATAGCAAGGGATTACCTCTCAAATCCTCTACACGCTTTGACCTCCTGTGCATGTGACCAATAAACTGATTTGATTTGACCTTCCTGTCAACTGTGAATCAGATCTAGTTAAGGCCACACAGTCAATCAATAATGCTATGTGGAGCAGTAATGTTATACCCACAGTAGTTCACGCTTCACATTCTTGGTCGCAGCTTCCAACAGTATCTGTGCATGTTGTTCTCTTCAAGAACCATTTTGAGTGTAAGCTGTATTTCATGTGTGTGTGGTTGAATTGCACACAAGTGCACATGCCCCATGTATTTGAGGACAAGGAAAAGATGAGCTTATGGTTAAGGGATTGATGGGAGGAAAAGCTTAGCATTGAGAGATTGAAAGCATCTTCTTCCATCCAAGTGTGTGGCCAGTCAGTTCAGGTTCCTTACGAGTTTGTTCCACCCCTCTGGTAATCTGACCAGCTGGCTGTCAGGTTAAAGAGCGCTGACACCCTTCTCTAGGTACACTTAATACAGACACACAGGCAGCCTTAACATTCAGTTTCACAGGAGCTGAAACAGGGCAAGGTGAGGGCGCCTAATGTGAATAGTGGTGTGTAGAAAGGAACTTCTAGAGTTGAGAGGACATGGTCTCAAATTGCTGAGTGCATACTTTAAATCAGCGTTGGTTCATCTATGACTTGGTGCCAATGTGTAAATTCAGTAGCTGCAATTTGTCAAATGTCACAACAACCTAAATCAGTTTCTATTGTATATTAATATATTTTGCATTTGCAATGGAGTCAATAGTTGGCAGAGGTCAAATATTATATAACTGTTGTCAATACTCAGTTGAAGCCACTAGCCCTGGGGCTATTCAATCACTACTTAAAGTCAAAGAAGACATTCTGTTCTAGCACAGCAAAATAACACATTTGAATTAATATGCAGTTGAGCTCCCTTTGCTTCACTTTCACATGGTTAACATTGTTTTGATGCCTACATGCATCCAAACATGAATTCTTGCTGTGCAAGGCAGAACATTTTTGACTTGTACGCCCAAAACCCACAGGGACACTTATCCTTAAACAGCCTCTCCTCCCGGAGGCCCAAAATCCTCAAACGGCTTCCTCCTCCAGTCAGTGATTGAATGATGCGTATGGAGAATAAGACAGCGATTTCCTTACTAGGGCTGCGAGGGTGAGGACTGGGCCTGAGCCCTCATTCCCCACACGCCTCCCTTCCTTCCTTTCACTGTCATGAGTCATTCACTGGTGGGTTTACACTGCACGCACACATTCCAGTACGGAGGACAGGGTCCGTTAACAGGCTATAGATGCCTGAGCAATTTTACTCACTGAAGTGAATTTCAAGCCCTTCTTTCGGTTTACAGAATAAATAAAACAAATCTGGTCTAGCTCCCTGCCACATTTTTAGATACAGCATACCTAACCCCAACTGATCGTTTTCTGTGAAAAAAAGTTCCACTTTGCATTCATACTGAATATTCTGAGGAGACAGGCTACAGGCCAACATGTATGACATACCTTTTTACTTGAATTTTTTGCAGGATGGCTATTTCTTTCTGTATTTTCAATATCCTGTAATTAAAAGCTATTTTATGTAGTTGGTATTAGCATAAACCTATTAGCAGCGGCATTACATTCTATATTCTGGGGCTTTGGGGTGTATCGTTCAACTTGCTGTTTGTTTTTAATACAATGATGTGATCAAAACCAACCGTGGGCTTTAATCTGGGTTCTTGCTGACTGTGTCTCTGTCTGCGGTCCCTCCTCAGGACCAAGAACGCCGTACCCCCTTACATGCTGCTGCGTGTTTGGGCGACGTTCACATTATGGACCTCCTCATTAATTCAGGTAGCGTTCTCCAGCATGAGACAGACACTTTTCAGAGTGATTTGCTTTATTCACTCAATTATCCCTATCATATTATAGAATAAAGGTTAATCTTATTATCTGTTAGAATATCAACCAGCATTGAAACCCTTCCCTATAGTCAGAGGTTGAGAAGCCCTATCCTAAAGGAAGATGCTGCTAATGAAACCAGAGGTGTGTAAATGTCACTGAACACCTGAGATCTGAGGGCCATTGTGATTAGCTGAATGTGCTTTTTTTTTTACACTCTGCATATATGGTTGTTGTTATTTAATCAGTGGAGCTGAGAGTTACAGAATGGTTGACTGAGTTTTCTCACTCACTCACTCACTCTCTCAGGTGCTAGTATTAACGCTAAGGACCAAGGCTGGCTGACTCCCCTGCATCGGGCAGCTGCCTCACGGAACGAAGTAAGACCATGATGTCAAATACAATATGTAAAACCTTCTACAGTCATTTCACTGGAATTCCTCATCAGTCTTTATAGCACTGCTCATTTCTCAGCTTTTGAAATGAATCTTCCATACTTATTACCCTTCACCTCCTTCCTTGAATGAGTAGCTACAGTGAGGGAAAAAAGTATTTGATCCCCTGCTGATTTTGTACGTTTGCCCACTGACAAAGAAATGATCAGTCTATAATTTTAATGGTAGGTTTATTTGAACAGTGAGAGACAGAATAACAACAAAAAAATCCAGAAAAACACATGTCAAAATGTTATGAATTGATTTGCATTTTAATGAGGGAAATAAGTATTTGACCACTCTGCAAAACATGACTTAGTACTTGGTGGCAAAACCCTTGTTGCCAATCACAGAGGTCAGACGTTTCTTGTAGTTGGCCACCAGGTTTGCACACATCTCAGGAGGGATTTTGTCCCACTCCTCTTTGCAGATCTTCTCCAAGTCATTAAGGTTTCGAGGCTGACGTTTGGCAACTCGAACCTTCAGCTCCCTCCACAGATTTTCTATGGAATTAAGGTCTGGAGACTGGCTAGGCCACTCCAGGACCTTAATGTGCTTCTTCTTGAGCCACTCCTTTGTTGCCTTGGCCGTGTGTTTTGGGTCATTGTCATGCTGGAATACCCATCCACGACCCATTTTCAATGCCCTGGCTGAGGGAAGGAGGTTCTCACCCAAGATTTGACGGTACATGGCCCCGTCCATCGTCCCTTTGATGCGGTGAAGTTGTCCTGTCCCCTTAGCAGAAAAACACCCCCAAAGCATAATGTTTCCACCACCATGTTTGACGGTGGGGATGGTGTTCTTGGGGTCATAGGCAGTTACCCCAGCGGCAGGAGCTTAGTGGAAGCAAGGGGTCGCTGGTTCTAATCCAGCCGATAGGTGAAAAATTGTCGATGTGCCTTGAGAAGGCACTTAACCTAATGTCCTGTAGTTGGGTTCAATAAAAAATTCCTCCTCCTCCAAACACGGCAAGTTGAGTTGATGGCAAAGAGCTCGATTTTGGTCTCATCTGACCACAACACTTTCACCCAGTTCTCCTCTGAATCATTCAGATGTTCATTGCAAACTTCAGACGGGCCTGTATATGTGCTTTCTTGAGCAGGGGGACCTTGCCGGCGCTGCAGGATTTCAGTCCTTCACAGCGTAGTGTGTTACCAATTGTTTTCTTGGTGACTGTGGTCCCAGCTGCCTTGAGATCATTGACAAGATCCTCCCGTGTAGTTCTGGGCTGATTCCTCACCGTTCTCATGATCATTGCAACTCCACAAGGTGAGATCTTGCATGAAGCCCCAGGCCAAGGGAGATTGACAGTTATTTTGTGTTTCTTCCATTTGCGAATAATCGCACCAACTGTTGTGACCTTCTCACCAAGCTGCTTGGCGATGGTCTTGTAGCCCATTCCAGCCTTGTGTAGGTCTACAATCTTGTCCCTGACATCCTTGGAGAGCTCTTTGGTCTTGGCCATGGTGGAGAGTTTGGAATCTGATTGATTGCTTCTGTGGACAGGTGTCTTTTCTACAGGTAACAAGCTGAGATTAGGAGCACTCCCTTTAAGAGTGTGCTCCTAATCTCAGCTCGTTACCTGTATAAAAGACACCTGGGAGCCAGAAATCTTTCTGATTGAGAGGGGGTCAAATTCTTATTTCCCTCATTAAAATGCAGATCAATTTATAACATTTTTTACATGTGTTTTTCTGGATTCTTTTGTTGTTATTCTGTCTCTCACTGTTCAAATAAACCTAGCATTAAAATTATAGACTGATCATTTCTTTGTCAGTGGGCAAACGTACAAAATCAGCAGGGGATCAAATACTTTTTTCCCTCACTGTATATGAATTTCAGTGATAGTCACACTCCTCATCCTTGTTATTTATTCTCCTTCCGTCTTTCCCAGAAGGCTGTGGGGCTGCTTCTGAAGCAGGATGCGGAGGTCAATGCACGAGATAAGTTTTGGCAGACACCGTTGCACGTGGCGGCGGCTAACCGGGCCACACGCTGCGCTGAGGCCCTCATCCCCAAGCTGAGCAGCCTGAACGTAGCGGACCGCTCCGGCAGGACGGCCCTGCACCACGCAGCACACAGCGGCCACGTGGAGGTCAGGGGTCACAGCGGAGTCATAGGGTGGAGGGTTATGAGTAACACTGTAATGGCACCCAATCCCCTATATAGTGCACTACTTTTGACCAGGGCCCGCATAGGGTCCACTATATAGGGAATAGGAGCCATTTCAGACGCAGCCTCGGTGCTAAACTGTTCATCATCTACTCAGAAAGGTGTCTGAGTGTTTTGGTTTTAACTCACTATCTCCTGTCTGTTTCCAGATGGTGAATTTGCTCCTCAACAAAGGGGCCAACCTGAGTGCCAGTGATAAGAAGGAGAGGCAGCCAATCCACTGGGCCGCATACCTCGGTGGGTGGAACCTTAACGGACACATTTCCTGAAATTAGCTAGGTTTCCATCCAATTTGCGACCAGATTTTAATGTGAATATTCTGAAATCTGCATAGAACAATATGGGCATTTTCCCACCAGAGATGTTTCCATCGAACATACTTTTTGCAAATAAAAGGCTGTGCGTGATGACAGTGCATATAAAACAATTTACAGAATGAAAAATACAAGTTAAGTGGGTTTCCATCGCATTTTCAACTTTACTGATGGTTTTGTCACGTTTCCACTCTGGTCTTGACACATGCACTCTAGCCAACAGCTCGCATATTATTATGGATGAGAGCGATATTATTTGTATTTGTCAAATTGCAGCCAAGCATCGATCATCATGTCACCAGAATAAGACCCTCAATATTTATTGGAAAGGAGCATCAAGCTCATCACCTTGCACTTTCACCACCCTGTGAAGTTCATCATAACTTATTTCATCTGTAGCCTAATAAACTGTATGCTTTCCCGAGTCGTAGTGGGAGGACCACACAACATACATCGCGTGACTCCAAGTTTACTTCAATAATTGTTATTATATTAATATTTCTGCATAATGGCATTTCCACCGCCATTCCTCAAATAATTAATTTTACAGACACAAAAAGATTGAGCAAACAAATTGTCTGTCGGCATTTATAAAATTGTACCGGAATTTCATGTTTCTATCTGCCCGGTCTTAAAATTTTTCATCCGTCAGGTAATTCATCCGTCAGGTAATTCATCCGTCAGGTAATTCATCCGCATTAAATGGTTGGATGAAAACGTGGTTACTAACACTCCTCTCGTTAGCCTGAGCAAAGGCACTGTGCACTGAGCAGACTCACTGATCTACAAATCAACTTGCATTCTAGACAACTTCCCATCAATGGATCTTTATATACAAATATAAGAATATCTGTGCCGAATCGCATATTCTTACGCACAAGCAGAAGATTGCCTTGGCTTTAGTTGACCTGTCTGTGTCTGTATATGTTCCATGATTGTATGGTTGTCTCCTCTTCCCTCAGGGCATCTGGAGATTGTGAAGCTACTGGTGTCGCGGAGTGCGGACGCCATGTGCAGGGACAAGCGTGGTTATACCCCGCTCCACGCCGCCGCTGCCAGTGGCCAGATCGAGGTGGTCAAGTACCTGCTACGGCTGGGGTCAGAGGTGAGGGGTCAGGGGATGGGGTTCCATAATATCACCATCATAAGGTCACTCCATGTGTTGGGTGGCTTCCTATTGTTGAAATTCTTTGCTTGTTTTTTTTTATCTCCAGGCCATATAACATCCCCAAACCCCACCACCAACTCTAGTTGTCTAATTTCTACCTTTATCTCCACGTCAGATTGACGAGCCCAACGCTTTTGGGAACACAGCTCTCCACATGGCATGCTACACGGGCCAGGAGGCGGTTGCCAACGAGCTGGTGAACCGAGGCGCCAACGTCAACCAGCCAAACCACCGCTGCTGCACGCCGCTGCACCTGGCCGCTGTCTCCACCAACGGGGCGCTTTGCCTCGAGCTGCTAGTCAACAACGGTGCTGACGTCAACATGCAGGTCAGTTAGAGTAGGCTGGGGAAAAAGGGATTGGTTGCACCCCAAATGGAACCCTATTCCTTATATAGTGCACAAATTGAGCAGAACCCTATGGGCCATGGTCACAAGTGTTTTATTTATATATATATATATACGCATGCATACAAACATACATACATACATAAACACACAGTGCATTCGGAAAGTATTCAGACCCCTTGATTTTTCCGCATTTTGTTACGTTAGCCTTATTCTAAAATTGATTAAATAAATACAAATCCTCATCAATCTACACACACTACCTCATAATGACAAAGCAAAAACAGGTTTCTAGACATTTTTGCAAATGTATTAAAATAGAACAACTGAAATACCTTATTTACATAAGTATTCAGGCCCTTTGCTGTGAGACTCGAAATTAGCTAAGGTGCATCCTGTTTCCATTGATCATATGAGATGTTTCTACCACTTGATTGGAGTCCACCTGTGGTAAATGGAAGAAGTTTGGAACCACCAAGACTCTTCCAAGAGCTGGCCACCTGGCCAAACTGAGCAATCGGGGGAGAAGGGCCTTGGTCAGGGAGGTGACCAAGAACCCGATGGTCACTCTGACTGAGCTCCAGAGTTCCTCTGTGGAGATGGGAGAACCTTCCAGAAGGACAACCATCTCTGCAACAATCCACCAATCAGGTCTTTATCGTGGAGTGGCCAGATGGAAGCCACTCCTCAGTAAAAGGCACATGACAGCCCGCTTGGAGTTTGCCAAAAGACACCTAAAGGACTCTGACCATGAGAAACAAGATTCTCTGGTCTGATGAAACCAAGAAACTCTTTGGCCTGAATGCCAAGCATCACGTCTGGAGGAAACCGGGTACCATCCCTATGGTGAAGTATAATGGTGGCAGCATCATGCTGTGGGGATGTTTGTAAGTCGCTCTGGATAAGAGCGTCTGCTAAATTACGTAAATGTAAAATGTTTTTCAGCGGCAGGGACTGGGAGACTAGTCAGGATTGAGGGAAAGATGAACAGAGCAAAGTATAGTGAGATCCTTGATGAAAACCTGCTCCAGAGCGCCAGGACCTCAGACTGGGGCGAAGGTTCACCTTCCAACAGGACAACGACCCTAAGCTCACAGCCAAGACAACGCAGGAGTGGCTTCGGGACAAGTCTCTGAATGTCCTTGAGTGGCCCAGCCAGAGCCCGGACTTGAACTCGATCAAACATCTCTGGAGATACCTGAAAATAGCTGTGCAGCAACACTCCCCATCCAACCTGATAGAGCTTGAGAGGATCTACAGAGAAGAATGGGAGAAACTCTCCAAATACAGGTGTGCCACGCTTGTCGCGTCATACCCAAGAAGACTCGAGGCTGTGATTGCCGCCAAAGGTGCTTCAACAAAGTACTGAGTAAAGGGTCTGAATACTTATGTAAATGTGATATTTCCGTACTTTTTTAAAATATATATTTGCTAAAATAAATAACTGTTTTTGCTTTGTCATTATGGGGTATTTTGTGTAGATTGATGAGGGAAAAACAAACAATTTAATCCATTTTAGAATAAGGCTGTAACGTAACAGAATCTGGAAAAAGTGAAGGGGTCTGAACACTTTCCGAATGCACTGTATATCACACACACACACTACATGACGAAAAGTATGTGGACACCTGCTTGTCGAACATCTCATTCCAAAATCATGGGCATTAATATGGAGTTGGTCCCCCCTTTGCTGCTATAACAGCCTCCACTCTTCTGGGAAAGCTTTCCACTAGATGTTGGAACATTGCTTGCGGGGACTTGCTTCCATTCAGCCACAAGAGCATTAGTGAGGTCGGGCAATGATGTTGGGCTATTAGGCCTGGCTCGCAATCAGCGTTCCAATTCATCCCAAAGGTGTTCGATTGGGTTGAGGTCAGGGCTCTGTGCAGGCCAGTCAAGTTCTTCCACCCCAATCTCGACAAACCATTTCTGTATAGACCTTGCTTTGTGCACATGGGCATTGTCATGCTGAAACAGGAAAGGTCCTTCTCCAAACTGTTGCCACAAAGTTGGAAGCACAGAATCGTCTAGAATGTCATTGTATGCTGTAGCGTTAAGATTTCCCTTCACTGCCACTAAGGGGCCTAGCCCGAACCAGATCATCATTCCTCCTCCACCAAACTTTACAGTTGTCACTGCATTGTGTTCTCCTGGCATCCGCCAAACCCAGATTCGTCCGTCAGACTGCCAGATGGTGAAGCGTGATTCATCACTCCAGAGAACGCGTTTCCATTGGACCAGAGTCCAATGGCAGCGAGCTTTACACCACTCCAGCCGACTCTTCGCATTGCGCATGGTGATCTTAGGCTTTTGTGCGGCTGCTTGGCGGTGGAAACCCATTTCATGAAGCTTCCGACAAACAGTTCTTGCTTTCAGAGGCAGTTTGGAACAGACCATTTTTACGCGCTACGCACTTCAACACTTGACAATTCCGTTCTGTGAGCTTGTGTGGCCTGCCACTTCGCGGCTGAGCCGTTGTTGCTCCTAGACATTTCCACTTTACAATAACAGCACTTACTGTTGACCGGGGCAGCTCTAGCAGGGCAGAAAATTGCCGAACTGACTTGTTGGAAAGGTGGCATCCTATGACGGTGCCACGTTGAAAGTCACTGAGCTCTTCAGTATGGCCATTCTACTGCCAATGTTTGTCTATGGAGATTGCATGGATGTGTGTTCAATTTTATACACCTGTCAGCAACGGGTGTGGCTGAAATAGCCGAAAGCACTAATTTGAAGGAGTGTCCACATACTTTTGTGTTTATATATACACACACACACACACACAGTGGGGAAAAAAAGTATTTAGTCAGCCACCAATTGTGCAAGTTCTCCCACTTAAAAAGATGAGAGAGGCCTGTAATTTTCATCATAGCTACACGTCAACTATGACAGACAAATTGAGATTTTTTTTCTCCAGAAAATCACATTGTAGGATTTTTTATGAATTTATTTGCAAATTATGGTGGAAAATAAGTATTTGGTCACCTACAAACAAGCAAGATTTCTGGCTCTCACAGACCTGTAACTTCTTCTTTAAGAGGCTCCTCTGTCCTCCACTCGTTACCTGTATTAATGGCACCTGTTTGAACTTGTTATCAGTATAAAAGACACCTGTCCACAACCTCAAACAGTCACACTCCAAACTCCACTATGGCCAAGACCAAAGAGCTGTCAAAGGACACCAGAAACAAAATTGTAGACCTGCACCAGGCTGGGAAGACTGTGGGAGCAATTATTAGGAAATGGAAGACATACTAGACCACTGATAATCTCCCTCGATCTGGGGCTCCACGCTAGATCTCACCCCGTGGGGTCAAAATGATCACAAGAACGGTGAGCAAAAATCCCAGAACCACAGTGAATGACCTGCAGAGAGGACCTGCAGAGAAGGATTACTTTATCCTATCCCAGGTATTCCTTAAAGAGGTGGGGTTTCAAATGTCTCCGGAAGGTGGTGAGTGACTCCGCTGTCCTGGCGTCGTGAGGGAGCTTGTTCCACCATTGGGGTGCCAGAGCAGCGAACAGTTTTGACTGGGCTGAGCGGGAACTATGCTTCCGCAGAGGAAGGGGAGCCAGCAGGCCAGAGGTGGATGAACGCAATGCCCTCGTTTGGGTGTAGGGACTGATCAGAGCCTGAAGGTACAGAGGTGCCGATCCCCTCACAGCTCCATAGGCAAGCACCATGGTCTTGTAACAGATGCGAGCTTCAACTGGAAGCCAGTGGAGTGTGCGGAGGAGCGGGGTGACGTGAGAGAACTTGGGAAGGTTGAACACCAGACGGGCTGCGGCATTCTGGATGAGTTGTAGGGGTTTAATGGCACAGGCAGGGAGCCCAGCCAACAGCGAGTTGTGAAGCATGGGGGTGGAAACATCATGCTTTGGGGCTGTTTTTCTGCAAAGGGACCAGGACGACTGATCCGTGTAAAGGAAAGAATGAATGGGGCCACGTATCGTGAGATTTTGAGTGAAAACCTCCTTCCATCAGCAAGGGCATTGAAGATGAAACGTGGCTGGGTCTTTCAGCATGACAATGATCCCAAACACACCGCCCGGGCAACGAAGGAGTGGCTTCGTAAGAAGCATTTCAATGTCCTGGAGTGGCCTAGCCAGTCTCCAGATCTCAACCCCATAGAAAATCTTTGGTGGGAGTTGAAAGTCTGTGTTGCCCAGCGACAGCCCCAAAACATCACTGCTCTAGAGGAGATCTGCATGGAGGAATGGGCCAAAATACCAGCAACAGTGTGTGAAAACCTTGTGAAGACTTACAGAAAACGTTTGACCTGTGTCATTGCCAACAAAGGGTATATAACAAAGTATTGAGAAACTTTTGTTATTGACCAAATACTTATTTTCCACCATAATTTGCAAATAAATTCATTAAAAATCCTACAATGTGATTTTCTGGAAAAAAAATTCTCATTTTGTCTGTCATAGGTAACGTGTACCTATGATGAAAATTACAGGCCTCTCTCATCTTTTTAAGTGGGAGAACTTGCACAATTGGTGGCTGACTAAATACTTTTTTCCCCCACTGTATATATATACACACAGACAGACAGCTCTGGAAAAAATTGAGACTACTGCAAATATTTCTTAAATCAGCATCTACATGTATGACTTCCATTCCAGTGTCTGTTGAATTCCAACACAGGCACACCTCATTCTACTGAGTTAGGTACTGATTAGGTGATCACCTGAACCAAATCTTATTTAACGAGGAAAAGTATAAAACCCACTGTGGTCATCACTATCCTCTTGCAATAGGACCAGCTGGATGGCAAAAACAGTGCTAATAGTACCTCAACATTTTATATTAATCCAAAAATAACTATGGACCATGCCAAAAGAGTTGAAAAAAAAAAAAAAAAAGGAAAGTTTTGAGTGAGGGGAAAAAAAGGGTTGAATTCTGGCTTCACTGGCAGAGGGATACAGTGAGCGTCAGGTTGCTTCCGTCCTTAAAATTTCAAAGACGGCGGTTCATAAGAACAAGGTCAAGCAGCAGACATTGGGGACAACAAAGCTACAGACCGGTACAGGGCAAAAACGACTCTCTACTGACCGCGATGACCGCCAACTCATTTGAATGTCACTCAACAACCGTCGGATGACATCAAGTGACCTACAAAAAGAATGGCAAACGGCAGCTGGGGTGAAGTGCACGGCGAGGACTGTTCGAAACAGGCTCCTAGGCGCAGGGCTGAAGTTGTGCAAAGCTAGAAAAAAGCCCTTCATCAAGGAGAAGCAAAGAAGAACCAGGCTGAGGTTTGCAAAAGACCATAAGGATTGGACCGTAGAGGACTGGAGTAAGGTCATTTTCTGCTAAGGTCATTTTCAGCTTTGCCCAACACCTGGTTGTCTAATGGTTAGACGGAGACCTGGAGAGGCCTACAAGCCACAGTGTCTCGCACCCACTGTGAAATTTGGTGGAGGATCGGTGATGATCTGGGGGTGCTTCAACAAGGCTGGAATCGGGCAGATTTGTCTTTGTGAAGGATGCTTGAATCAAGCCACGTACAAGGTTGTCCTGGAAGAAAACTTGCTTCCTTTTGCTCTGACATTGTTCCCCAACTCTGAGGATAGTTTTTTTTCCAGCAGGACAATGCGCCATGCCACACAGCCAGGTCAATCAAGGTGTGGATGGAGGACCACCAGATCAAGACCCTGTCATGGCCAGCCCAATCTCCAGACCTGAACCCCATTGAAAACTTCTGGAATGTGATCAAGGGGAAGATGGATGGTCACAAGCCATCAAACAAAGCCGAATTTCTGCGCCAGGAGTGGCATAAATTCACCCAACATCAATGTAAAAGACTGGTGGAGAGCATGCCAAGACGCATGAAAGCTGTGATTGAAAATCAGGGTTATTCCACCAAATATTGATTTCTGAACTCTTCCTAAGTTAAAACATTAGTAATGTGTTGTTTAAAAATGAACATGAACTTATGTTCTTTACATTATTCGAGGTCTGACAACACTGCATCTTTTTTTTTTTTTTTTGGACCAGTTGTCATTTTTCTGCAAATAAATGCTCTAAATGACAATATTTTTATTTGGAATTTGGGAGAAATGTTGTCAGTAGTTTATAGAATAAAAACTAAATGTTAATTTTACCCAAACACATACCTAGAAATATACTACCGTTCTAAAGTTTGGGGTCACTTAGAAATGTTGTTGTTTTCGAAAGAAAAGCAAATTTTTGTCCATTAAAATAACATCAAATTGATCAGCTGGTAGAGCACGGCGCTTGTAACGCCAAGGTAGTGGGTTCGATCCCCGGGACCACCCATACACAAAAATGTATGCACGCATGACTGTAAGTCGCTTTGGATAAAAGCGTCTGCTAAATGGCATATTATTATTATTATTATTATTATTATCAGAAATACATTGTAGACATTGTTCATGTTGTAAATGGCTATTGTAGCTGGAAACGGCTGATTTTTAATGGAATATCTACATAGGCGTACAGAGGCCCATTATCAGAAACCATCAGTCCTGTGTTCCAATGGCACGTTGTTTGCTAATCCAAGTTTATCATTTTAAAAGGCTAATTGATCATTAGAAAACCCTTTTGCAATTATGTTAGCACAGCTGAAAACTGTAGTGCTGATTTAAAGAAGCAATAAAACTGGCCTTCTTGAGACGCTGTGTACTACTCCCTTCACAGAATAGCGCAAACTGGCTCTAACCAGAATAGAAAGAGGAGTGGGAGGCCCCGGTGCACAACTGAGCAAGAGGACAAATATATTAGTGTCTAGTTTGAGAAACCGACGCCTCACAGGTCCTCAACTGGCAGCGTCATTAAATAGTACCCGCAAAACACCAGTCTCAACGTCAACAGTGAAGAGGCGACTCCGGGATGCTGACCTTCTAGGCAGAGTTGCAAAGAAAAAGTCCAGTGTCTGTGTTTTGCCCATCTTAATCTTTTATTTTTATTGGCCAGTCTGAGATATGGCTTTTTCTTTGCAACTATTTTCAGGTCTCTCCAGAGATGTTCGATCGGGTTCAAGTCTGGGCTCTGGCTGGGCCGGGACATTCAAGGACATTCAGAGACTTGTCCCGAAGCCACTCCTGCGTTGTCTTGGCTGTGTGCTTAGGGTCGTTGTCCTGTTGGAAGGTGAACCTTCAACCCAGTCTGAGGTCCTGAGCGCTCTGGAGCAGGTTTTCATCAAGGATCTCTCTGTACTTTGCTCCGTTCATCTTTCCCTCGATCCTGACTAGTCTCCCAGTCC
Organism: Coregonus clupeaformis; assembly: GCF_020615455.1. Taxonomy (NCBI): domain Eukaryota; kingdom Metazoa; phylum Chordata; class Actinopteri; order Salmoniformes; family Salmonidae; genus Coregonus; species Coregonus clupeaformis. The sequence goes on from NW_025533498.1 coordinate 130,203, forward strand.
CTGCTGCTGAAAAACATCCCAACAGCATGATGCTGCCACCACCATGCTTCACCGTAGCGATGTTGCCAGGTTTCCTCCAGATGTGACGCTTGGCATTCAGGCCAAAGAGTTCAATCTTGGTTTCATCAGACCAGAGAATCTTGTTTCTCATGGTCTGAGAGTCCTTTAGGTGGGAGTCCTTTACGGTGCCTTTTGGAAAACTCCTAGTGGGCTGTCATGTGTTTTTACTGAGGAGTGGCTTCCATCTGGCCACTCCTACCATAAAGGCCTGATTGGTGGAGTGCTGCAGAGATGGTTGTCTTTCTGGAATGTTCTCCTATCTCCACAATGGAACTCTGTAGCTCTGTCAGTGACCATCGGGTTCTTGGTCACCTCCCTGACCAAGGCCCTTCTCCCCCGATTGCTTAGTTTGGCCGGGCGGCCAACTAGGAAGTGTCTTGGTGGTTCCAAACTTCTTCCATTTAAGAATGATGGAGGCCTCTGTGTTCTTCGGGATCTTCAATGCTGCAGAATCTTTTTGGTACCCTTCCCCATATCTGTGCCTCGACGCTCCTCATGGCTTGGTCTTTGCTCTGACATGCACTGTCAGCTGTGGGACCTTTATGTAGACCGGTGTGTGCCTTTCCAGATTATGTCCAATCAATTTAATTGATCACAGGTGGACTCCAATCAAGTTGTAGAAACATCTCAAGGATGATCAATGGAAACAGGATGTACCTGAGCTAAATTTAGAGTCTCAAAGCAAAGGGTCTGAATACTGATGTAAATAAGGTATTGCTGTCTTTTTTTTAAAATACATTTTCAATGATTTCTAAAAACCTGTTTTCGCTTTGTCATTATGGGGTATTGTGTGTAGATTAAGGATTTTAATTTTTATCCATTTTCGAATAAGGGTGTAACGTAACAAAATGTGGAGAAGGGGTCTGAATACTTTCCGAATGTACTGTTTGTGTGTATATTTACAAGCACAATGAGTGTACAAAACATTAGGAACACCTCTTTCCATGACATAGCTTTCAAATGGTCAGTCTATGATCCCTTATTGATGTCACTTGTTAAATCCTCTTCAATCAGTGTAGATGAAGGGGAGGAGACAAGTTAAAGAAGGATTTCTAATCCTTCCGACATGGTTTGTTTATGTGTGCCATTCAGAGGGTGAATGGGCAAGACAAAAGATTGAAGTGCCTTTGAACGGGGTATGGTAGTAGGTGCCAGCCAGGCACACCGGTTTGTGTGTTTCAAGAACTGCAACGCAGTTGGGTTAATCACGCTCAACAGTTTCCCGTGTGTATCAAGAATGGTCCACCACCCAAAGGACATCCAGCGAATTTTACAGAACTGTGGGAAGCATTGGCATCAACATGGGCCAGCATCCCTGTGGAATGCTTTTGATACCTTGTAGAGTCCATGCCCCGACAAATTGAGGCTGTTCTGAGAGCAAAAGGGGGTGCAACTCAATATTAGGACATTCAATATTAGGACATTGTATGTGTGTATATGGAATGCAATTTGGGACGCAGTCTTAGTCATCAGAGATATTTAAGGTAATGAATTATTTTCTTATCAAATAACTGTTTTTGTTTGTTTTCTCACAGAGCAAAGAAGGGAAGAGCCCTTTGCACATGGCCGCTATTCACGGGCGCTTCACTCGCTCCCAGATCCTTATCCAAAACGGTAACCACACACAGATTCAAAATAATAGTAATATTTGCGATATTATAAAAAACAACACTATTATCACACACTACACAATTATATGGTGTTTGCGAAAAGTGCCTGCAGTATTTCGGGGAACAAACTTCTATTGAAGCGCACCACCCAAACATACCCAACACTCATCCCCACCAGCCAATAGCAGCAACCACAACTCAGACAGCCAGATGTCATCTCATAACTGTGTCAAAAACAGTAGGGTGCAATTCTCCTCTCTGCCCCTAACCACATCCTCTATCTCTCCTCTGTGTGCAGGTGGGGAGATCGACTGTGTAGATAAATATGGCAATACTCCTCTTCACGTTGCTGCTAAGCACGGTCACGAGCTGCTGATCAGCACCCTGATGACTAACGGTGCTGACACGGCCAGGTGAGACACACGCACACACACAATCAGGTGAGTGACAGAACAGACACACAAGTCTGGTGTAGACATTCCTTATGGCAGAAGCATAACGTCTCTTCTGAGAGAATTATGTCAGAGGATCAGTTCTCCCATTGCTTATGTAACATAATGGACCTCTCAACAGAACTAGCAGCAAAACTCATATCTCTTCTACACTGAACCAAAATATAAACGCAACATGTAAAGTGTTGGTCCCATTTTTCATAAGCTGAAATAAAAGATCCCAGAAATGTTCCATACGCACAAAAAGCTGATTTCTCTAAAATGTTGTGCACAAATTTGTTTACATCCATGTTGGTGAGCATTTCTCCTTTGCCAAGATAATCCATCCACTGAAGCTGATTAAACAGCATGATTAAAGGCCACTCTAAAATGTGCCGTTTTGTCACACAACACAATGCCACAGATGTCTCAAGTTTTGAGGGAGCGTGCAATTGGCATGCTGACTGCAGGAATGTCCACCAGAGCTGTTGCCAGACAATTGAATGTTAATTTCTCTGCCATAAGCCGCCTCCAACATCATTTTAGAGAATTTGGCAGCACGTCCAACCTGCCACACAACCGCAGACCACGTGTATGGCGTCATGTGGGCGAGCGGTTTGCTGATGTCAACATTGTGAACAGTGCCCCATGGTGGGGTTATGGTATGGGCAGGCATAAGCTACTGATAACGAACACAATTACATTTTATTGATGGCAATTTGAATGCACAGAAATATTGTGACGAGTACCTGAGACCCATTGTGAGGCCCAGTTCTTTTAAGGTATCTGTGTCCAACAGATGCATATCTGTATTCCCAGTCATGTGAAATCCATAGATTTGGGCCTAATGAATTGATTTCAATTGACTGATTTCATCATATGAACTTTAACTCAGTAAAATCTTTGAAATTGTTGCATTTTATATTTTTGTTCAGTATAGTTACCATTGTGTGTATTACATATTTGAGAAGCTGCTGTCAGGACTGTATCTCCTTCCCTGTCTCATATATTCCCCTATCCATCTCTCTGTCGCTCTCGTTCTCGGTCTCTCTAGGCAAGGGATTAATGGGATGTTTCCGTTGCATTTGGCTGTGCTCTACGGGTTTTCAGACTGTTGTCGCAAGTTACTTTCCTCAGGTAAGCCTTTAGACAGCCATGGAAACTGTTTGTATGATTGAAACTAATCAAGTTTCATCGAAGTGTACATTCAAATTACCCTAAGTAGTGCTGTACCAGATAGAATGTGAAAGGGCATTTACATACAACACATTCTTTAAGTACTTGCTTTTTGTCATTCAGTGTCATGTTAGGAAACAGACCTCCCAATGTGGTCACCCCGTATGACATCACTTCCTGTTTTGTGTTGTGCTTTCTGCAGGTCAGCTGTACAGCATTGTATCATCTCTGAGCAACGAGCACGTGCTGTCAGCCGGGTTTGACATAAACACCCCAGACAGCTTGGGAAGGACCTGCCTGCACGCCGCTGCCTCTGGAGGGTGAGCGTGCGTGCACACACATTTTGAATGAAGAGTGAGCTTTTTGGTAGTGGTTGTATAATAATCTCATTTGTATTTCTGTTCTCTCTTTGATGGCAGAAACGTTGAATGTCTTAACTTGCTGTTGAGCAGTGGTGCTGACTTGAGTATTAAGGACAAATTGGGAAGGTGAGTGGTCTCATTCTAGAATTCAACAAATGTGTTTTTCCCCATAACGTTTTTGTCATTGAGTGAGTTCTATTCTATCCTATCCTATTTTATTATCTTCTCCTGTGAGTGTGACTTCTGCTCTCCCGTCCCTCCCATGGCAGAGCTCCTTTGCACTACGCTGCGGCGAATGGGAGCTACCAGTGCACGGTTGCCCTGGTGAGTGCTGGTGCCGAGGTGAACGAGCTGGACCAGAAGGGCTGCAGCCCCCTGCACTATGCCGCTGCCTCGCAGACCTTCCGCCGGTGAGACACACAGAACACACACAGGGGGGCTAAAAGATATCAGACCCCCAAATTCGACTGACTTTTTGTTTTTGTTTCAGAGTGGACAGACATTACTCAGTCGGACACCAGAGTGAGGAGAGGGCCAAGGAGGCCTTTTTGTAAGTCCCTTACCATGATTTAGTCTCAGTTTGATCAAACATAAAACATGCAAACTAACCAAGCCCTAACATTGTGGTGTCTCAGAAGATGGAAACCGTTTAGAAATGTATTATTTTCTGCAATGGTTTGCACTTAAGGTTAACCTGCCCATCTATTTGACGGCTTGTTGATTGACCTTTCACAATTGGCCTCTGTGTTGATGTAGTTGTGTATCCAACAGTTTGTTGGTTGACATAACAACATGACTGTCCTCTTCACCCTCTGTATGTGTAGTTGTTTAGAGTATCTGCTGGATAATGGGGCTGACCCAGCTCTGAGGAACACCAAGGGTTACAGCGCAGTCCATTATGCAGCAGCCCACGGAAACAAGCAGAACCTGGAGCTGGTGAGTCAGTGGGAGGAGGGACTACCGGTGTGTGTGTGCGCGTGCACATGTGCGTGCTACAGACATACTGGCAAAATGAGACCGAATCATGGGTGCATTTCAATAGTGGCTTACCCTCCTCGTCTTCATCTGCACTATGAAAGAACAGGACAACTGACGGCAAAGACCTAGTAGACATCCAACCATATCGCTTTCACCAGGCCATTGTTTTCAGATCAGTGCAGATAACGAAGAGGAAAGGAAATCATTTTAGAGTATTAAGATGAAGCCAAAGTTGTACTTCAAAATGGTTCTTAAATGTAAGGGTTTGGAACTGGTAATGGCCTTTTGTAATGAAGTTGTCTTTTCAGCCACACCTTTTAAGAGTTGAGATTGGCTGTTGGATGTCGGTAAAGCATTTACTGTTGCTTCCTCTTCAGAGGGCTAAACTCAAGTGAACGTGTACCATTTTCTGGCGTCCTTTGGGAAGAGCAGTGGATCTTAGCAAATGGTGTGTACAGGTTGCAAACTCCTCTCTTTGTCCCTCTGTCCCCCAGCTCTTGGAGATGTCGTTCAACTGTCTGGAAGACGTGGAGAGCAGTGTTCCAGTTAGCCCTTTGCACTTAGCCGTGAGTACAGTACACCCGCTTAGCCTCGTTTCCTCTGGCCGAGGTTCCATTTCACTTTACTGTCTATTAGTTGAAATAGATTGGTTTAACGTCAGATTAACCCATTACATTAGTTTTAATTACGGCCCCCTCTTTGTTCTACAGTGCTAGTTCAAAGTTGGAGTGAACTAACTATCCATTTAACACAGTCACCCAATTCCTTGACACATTTATCCCCCTGACCCCCATTCTCACACTCTTCAGTTGAACTGTTGTGAGGTGCTGGTTCTGAAGTTAGAGTGAAATAAATATCCCATTAACACAGTGACCCACTGCCATTCTCACAATCTTGTATTCCCTGCCCTTTCCCCCACCCAGGCGTATAACGGTCACTGTGAGGCGTTGGGGGTGTTGTCTGAGACACTGGTGAGTCTGGACGTTCGGGACGCGGGGGGGCGCACCGCCCTCTACCTGGCAGCCCAACGGGGACATGCTCAGTGCGTGGAGGTACTGCTGTCCCACGGGGCCTCCTGCCGCCTGAAGGAGCGCCGCCGCAAGTGGACCCCATTTCACGTCGCAGGTGTGTGTGTGTTCCACTCTATGGGGTGGTTGTTAGTTTCTGATCCACTTGGTGTTTGTATGTGTGTGAGCATATAATAATATTTTCACTCCTCTCTGTGTTACATTCTCCCTGCTCTTCATTGTGTGTGCTTGTCTCAATATTTGACTGTCTCCGTCAACACCTCCAGCTTCCAATGGCCAAGCAGACTGTCTGCTCATGCTGGTCAACCGAGGTGAGAAGGCTGATGTCATCGATTTCGTCGACGTACAGGGACAGTGAGTGACTGTCATTCATTTCTTGAATATTGAACATTGTGCACCCACTAGAATGGAAGGATAGAGGATTTTCTAGTTTCCTACAATGCCAGCAATAACAATTTTTTAACAACAATTCTCTAGTAGAGGGTTCCCTGTTTTGACCTACTGGTTATTTTTGTTTAAAACCACGTGTGTGTGTGTGTGTGTGCAGGACGTCTCTGATGCTGGCAGCTCTGGGCAGTCACACTGACTGTGTCTACATCTTGCTGGAGAAGGGAGCCGGGGCTGACACCGCCGACAAGAGAGGCCGCACTGCCCTACACAGAGCTGTGAGTGTCCCCACCATGTGTATATAATGTTCTATCTGCCCAATCTCGGGGGGGGGGTGTCCCAAATTTGTTTTTTAAAAATGTATACTGCAGATTAACAACCATTCACCTACTGTGATGGTCCAAAAACGTTAACTCTTTCATCTGTTCTTCTCTTTCTCTCTCTCTTTCTCTCCTCCTCTTCTTCTTTCCTTCCTATTCTCTCTCCTTTTTTTGTCCTTTCTTCCTCTTGGCAGTGATGGGTTCTGCCTCTCTAACTCTTTCTGTCTCTTCCTCCAGGCGGCGATGGGCTGTGAGGACTGTGTGTCGGCCCTGCTCGAGCACGGGGCCTCTGCTCTGTGCAGGGATTCCCGGGGACGCACACCCCTGCACCTGGCCGCCTCCTGCGGCCACATGGAGCTCCTGCGCAGCCTGCTGCAGGGTGCCACAAGCACCGACCCCCTCGACTCCATGTTGGACTACAGTGGATACACCCCCGCCCACTGGGCCGCCTACCACGGTGAGACATGCACACCTTCATGGAGAGGCTACAAATAACCGTGGTGAATAACTCACAAAGTATGGGCTTTGGCTAGATGGCATGGCGAGAACTCGTTGCTTCTAAGCTGTGAACCGTTGTCTGACTCACATATTTTTACTCTTTCAGGGCACGAGGACTGTTTGGATGTTTTACTTGAACACAAACCATTTAGCATCCAGGAAGGAAACCCCTTCACCCCATTGCACTGTGCTCTGTGAGTACCACGACTGGTTCCCCCTGCCTTTCTAGGTAGTGCTGAGCAATTAACAGAAATGTTAGTTATTTTTCCAACATCTGTTCAATTATTTTAATTCCATTTCGTTTTCTTCTGTGAGCTCAATGCGCATTTTCTCACTGCAGTTTCTCTTTTAGAAATCAGATCAAACCCGAACTGTGCGATTTAGTAGGGAGTTGTAGTTTCCAACAGGCCACTATTCTACATCAGTGGTCACCCAGTGGTCACCAACCGGTCGATCTTCGAGGCATTCCTAGTCGATCACCAAACATTTCTGTAGAAAAGCCAGCGATAAAGGCATAAAGGCTTGCGCTCCTTTGTTTTGCTTTATGTTGTGCTGTTGGCTGTAGGTATACTTGAATCAGAAGACTTACGCCCCGGGTAGGCAAAGTGTTCCCATTTCGAACGATTTGATTTGTCTGAAAAAAACTGCGTTTTTATTATTAGTAGCAGCTGGTAGTGTCTATTTTAATATCGAGGAATATTTCACTTTCTCTGGCATAGAAACATGAATTTGTGTTTGAGGCAGATGCGGTGCGACTTACGTTTCGCCATCAGGTGGAAGACTGTGTCCCCTCTCTCTGGTCAGTCTCACTGGAGGAAAGAAAGGAGAGAGCATTGGCGGACCCTCTGCTGCTCTCCCTCCCTCCACTGAGACTAATGCCGTGTTCAAAACAACTGGGAACTCTGAAATTTCCGACTTCAGTGCGTTCAAGATAACTGGGAACTCTGGGGGGAATCGTGAGATCCAACTCGGAAACTCTGGCATCTTTCTAGAGCTTTGAATTTCTGACCTGAAGTTCACTGACATCTTGATTTGACCTTGTTTTTTCAGAGTTCCCAGTTGTCTTGAAAGTACCATGACCATGAGATGCAGGTACCATTAGTCCAGTAAAATAAAAAAGCTAATTATTTCAATTTATGCTCAGCTGTGCCTTGCTAGTGCTACACCAACCGATCAATTTTGTTATCAAAGCTCGAGTTTTGGATGTGTACTTTCGGGGGTACTATATGACCGGAGTTGGGAAACTCTCTAAGTGATTGATAGTTGGTATTCAGCAGTCATAAATGTATGCCTTATTTACTTTGAAGAACTAGTAAAATTGTGATTTTGTCAGACAGCATAGGCAGCAGCTCTACAATGGCTTGCGAAAGTATTCACCCCCCTTGGCATTTTTCCTATTTTGTTGCCTTACAACCTGGAATTAAAATAGATTTTTTACTGTGGAACTAACAAGAAATAAGACAAAAAAACAGAAAACTTGAGTTCATAACTATTCACCCCCCCAAAGTCAATACTTTGTAGAGCCACCTTTTGCAGCAATTAGAGCTGCAGGTCTCTTATGGTATGTCTCTATAAGCTTGGCACATCTAGCCACTGGGATTTTTGCCCATTCTTCAAGGCAAAACTGCTCCAGCTCCTTCAAGTTGGATGGGTTCTGCTGGTGTACAGCAATCTTTAAGTCATACCACATATTCTCAATTGGATTGAGGTCTGGGCTTTGACTAGGCCATTCCAAGACATTTAAATGTTTCCCCTTAAACCACTCGAGTATTGCTTTAGCAGTATGCTTAGGGTCATTGTCCTGCTGGAAGGTGAACCTCCGTCCCAGTCTCAAATCTTTGGAAGATTGAAACAGGTTTCCCTCAAGAATGTCCCTTTATTTAGCACCATCCATCATTCCTTCAGTTCGGACAAGTTTCCCAGTCCCTGCCAATGAAAAATGGAAGAGTTCTCGGGGTGTTGAGAGGTGTTGAGTTTGCTCCAGACATAACGTTTTCCTTGATGGCCAAAAAGCTCAATTTTAGTCTCATCTGACCAGAGTACCTTCTTCCATATGTTTGGGGAGTCTCCCACATGCCTTTTGGCGAACACCAAATGTGTTTGCTTATTTTTTTCTTTAAGCAATGGCATTTTCTGGCCACTCTTCCGTAAAGCCCAGCTCTGTGGAGTGTACGGCTTAAAGTGGTCCTATGGACAGATACTCCAATCTCCACTGTGGAGCTTTGCAGCTCCTTCAGGGTTATCTTTGGTGTCTTTGTTGCCTCTCTGATTAATGCCCTCCTTGCCTGGTCCGTGGGTTTTGGTGGGTGGCCCTCTCTTGGCAGGTTTGTTGTGGTGCCATATTCTTTCCATTTTTTAAATAATGGATTTAATGGTGCTCCGTGGGATGTTCAAAGTTTCTGATATGTTTTTATAACCCAACCCTGATATGTACTTCTCCACAAATCTGTCCCTGACCTGTTTGGAGAGCTCCTTGGTCTTCATGGTGCCGCTTGCTTGGTGGTGCCTCTTGCTTAGCGGTGTTGCAGACTCTGGGGCCTTTCAGAACAGGTGTGTGTATATATACTGAGATCATGTGACAGATCATGTGACACTTAGATTGCACACAGGTGGACGTTATTTAGCTAATTATGTGACTTCTGAAGGTAATTGGTTGCACCAGATCTTATTTAGGGGCTTCATAGCGCACGCACCACTTTTCTGTTATTTATTTATTTAAAATGTTTTGAAACAAACAAAAAAATTCATTTCACTTCACCAATTTTGACTATTTTGTGTATGTCCATTACATGAAATCCAAATAAAATCCATTTAAATTACAGGTTGTAATGCAACAAAATAGGAAAAATGCCAAGGGGGGTGAATACTTTTGCAAGGCACTGTATAGAGATGAGATGATGACTTGGAATGAAATAATAGTCATCAAGTAAAACAAATGTAAAATACACAACTGAAATCTTTTATTAAAGTCGTGAATAAATTATTGTTAATATGTGATAAGCAGTAATGGGCTGTCACTACCATCATGGGACTTTTATTCATTGTTTTATTCTGTGTTACAGCATTCAACCCACATAATGCATAGTGCATTTAATAAAAAAGAAACAAATAAAAATCGATAACGGTAAAAATTTCTTAATAATCCAACAGCACTACTTTTAGGTTTCTGTATTGTATGATTTTCAGAGCTATCGGTTGATCAGCTCTGGCATTGAATCCATCAGAATGTTGCTGTTCTTTTTGATAAGAGAGATGGAGGATGTTTTCTTCTTCCTTTCCAGAATAAATGGCCATGATGGTGCTGCTGAACTACTGGTAGAGACCGTTGGAACTCAGATGGTGAACTTCAGAGACGCCAAAGGAAGGTGCGTCATTTCTATTTTGAGTTTCTTCCTATGCCTTTTCGTACAGAGCTCTTTCTAGTCTACTGTATTGCAGCTTGCCACTGTTGCTTACCTGTCTGTCTGCCTGGTTGTGGCTGCCCTGGGCTGTGCCTGAAGGACCCCGTTGCACGCAGCTGCCTATTCAGAAAGTGTGGCCGGGCTGCAGCTGGCCCTGGTCCAGGGGGCAGAGGTCAATGCGGTGGACACCACCGGACACTCCGCGTTGATGGTTGCGGCCGACAACGGACAGACTGCAGCTGTCGGTGAGTGGCCAGAGATGAGGAAATGTGATCATTGATCCAGTAAATATGAGAACTGACCATTTAGTGGTCTTATTAGTTTGGTATATGTCATGTTTTATTTTATATTAATTTATTAAATATATTTATGAACTGTGTAATTGTGGACACCACATCAAATAGCAAACCTTGCTAGTGACCATAGCAACTGGAGGAAGCCTGTTGTGGACTGTTCTGCAGCCTAACAATGATGATGATACTGATGATGTGTAATTGTGAGAGATGTGTGAACCCAACAGAGATCCTGCTGCACCAGGCCAAGGCAGACCTGACCCTGCTGGATGTCAACGACAACACCGCCCTTCACTTGGCCTGCAGCAAGGTGAGACGCATGCATGGTTGATCGCTCACTCACTCATAGGCATGAGTACTCAAACGGATGTCAAAACTATTTCTTTAACCAGGAATTACATTTTTGTTATTTTTACAATTTGGTGGAATGTGCTTTGTGGCTGCCCTAACGGGCAAGTGACATTTTGTCCCGAATGTATATTTTTTGGGGGGTCTTTAAGACAATGTTAAATTGGTTTGACTCTAGTGTTTCATTTGGACATGTGCAGTTGCAGGGCACAACAAAAAGGAAACCAAGCCAAGCATCAAACAGTTCTTCTCCCTAAATTCCCTTTCCCCTCCGTGTCTCTCTCTGTCGCGCTCCGACCAATCCCTCTACACACACGTGCTTACACGATCCCAATAGGCCCACAGAAATATATGCCTATTAAAAACGTATCTAACAGATGGGATACATACACAAGCTACATTCACTAGTTGATTGAGGTAGGGAAATATGTGTTCCAACAACGAGCTGCAGTTTTGGAATAATTGAGTAAGTTTAAATGCACACTTATTATTCAATCAATATTAAACTGATTGTGGCAAAAGGCCAAGTATGGCATTATTCATGTTTTATTTTATTTTTTATTTAACCTTTATTTAACTAGGTAAATCAGTTAAGAACAAATTCTTATTTACAATGACGTCCTACCAAAAGGCAAAAGGCCTCCTACGGGACGGGGGCTGGGATTAAAAATATTAGACAAAACATGCATCACGACAAGAGAGACACCACAACACTACATAAAGAGAGACCTAAGACAACAACAGCATGGTAGCAACACATGACAACACAGCATGGTAGCAACACCACATGACAACAACATGGTAGCATCACAACATGGTACAAACATTATTGGGCACAGACAACAGCACAAAGGCAAGAAGATAGAGACAACAATACATCATGCGAAGCAGCCACAACTGTCAGTAAGAGTGTCCATAATTGAGTCTTTGAATGTAAGCACCTTACTCTGCTTATCAGAATCGACGTAAGTTCATAAACTAAGTAAGCATACGCCAATTACAAAACCTGATTTTCTGAGCAAACTTTCAAATAATTAGGACAGCTTAATCGGCATCTCAGCGGTGTATTTGTTCTGCGCATGTGCCAGCACCGGTAGCATAAGCCTCCCTCTTATGCACGAGTGAAGTGCGTTTGGAAAAACTGAAAGTATGCATCTTAGAAATGGTTTTCACATACACACTTTATACACTGAACAAGAATATAAACGCAACATGTAAAGTGTTGGTCCCATGTTTCATGAGCTGAAATAAAATATCCCAGAAATGTTCCATACGCACAAGAAGCGTATTTCTCACAAATTTTGGGCACAAATTTGATTACATCCCTGTTAACGAGCATTTCTCCTTTGCCAAGATAATCCATCCACCTGACAGGTGTGGCATATCAAGAAGCTGATTAAACAGCATGATCATTACACAGGTGCACCTTGTGCTGGGGACAACTAAAGGCCACTACAAAGTGCAGTTTTGTCACACAACACAATGCCACAGATGTCTCAAGTTTTGAGGGAGTGTGCAATTGGCATGCTGACTGCAGGAATGTCCACCAGAGCTGTTGCCAGATAATTGGATGTTCATTTCTCTACCATAAGCCATCTCCAACGTCGTTTTGGAGAATTTGGCAGTACGTCCAACCGGCCTCACAACCACATACCACGTGTATGGCGTGTATGGCGTCGTGTGGGTGAGCGATTTGCTGATGTCAATGTTGTGAACAGAGCCCCATGGTGACGGTGGGGTTATGGTATGGGCAGGTATAAGCTATGGACAACGAAAACAATTGCATTTTATCTATGGCAATTTGAAAGCACAGAGATATACCGTGAAGAGATCCTGAGGCCCATTGTCGTGCCATTCATCCGCCACCATCACCTCATGTTTCAGCATGATAATGCACTACCCCATGTCGCAAGGATCTGTACACAATTCCTTGAAGCTGAAAATGTCCCAGTTCTTCAATGGCCTGCATACTCACCAGACATGTCACCTATTAAGCATGTTTGGGATGCTCTGATCCAAGCCCCTACTTTTTTTTAAAGGTATTTGTGACCAAAATCTGTATTCCCAGTCATGTGAAATCCATAGATTAAGGCCTAATTTATTTATTTAAATTGACTGATTTCCTTATATGAACTTTAACTCAGTAAAATCTTTGAAATTGTTGCATGTTGCGTTTATATTTTTGTTCAGTATACGTTTACCCACCCCCAAAATCAATATTTATGAGCAGCTTCTCACCTGAATGCATTATATACAGTGGGGAGAACAAGTATTTGATACACTGCCGATTTTGCAGGTTTTCCTACTTACAAAGCATGTAGAGGTCTGTAATTTTTATCATAGGTACACTTCAACTGTGAGAGACGGAATCTAAACATCACATTGTATGATTTTTAAGTAATTAATTTGCATTTTATTGCATGACATAAGTATTTGATACATCAGAAAAGCAGAACTTAATATTTGGTACAGAAACCTTTGTTTGCAATTACAGAGATCATACGTTTCCTGTAGGTCTTGACCAGGTTTGCACACACTGCAGCAGGGATTTTGGCCCACTCCGCCATACAGACCTTCTCCAGATCCTTCAGGGTTTCGGGGGCTGTCGCTGGGCAATACGGACTTTCAGCTCCCTCCAAAGATTTTCTATTGGGTTCAGGTCTGGAGACTGGCTAGGCCACTCCAGGACCTTGAGATGCTTCTTACGGAGCCATTCCTTAGTTGCCCTGGCTGTGTGTTTTGGGTCGTTGTCATGCTGGAAGACCCAGCCACGACCCATCTTCAATGCTCTTACTGAGGGAAGGAGGTTGTTGGCCAAGATCTCGCGATACATGGCCCCATCCATCCTCCCCTCAGTACGGTGCAGTCGTCCTGTCCCCTTTGCAGAAAAGCAGCCCCAAAGAATGATGTTTCCACCTCCATGCTTCACGGTTGGGATGGTGTTCTTGGGGTTGTACTCATCCTTCTTCTTCCTCCAAACACGGCGAGTGGAGTTTAGACCAAAAAGCTCAATTTTTCTCTCATCAGACCACATGACCTTCTCCCATTCCTCCTCTGGATCATCCAGATGGTCATTGGCAAACTTCAGACGGGCCTGGACATGCACTGGCTTGAGCAGGGGGACCTTGCGTGCGCTGCAGGATTTTAATCCATGACGGCGTAGTGTGTTACTAATGGTTTTCTTTGAGACTGTGGTCCCAGCTCTCTTCAGGTCATTGACCAGGTCCTGCCGTGTAGTTCTGGGCTAATCCCTCACCTTCCTCATGATCATTGATGCCCCACGAGGTGAGATCTTGCATGAAGCCCCAGACCGAGGGTGATTGACCGTCATCTTGAACTTCCATTTTCTAATAATTGCGCCAACAGTTGTTGCCTTCTCACCAAGCTGCTTGCCTATTGTCCTGTAGCCCATCCCAGCCTTGTGCAGGTCTACAATTTTATCCCTGATGTCCTTACACAGCTCTCTGGTCTTGGCCATTGTGGAGAGGTTGGAGTCTGTTTGAGTGTGTGGACAGGTGTCTTTTATACAGGTAACGAGTTCAAACAGGTGCTGTTAATACAGGTAATGAGTGGAGAACAGGAGGGCTTCTTAAAGAAAAACTAACAGGTTTGTGAGAGCCGGAATTCTTACTAGTTGGTAGGTGATCAAATAGTTATGTCATGCAATAAAATGCAAATTAATTACTTACAAATCATACAATGTGATTTTCTGGATTTTTGTTTTAGATTCCGTCTCTCACAGTTGAAGTGTACCTATGATAAAAATTACAGACCTCTACATGCTTTGTAAGTAGGAAAACCTGCAAAATCGGCAGTGTATCAAATACTTGTTCTCCCCACTGTGTGTGTGTGTGTGTGTGTGTATGTGTATATATATATATATATATATATATATATATATAATATTTTTTTTGAAGGGGTTGGGCACAGCAATGGGCTTCTGCAAGCGCCACTGCTGAGGTTACTGACTTTTTGAAGATTGTTTTCCACAATATAATATAACCAGTTGATATTACAGTTTAACCCCCTAAGGTTAATGCCTGTGCCCCCGCAGAAATCGAATTAGCATAATACAAATATCCCCATAAAAATATGTCAGTTTAAGCTAGAGATCTGTTTTTTGCATTGGATGCGTCTCAATCCACCTCCTATGTAACACTTCCGCGTCTGCGGTGAAAGGTGACAGAGCTAGAATGGTGTTTGTCACACCATGAGACATCCTGAAAATCAGTCTTCTCACAAAATATATATATATATTTTTTGTATGATAGACACTTCAGAACAAACTTCCTTGACATTTTTTTTAGGGGGGGGGGGGAAACTATCTGTTGCTCCATGTAGTGAATATGTTATTCAATGAGTTTGTATGGGCTAATAGTTGTAAGGCCAAATAAAATGTTTGATCATAACATTTTCTTTATACTTCAAGGGGTCTTAAAATTCAAAATCAAAACCATATAGCTTAGTAGTACCCCCCTCCCCCGGCTTAGACTTATGGGTTAAATAATGAATCTTAAATGGCACTTGTTTTTTTGTATCGACTGAATATACACTGAGTATACCAACCCCCACCCCCCTTCCCTCAGAACAGCCTCAATTCGTCGGGGCATGGACTACAAGGTGTCGAAAGCGTTCCACAGGGATGCTGGCCCATGTTGACTCCAATGCTTCCCACAGTTGTGTCAAGTTGCTGGATGTCTTTTGGGTGGTGGACCCTTCTTTACACACAGGGAACTGTTGAGTGTGAAAAACCCAGTAGCGTTGCAGTTCTTGACACAAACCGGTGCGCCTGGCACCTACTACAATACCCCGTTCAAAAGCACTTAAATCTTTTGTCTTGCCCATTCACCCTCTGAAAGGCACACATACACGATCCATGTCTCAAGGCTTAGAAATCCTCCTTCATCTACACTGATTGAGGTGGATTTAACAGGTGACATCACTAAGGTATCATAGCTTTCACCTGGAATTAATTGCTTAATTAACCCAGGAACCACACCTGTGTGGAAGCACCTGCTCTCAGTATACTTTGTATCCCTCATTTACTCAAGTGTTTCCATTATTTTGTCAGTTACCTGTAGGTAAATGCGCAAATTGTTTTACAGTGTGTTCTGTGTTCTAAAAATAGTACTCAATCGAGTTCTTGAAAAAAAAATCATGCAAGTACTCGAACTGTCAAAACATTTAAAATGCCCATCCCTACTCACTCACTCGGTCACTCAGTCCTGTAGCAAGGCCAGACACTCCATCATACACCTAGCTGACACATGACCCACTGTTATTTTGAATTCTGACCCACTGTAGCCAAATACACATCCCAAGTTATTTAAGAACTCTGGCCTCTATCAACTATACAGGAAACCAGCAGGCAAAGTCATGACAGATCCACATATCATTGGAAAAAGTGCTTTATCCCTCAGATTGCTAATTTGTATTACTGTTGATACCAAAGCACACATTAGGTGGCAGGGAAATGGCATGTGTGTTTCCATAAGAGTTTCTCCATGTTCCAGTCCTAGTGTTTCCCGGCGGCAGACTGGTGTACTGTCCAGGGGGAACTTGTACATCAAGCTGCCTCACGCTACAGGGACAGAAGATAGGCTCCTGCTCTCTGGGCCGTTCTGGTTTCGACAAGGCTTACTTACTTAATGTGTTTTCTCCGGCAGGCTCATGAGATGTGTGCCCTGTTAATCCTGGGAGAGATCAGCGACCCCTCCCTCATCAATGCAACAAACAGTGCACTGCAAATGTGAGCCGTCATGTCAGCTACTCAGCCTTTCATTAAAGACACTGTTCAACACTGTAGAAAACCCCAGCTTCAGCTCTCTCAGCCCTTTCCAACTCTCAAACTGTGTAACTCCTACAGTGAGGGAAAAAAGTATTTGATCCCCTGCTGATTTTGTACGTTTGCCCACTGACAAAGAAATGATCAGTCTATAATTTTAATGGTAGGTTTATTTGAGCAGTGAGAGACAGAATAACAACAACAAAATCCAGAAAAATGCATGTCAAAAATGTTATAAATTGATTTGCAATTTAATGAGGGAAATAAGTATTTGACCCCATCTCAATCAGAAAGATTTCTGGCTCCCAGGTGTCTTTTATACAGGTAACGAGCTGAGATTAGGAGCACACTCTTAAAGGGAGTGCTCCTAATCTCAGCTTGTTACCTGTAGAAAAGACACCTGTACACAGAAGCAATCAATCAATCAGATTCCAAACTCTCCACCATGGCCAAGACCAAAGAGCTCTCCAAGGATGTCAGGGACAAGATTGTAGACCTACACAAGGCTGGAATGGGCTACAAGACCATCGCCAAGCAGCTTGGTGAGAAGGTGACAACAGTTGGTGCGATTATTCGCAAATGGAAGTACACAAAATAACTGTCAATCTCCCTCGGCCTGGGGCTCCATGCAAGATCTCACCTCGTGGAGTTGCAATGATCATGAGAACGGTGTGGAATCAGCCCAGAACTACACGGGAGGATCTTGTCAATGATCTCAAGGCAGATGGGACCATAGTCACCCAGAAAACAATTGGTAACACACTACGCCGTGAAGGACTGAAATCCTGCAGTGCCCGCAAGGTCCCCCTGCTCAAGAAAGCACATATACAGGGCCGTCTGAAGTTTGCCAATGAACATCTGAATGATTCAGAGGAGAACTGGGTGAAAGTGTTGTGGTCAGATGAGACCAAAATCGAGCTCTTTGGCATCAACTCAACTCGCCGTGTTTGGAGGAGGAGGAATGCTGCCTATGACCCCAAGAACACCATCCCCACCGTCAAACATGGAGGTGGAAACATTATGCTTTGGGGGTGTTTTTCTGCTAAGGGGACAGGACAACTTTACCGCATCAAAGGGACGATGGACAGGGCCATGTACCGTCGAATCTTGGGTGAGAACTTCCTTCCCTCAGCCAAGGAATTGAAAATGAGTCGTGGATGGGTATTCCAGCATGACAATGACCCAAAACACACGGCCAAGGCAACAAAGGAGTGGCTCAAGAAGAAGCACATTGAGGTCCTGGAGTGGCCTAGCCAGTCTCCAGACCTTAATCCCATAGAAAATCTGTGGAGGGAGCTGAAGGTTCGAGTTGCCAAACGTCAGCCTCGAAACCTTAATGACTTGGAGAAGATCTGCAAAGAGGAGTGGAACAAAATCCCTCCTGAGATGTGTGCAAACCTGGTGGCCAACTACAAGAAACGTCTGACCTCTGTGATTGCCAACAAGGGTTTTGCCACCAAGTACTAAGTCATGTTTTGCAGAGGGGTCAAATACTTACCGTATTTCCCTCATTAAAATGCAAATCAATTTATAACATTTTTGACATGTGTTTTTCTGGATTTTTTTGTTGTTATTCTGTCTCTCACTGTTCAAATAAACCTACCATTAAAATTATAGACTGATCATGTCTTTGTCAGTAGGCAAGCGTACAAAATCAGCAGGGGATCAAATACTTTTTTCCCTCACTGTAACTCCAGGAGTTGGGATAAGTTAGAGTTGAAGCTGGGGCTGTATATAACACCATAAAACCTAGCGATTTGTTTACCCAGGTGGTCTGTTGACTGTCTATCCCTTATCTCTCCCCTCTTCCTCCTCAGGCCCCTTCATATCGCAGCGAGGAATGGTCTGGCTACGGTGGTGCAGGTGCTGCTCAGCCGGGGGGCAGCCGTGATGGCTGTAGATGAGGAGGGTGAGTCACCACAGTGTCGTTTAGTGAAAAAAGACCGGAGCCCTATCCTACGTATGTGGTTTGA
Source organism: Coregonus clupeaformis (assembly GCF_020615455.1). Classification (NCBI taxonomy): domain Eukaryota; kingdom Metazoa; phylum Chordata; class Actinopteri; order Salmoniformes; family Salmonidae; genus Coregonus; species Coregonus clupeaformis. The sequence goes on from NW_025533498.1 coordinate 148,853, forward strand.
GCAGTTAGCGAGGTAACTTTGGTCAACTGAGTTCAACTCGGGATAACCTGTACCACGAAAGTGGCTCACCTTTTATTCAGGTACATTTCTATGGCAATGAATCCTTCAGAACTAACCTGCTCCAGGGCAGGCTAACACAGGACTAACTCCATTTATCCTGAATGTGAGCCGCGGGTTGAGGACCGTCATCATGCCCTTCATTTGAGGAAGACTACTGATTGAATAATCTGTTAATGAAATGGTTTGTTTGCTAAAAAAATGTAATGTTAAAATACCTATCACATTGCACATTTAGTAATAACAGAATGCATTTGAAACTTCACACAGTAAAACTTGACTTAATACAATTATTTTGGGGAAAAAAGGTGCACGTGGATTCATGAGCACACCATTAATGATAAGTAATAAGTCACTTCAACAAGCCTATTTCACACCTTAGGCTGCTGAATTTGCAAGATAACTTTTCTTTCATTTCGGCACAAATGAAAATGTGGCACTGACTCGCCCATGGATTGATGTTTCAGCATTGTCTCAATGAAGAGTTTGGCATTCGACTAGCCACGTGCGACATGCATGAGCAGTTACAAGCCTGCTAGATTAGCGGTAGGCGGAGGAGCAATATCCTCCGACGTAGTATTGATGAAGCCTGAGCTGGAATGTGAAGCTAACTGAAGCTGGCTAGCTTTAGAAAACCCTTGCTTCAATTGTAGTATACCTCTCTGGGTGAGGCAGAGGCGAATACTGGCCCAACCAATCAGGCTGGCTTAAAATATATACAGTGCCTTCAGAAAGTATTTATACCCCTTGACTTATTCTACATTTGTTGTGTTACAGCCTGAATTCAACATTTATAAAATGTATTTTCTTTCTCAACCATCAACACACAATACCCCATAATGACAAAGTGAAAACATGTTTTTAGAATTTTTGGCAAATATATTGAAAATAAAAGACAAACATCTCATTAACATAAGTATTCACACCCCTGAGTCAATACAGTTAAAATCACTTTTGGCAGCGATTACAGCTTTGAGTCTTTCTGAGTAAGTCTCTTACAGTGAGGGAAAAAAGTATTTGATCCCCTGCTGATTTTGTACATTTGCCCACTGACAAAGAAATGATCAGTCTATAATTTTAATGGTAGGTTTATTTGAACAGTGAGAGACAGAATAACAACAACAAAATCCAGATAAACGCATGTCAAAAATGTTATAAATTGATTTGCATTTTAATGAGGGAAATAGGTATTTGACCCCCTCTCAATCAGAAAGATTTTCTGGCTCCCAGGTGTCTTTTATACAGGTAAAGAGCTGAGATTAGGAGCACACTCTTAAAGGGAGTGCTCCTAATCTCAGCTTGTTACCTGTATAAAATACACCTGTCCACAGAAGCAATCAATCAATCAGATTCCAAACTCTCCACCATGGCCAAGACCAAAGAGCTCTCCAAGGATATCAGGGACAAGATTGTAGACCTACACAAGGCTGGAATGGGCTACAAGACCATCACCAAGCAGCTTGGTGAGAAGGTGACAACAGTTGGTGCGATTATTCGCAAATGGAAGAAACACAATCTCCCTCGGCCTGGGGCTCAATGCAAGATCTCACCTCGTGGAGTTGCAATGATCATGAGAACGGTGTGGAATCAGCCCAGAACTACACAGGAGGATCTTGTTAATGATCTCAAGGAAGCTGGGACCATAGTCACCAAGAAAACAATTGGTAACACACTACGCCGTGAAGGACTGAAATCCTGCAGTGCCCGCAAGGTCCCCCTGCTCAAGAAAGCACATATACAGGGCCGTCTGAAGTTTGCCAATGAACATCTGAATGATTCAGAGGAGAACTGGGTGAAAGTGTTGTGGTCAGATGAGACCAGAATCGAGCTCTTTGGCATCCTCAACTCGCCGTGTTTGGAGGAGGAGGAATGCTGCCTATGACCCCAAGAACACCATCCCCACCGTCAAACATGGAGGTGGAAACATTATGCTTTGGGGGTGTTTTTCTGCTAAGGGGTCAGGATAACTTCACCGCATCAAAGGGACGATGGACGGGGCCATGTACCGTCAAATCTTGGGTGAGAACCTCCTTCCCTCAGCCAGGGCATTGAAAATGGGTCGTGGATGGGTATTCCAGCATGACAATGACCCAAAACACACGGCCAAGGCAACAAAGGAGTGGCTCAAGAAGAAGCACATTAAGGTCCTGGAGTGGCCTAGCCAGTCTCCAGACCTTAATCCCATAGAAAATCTGTGGAGGGAGCTGAAGGTTCGAGTTGCCAAACGTCAGCCTCAACCTTAATGACTTGGAGAAGATCTGCAAAGAGGAGTGGGACAAAATCCCTCCTAAGATGTGTGCAAACCTGGTGGCCAACTACAAGAAACGTCTGACCTCTGTGATTGGCAACAAGGGTTTTGCCACCAAGTACTAAGTCATGTTTTGCAGAGGGGTCAAATACTTATTTCCCTCATTTAAAATGCAAATCAATTTATAACATTTTTGACATGCGTTTTTCTGGATTTTTTAGTTGTTATTCTGTCTCTCACTGTTCAAATAAACCTACCATTAAAATTATAGACTGATAATTTCTTTGTCAGTGGGCAAAAGTACAAAATCAGCAGGGGATCAAATACTTTTTTCCCTCACTGTAAGAGATTTGCACACCTGGATTGTACACTATTTGCACATAAAAAAATTTAAATTAACATTCTTCAAGCTGTGTCAAGTTGGTTGTTGATAATGGCTAGACAGCCATTTTCAAGTCTTGACATAGATTTAAGCCGATTTAAGTCAAAACCGTAACAAGGCCACTCGGGTACATTCAATGTCGTCTTGGTAAGCAACTCCAGTGTATATTTGGCCTTGTGTTTTAGGTTATTGTCCTGCTGAAAGGTGAATTTGTCTCCCAGTGTCTGTTGGAAATCAGACTGAACCAGGTTTTCCTCTAGGATTTTGCCTGTGCTTAGCTCTATTCCATTTATTTTTATCCTAAAAAACTCCCTAGTCCTTGCCGATGACAAGCACACTCATAACATGATGCAGCCACCACCCTGCTTGAAAATATGAAGAGTGGTACTCAGTGATGTGTTGTTGGATTTGCCCCAAACATAACACTTTGTATTCAGGACATAAAGTTAATTTCTTTGCCACATTTTTTGCAGTTTTACTTTCGTGCCATATTGCAAACTAGTTACACGTTTTGGAATATTTTATGATGTGCAGCAGGGGTCGGCAACCTTTTTTTGTGTGGAGTGCCAATTTACAATTTATCCTACCATTTCTAATGATCTGCGTGCCAGTTATGGTTTTCATATGTGCATTACAACTAATTGTGTCTATTGAATATCTGATTGTCTACAAACGGAAGAATTCCATAGCTCGCTTAACAGAGGGTACTGTCCATTAGCACCACAGGCTTGGAACACAGATTATCTTGGTGAATGATAGTGACATTTAACCACGGGGTGGACAATCTTCTCTTCAATCAGCTTTGTGAGTCCTTTATGTTTCCCCACTATAGCGGGGGCACCGTCAGTTGTAATAGCGAGTATGTTTTTAATATCGACACCTCTCTCCTCAAAATGATCTGTGGAGGCTTTTGCTACATCTTCCCCTTTAGTAGTACCATGCATGCGTCTTGGACAAAGCAGCTCCTCACGTACCTGCTCTGAGTCACAGTATCTTGCAACAGCTGCCAGACGTGGAATGTCATTCACATCCACACTCTCATCAAGAGCCACACTAAACACAGGTGCATCTTTTAATGCTACAGTTTGCTTCTCCTTTACATTTTCAACCATCTCGGTAACGCGCCTTTCAACAGTTCTGGCAGACACATGCATGTCTTTTATCTTTCATATTATTGTGTCTTTGTTAGGCCCTCCATCAAATAAAGCCTGTGAACTACTGAGGAAAGCCTCCTTGATATATTCCCAATTAATAAATTGTTTTCCATGTTTAGCAATGCGCAGCGCAACTTTGTGCTCAATTTTTGACTGCATGTAGATTTGTAAACACACTACTTTGCTTTTCATACCTGTACACGGCCCTCGTGATTCCTTCAGCCTTGTCCACTTCATCTTTGAAGTTTTTCCTCATGTCTCGTTTCAAAATGACGCCGTACACTTGATGTCTGACAAACAACAGTTTTACAACAGAGCGCAAACAGACCAGTCCTTCAGTAAAACAAATTCATACAGTGCATTCGGAAAGTATTCAGACCCCTTGACACATTTTGTTACGTTACAGCCTTATTCTAAAATGGATGAAATTGTTTTTTTCCCTCATCAATCTACACACAATACCCCATAATGACAAAGCAAAAACAGGTTTTTAGAACTTAGAAGCACCTTTGGCAGCGAATACAGCCTCAAGTCTATCTTGGTTTCATCAGACCAGAGAATCTTGTTTCTCATGGTCAGAGTCTTTATGTGCCTTTTGGCAAACTCCAAGCGGGCTGTTGTGCCTTTTATTGAGGAGTGGCTTCAGTCTGGCCACTCTACCATAAAGGCCTAATTGGTGGAGTGCTGCAGAGATGGTTGTCCTTCTGTAATGTTCTCCCATCTCCACAGAGGAACTCTGGAGCGCATTCAGAGTGACCATCGGGTTCTTGGTCACCTCCCTGACCAAGGCCCTTCTCCCCCGATTGCTCAGTTTGGCCGGGCGGCCAGCTCTCGGAAGAGTCTTGGTTAAAAACTTCCTCAAGTTAAGAATAATGGAGGCCACTGTGTTCTTGGGGACCTTCAATGCTGCAGACATTTTTCAGTACCCTTCCCCAGATCTGTGCTTCAACACAATCCTGTCTCAGAGCTCTACGGACAATTCCTTTGACCTCATGGCTTGGTTTTTGCTCTGACATGCACGGTCAACTGTGGGACCTTATATAGACAGGTGTGTGCCTTTCCAAATTATGTCCAATCAATTGAATTTACCCCAGGTGGACTCTAATCAAGTTTTAGAAACATCTCAAGGATGATACATGGAAGCAGGATGCACCTGAGCTCAAATTCGGGTCTCATAGCAAAGGGTCTGAATACTTATGTAAATAAAATATATTTCTGTTTTTGATTTTTAATACATTTGCAAAAAAAATCAAAAAATCTATTTGTGCTTTGTCATTATGTGGTATTGTGTGTAAATTGATAAGGAAAATGTTTATTTAATACATTTTAGAATAAGGCTGTAAAGTAACAAAATGTGGAAAAAGTCAAGGGGTCTGAATACTTTCCGAATGCACAGTATATCCTTTTTTTTGGGGGGTGGGGGGAGTGGCTTGCCAAGTCTTAGGTTGCCGACCCCTGCTGTACAGGCTTCATTCTTTTCACTTTTCAATAAGGTTAGTATTGTGGAGTAACTACAATGTTGTTGATCCAGCTGCCGTTTTCTCCTAACACAGCCATTACATTCTGTAACTGTTTTGAAGTCACCATTGGCCTCCTGGTGAAATCCCTGAGAGGGTTCCTCCCTCTGCGGCAACTGAGTTAGGAAGGACGCCTGTGTCTTTGTAGTGACTGGGTGTATTGATACACCATCCAAAGTGTAATGCTCAAAGGGATATTCAATGTCTGTATAAAAAAAATAAAAAATAAAAATAATAATCTACAAATAGGTGCACATTGCGAGGCATTAGAAAACCTCTCTGGTCTTTGTGGTTGAATCTGTGTTTGAAATGCACTGCTCGACTGAGGTACCTTAAAGATAATTGTGTGCATTTTAATGAGGGAAATAAGTATTTGACCCCTCTGCAAAACATGACTTAGTACTTGGTGGCAAAACCCTTGTTGGCAATCACAGAGGGCAGACGATTCTTGTAGTTGGCCACCAGGTTTGCACACATCTCAGGAGGGATTTTATTCCACTCCTCTTTGCAGATCTTCTCCAAGTCATTAAGGTTTCGAGGCTGACGTTTGGCAACTTGAACCTTCAGCTCCCTCCACAGATTTTATATGGGATTAAAGTCTGGAGACTGGCTAGGCCACTCCAGGACCTTTAATGTGCCTCTTCTTGAGCCACTCCTTTGTTGCCTTGGCTGTGTGTTTTGGGTCATTGTCATGCTGGAATACAAATCCATGACCCATTTTCAATGCCCTGTCTGAGGGTAGGTTCTCACCCAAGATTTGACGGTACATGGCCCTGTCCAAAGAGTTGATGCCAAAGAGCTTGATTTTGGTCTCATCTGACCACAACACTTTCACCCAGTTCTCCTCTGAATCATTCAGATGTTAATTGGCAAACTTCAGACGGCCCTGTATATGTGCTTTCTTGAGCAGGGGGACCTTGCGGGCGTTGCAGGATTTTAGTCCTTCACGGCGTAGTGTGTTACCAATTGTTTTCTTGGTGACTATGGTCCCATCTGCCTTGACATCATTGAGAAGATCCTCCTGTGTAGTTCTGGGCTGATTCCTCACCGTTCTCATGATCATTGCAACTCCACGAGGTGAGATCTTGCATGGAGCCCCAGGCCGAGGGAGACTGACAGTTATTTTGTGTTTCTTCCATTTGCGAAGAATCGCACCAACTGTTGTCACCTTCTCACCAAGCTGCTTGGCGATGGTCTTTGTAGCCCATTCCAGCCTTGTGTAGGTCTACAATCTTGTCCCTGACATCCTTGGAGAGCTCTTTGGTCTTGGCCATGGTGGAGAGTTTGGAATCTGATTGATTGATTGCTTCTGTGGACAGGTGACATTTATACAGGTAACAAGCTGAGATTAGGAGCACTCCCTTTAAGAGTGTGCTCCTAATCTCAGCTCGTTACCTGTATAAAAGATACCTGGGAGCCAGAAACCTTTCTGATTGAGAGGGGGTCAAATACTTATTTCCCTCATTAAAATGCAAATCAATTTATAACATTTTTGACATGCGTTTTTCTGGACTTTGTTGTTGTTATTCTGTCTCTCACTGTTCAAATAAACCTACCATTAAAATTATAGACTGATCATTTCTTTGTCAGTGGGCAAACGTACAAAATCAGCAGGGGATCAAATACTTTTTTCCCTCACTGTATATAGTAGACCTATACAGTGCCTTGCAAAAGTATTCATCCGCCTTGGCGTTTTTTCCTATTTTGTTGCATTACAACCTGTAATTTAAAATAGATTTTTATTTGGATTTCATTTAATGGACATACACAAAATAGTCCAAATTGGTGAAGTGAAATGAAAAAAAATACTTGTTTTAGACTAATTCAAAAAAATAAATAATGGAAAAGTGGTGCGTGCATATGTATTCTCCCCCTTTGCTATGAAGCCCCTAAATAAGATCTGGTGCAACCAATTACATTCAGAAGTCAGATAATTAGTTAAATAAAGTCCACCTGTGTGCAATCTAAGTGTCACATGATCTGTCACATGATCTCAGTATATATACATCTGTTCTGAAAGGCCCCAGAGTCTGTAACACCACTAAGCAAGGGGCACCACCAAGCAAGCGGCACCATGAAGACCAAGGAGCTCTCCAAACAGGTCAGGGACAAAGTTGTGGAGAAGTACAGATCAGGGTTGGGTTATAATTTTTTAAATCAGAAACTTTAAACATCCCACGGAGTGCTATTAAATCCATTATTCAAAAATGGAAAGAATGTGGCACCACAACAAACCTGCCAAGAGAGGGCCACCCACCAAAACTAACGGACCAGGCAAGGAGGGCATTAATCAGAGGCAACAAAGAGACCAAAGATAACCCTGAAGGAGCTGCAAAGCTCCACAGTGGAGATTGGAGTATCTGTCCATAGGACCACTTTAAGCCGTACACTCCACAGAGCTGGGCTTTACGGAAGAGTGGCCAAAAAAAAGCCATTGCTTAAAGAAAAAAATAAGCAAACACGTTTGGTGTTCGCCAAAAGGCATGTTAGAGACTCCCCAAATATATGGAAGAAGGTACTCTGGTCAGATGAGACTAAAATTGAGCTTTTTGGCCATCAAGGAAAACACTATGTCTGGCGCAAACCCAACACCTCTCATCACCCCGAGAACACCATCCCCACAGTGAAGCATGGTGGTGGCAGCATCATGCTGTGGAGATGTTTTTCATCGGCAGGGACTGGGAAACTGGTCAGAATTGAAGGAATGATGGATGGTGCTAAATAAAGGGACATTCTTGAGGGAAACCTGTTTCAATCTTCCAGAGATTTGAGACTGGGACGGAGGTTCGCCTTCCAGCAGGACAATGACCCTAAGCATACTGCTAAAGCAGCACTCAAGTGGTTTTATGGGAAACGTTTAAATCTGTGGTATGACTTAAAGATTGCTGTACACCAGCGGAACCCATCCAACTTGAAGGAGCTGGAGCAGTTTTGCCTTGAAGAATGGGCAAAAATCCCAGTGGCTAGATGTGCCTAGCTTATAGAGACATACCCCAAGAGACTTGCAGCTGTAATTGCTGCAAAAGGTGGCTCTACAAAGTATTGACTTTGGGGGGGTGAATAGTTATGCACGCTCAAGTTTTCTGGTCTTATTTCTTGTTTGTTTCACAATAAAAAAATATTTTGCATCTTCAAAGTGGTAGGCATGTTGTGTAAATCAAATGATACAAACCCCCCAAAAATCAATTTTAATTTCAGGTTGTAAGGCATCAAAATAGGAAAAATGCCAAGGAGGGTGAATATTTTTGCAAGCCACTGTAAATGCTTAGTCATGGCTGTGTGTCGAACCAACAGATATCTAACGGATATCTAACTGATGAGGTGGCCAAATATTCTGTCCTCTGTGTTCTCTTGCGAGTACTAAGAACAGTTTGTTCTTCTAATAGAGGATAAGGAGAGACTTCGTTCGGAACAGAGATACCTAACCGAACATGCAAGTTTCAGAGTACAGAGGGTGAGGGTAAGAACACGAGATGTGCCTAGCCGTGGTGGACCAGGTACAGAGATATGTTAAAACTGCAACTTACACAACCAGAGTAACAGGATTGTACACACCTATCATGTATATTAACCTTAAAGTAATGCTAATACTAATTAAAGTGTCGTAGAATTGCATGTTTTTTAAAAAGTTAGTTGGATATACGGAAATTCCAAATATGTGGTTTTTAACCTGAGCACTGCTCTATTGCTGCAGCTGTGAGATGGCAGCGAGCAGACTGGAGTAGCCTAGAGAAGCTAGCTAGCCAGCTATAGCTAGCTAGGCTAATTCTTGAGGCCACATGATGCGCTTTCTACCCAACCTCATTCAAATAAAACAACAGCCTGGCCTCCCGAGTGGCGCAGTGGTCTAAGGCACTGCATCGCAGTGCTAGCTGTGCCACTAGAGATCCTGGTTTGAGTCCAGGCTCTGTCGCAGCCGGCCGTGACCGGGAGACCCATGGGGCGGCGCACAATTGACCCAGCGTCGTCCAGGTTAGGGGAGGGTTTGGCCAGCAGGGATGTTCTTGACCCATCGCGCACTAGCGACTCCTGTGGCGGGCCGGGCGCAGTGCATGCTGACACGGTCGCCAGGTGTATGGTGTTTCCTGCGGCTATCTTCTGGGTTAAGCGGGCATTGTGTCAAGAAGCAGTGCGGCTCAGTTGGGTTGTGTTTCGGAGGGCACATTGCTCTCGACCTTCGCCTCTCCCCTGTCCGTACGGGAGTTGCAGCGATGGGACAAGACTGTAACTACCAATTGCCAATTGGATACCACGAAATTGGGGAGAAAAAGGGGTAAACCCCTAATACAACAGACTACCTGTTGGTTGCTCGTTGTAGCCTACTCCTCATTTCGCCTACTTTTAATGATATAATTTTATTCCATCTTGCATTGCATTTAGTGAACTCTCACTCCACTTGCTACACATTGAGCCTCTTTGATTGGCCAACATAAACAAGCTACACGTGAAGGCTATACATGTCATAAAAACTACATTGAAAAGTTTGTTTTATTCAATCACGTATGTTTTAATGTAATTTAGAAAAATTATTTTCAGTGTTAAAATTGGCCTATACATTTTTTGGGCCCAAAAATGAATACTCACACAAGTATTCGACTACTAACGTCCATTCAGATATTCAAATAACCGTGCACATCCCTGGTTTGTGGTGTTTCTTCGTCAAATTTATCATTTGTTATGTGTTAAATTATGCAATATGATTAAATATGACAGGGTATTTTTGCTGTATTTTTTTCTGGAAAATGTTGGCCCAGTCACTTACTCAGGCCCAGCCACACAGCAATTTCTGCCTACCCCACTGGGGTGAGGTGGCCGTTTGCTTATCTCGTTTTGGTGTGTGTATGTGTTTGAGTAAAAGTGGTTAGTCCTCTTGACTAACCAGGTTCTTATTGAGAATTTTATAAAAGAGAATTTGTTCTTCCTAAATGTGAAGTCTTTTAATCAATTGTGTGTTTTTGTGTTTCTTTCTCCTCTCGTCAGGCCACACCCCGGCCCTGGCCTGTGCCCCTAACAAGGATGTGGCGGACTGCCTGGCCCTGATCCTCTCCACCATGAAGCCTTTCCCTCCCAAAGACGCCAGTGCCGCCGCATCCTTTGGCCTCAACCTGCTGAAGCACTGTGGCATCGCCGCCGCCTGCGGGCCCCTGCCCAATGGCAACCTGCGCCACGCCTACGCCAAGGACCGCCATGGCACCATCGGCCTGGACGGCTGCTTCACCGAGTGAGATGAACCCCCCCCCCAACCAGCTCCCCTCAGACCGCCTACCCCAGGTGCCGCTGTCCTGTCCCGTTGTATCTCTAACTTGCCGGATCTCCCCTCTTTAATCCACTATGATCCGGGGGACAACCCCCCCCCCCCTTCTAACACACACAACAAGAGCAGGAATATACTTAGATTCACGTATGTGTGTGCGTGTGTCTGTCTGTGTGTTTGTTTGAAGAAAAACTAAATCCCTAATGGGTGCAGTCAAACCTATATGCAATTATTTGCCTCTCTCCTCTGTGGCATCATTGTCATCGTTTATTCGTCACTAGCCTGGTCTTAGGTAAGACACCCTTTGTCCAGTGTCCAGGACAGAGCTTGTCACAGAGTCCCTCTAAATCGTACCGGCAGTGAGAAACCATTTTTAAAAGATTTTTTTTTCTTCCGATATTATCATGGAGGTTTTTGTTGAATTAACCGATTCACAAGCATGTATGACAAGTTACAGATAGTCTAATTTAATTCTAAATTACATTTCCAATTTTTTGGAATTTTTGAAATTGCACTTCAACAATGAATGAACTAACCTCGCAAATCCCAGTGAAAGCGATGACCTAGTAGAAGGAGAACGGTGCGCCTCCAACTTCTGACTTAAACTGGTGCAATATGCAGCATGTGTGGGTATTTCCCGTGCTGTGCCTCTGAAGAGAAAGAGAGAGAGTTGAAAGCTCTGCAGAGAAACCCCATGGATTTGAAAACAAGCAGTTACAAGCTGGTGTCTACTCCCCTAGAAGTCCAACAACAAGCACTTCCCACTGGCTAAGGCCATCTGAGTGACACCATCCAGCAGGTCCAGTCAATGCCTGACTGGGTTTTTCTGCATTAGCCCTCTCTCACGGAGTCCATACTAAAGGAAGAAGTTGTGGTTCATGCCTGAACCCAACTCCCACTTGTCACTGTCGTAGGCGTTTCTGGATATTAAACAATGTTATGCCTATGGAATACTGAGAATTACTGAGAGATTAACCCAACCCCTCATCCCCACCTAGTTTATGCCCTCTGATCCCCACCTTATCCCTGATTATTTGAGACTTAAAAAGAGAACAATTCTAGTGGGACATTTTAAAGGATGAAATTCAGATTTTAAGAGAGATGGGTTTAGCACACATACTGATCGTGGTATAAGCTATTATTGTTGTTGTATAAACACTTGTTTACACAATGTAAACAGATTTCGTATTTACTTGTGTATCGTCAGTCAAATATGTTTGCACAACAGGGCCATGAGAAAATGTGTTTTCAAAATAGCTGCTAAAATATTGCTGCCTTTTCCATGGATTGTATTCACGGTTTCAGTCAATGCGGGTCTACATGTAGTGTTTAATTTGACTTTTTACGTTATTTGGAGTTGGAAGCAATATTCAGTCACAGACAGCCTTAAAACTCTCTTAGTGTTTTTCTTTCCCTGCTGTTTGCTGTGGTGGAAAGGTTAATGTCGTTTTTACCTCAACATTGAGGATGACTTAAAAGGTTTGAAGGAAATGATTTGCACTGTACCTCCAAAGTTAAAGTATTATTTTTCAATTGGAATGCATACATGTTATCAAAAATGTACAAAAAGTTGTATTTTGATAATCTCGTTTCATTCTAAGGGAATAGGTAGAATGGGTTTTTGTTGTTTTTCTATTATTTTCAAACAGCCATACTTGTTTGCTTCTCTCTTCTTTTGCACATTAGTTGAATCAGTTTAGTTTTGTGTTTCACTTGATTAAGCTATTTATGAAGATTGTTAGTTCTGTTAATTAGAACATAATTCCAATTATGTTCACTCTGTTGTAATTGTGTTTTCTTGTGGTTGTAGCGATTTGAAAAAATTCAGATTACCAAATCTATCTATCAGTATTTGACCCTACTCACACATCCATAAACAAATTAGAATTTCAAAGCTTTTTAAATCCATGGTGTACTGTAATATTACGCATTATCCTATTTTGTTTCTGTATTTTCAATATTACATAAACGTAGTTAGGCTTAGATTGCGAAATTGTGAAAGTAGTGGTAATGTACCGGTACCTTTTCTCTTAATAACACAACATGTGGCTGACACTGAAAACTAAAATATCTGCATTACGTTGCTATGGTTATGTATGGACAGCTACTTTTTTTTTTTTTAATTTAAAATGACAATCAGCATTACAAGGGCTTTTTATTTATAAGTAAATGCATCCCGGAAGTTGTTTAAGAAGTGTCTTTCAGTATTTTATTTATTTGAATTTCAAAGAATCCCAAAAGTGATTGATGATTTCTTTACACCCATTTTCAAGTATGTGTGCTCCCATTTCTCTTTTGCGTCAACAAGAACACCATGTAGGCATGTCTGGTACCAATACCTCTATCGTGTGATACACTGACAACCTTAACCCCCTTTCTCAGTTGAATTGTTGTTTTACTCTCGAAATGCCTCAGTCCGATCATCACTTGTGTAACCTAATGATACCCCTAGAATTGTTCTCTTTGAATGGAATATCAAAACCATTTAGCACATCTCTTTAGATATACATACTATTAATTATATAAGAAATCATTTTGCAGACTGAGATTCATTGTCAGTTCCTGGTGCATTCAATCATATGGCTGGGAAGGAACTGTTTAAAACAAACAAAAAACAAACAAAAAAAGGAGGGGGGGGAAGAGAAACAGAGAAAAAACTGCTCATCTTGCAACTGTTCCGTGGCCAGTACTGGTATTCCACAAGGTATTTAATGTCAAAGCCTTTAAGAAAAAAATAAGGTGACAGTCAATATCCTTTACATGTAGGAATAGCAAATGCCAAAACCAGTCGTCTTTGTTCCTCATATTTATACTAATATGCTGAAAAAATGATTGTATTAAAGCTACATGAACTTTTTGTGGCATTTTACATAAGCCTTTATATATGATGTCAGAGAAGGTTTAGTTCAATGACGTGAGATCACATCGAATAGTAAGCCATTCAATAATGTTCTTATTAAGTTCAAGAGTGACTTGCTATGTTATAATTTTTGGGTTGGTTAAAATATGAACTTCCCACAACTAGATCCCATCCATTGTTTCTCCTATATTGTGTAACGTGTGACATTTCATTGACCATAGATTTGGTGTAGTTTACGGTTTTGTTAGGCTGGTTAGATACAACATTGAAAACATAAATCCCCTTTTGGAACAAGTTTCATGTGGGACTGAATCCCTTATTGTTCAATTGGATGCCAAAAAAGCATAAGTAAAGAGTGTGGGGAGGCTAGAGGCCTAAAAAGCATTACATTCATGATATACTGCCAAGCCCCTTAAAAAAAATGGATTTCCTCCCTCTCCCTATTTAACCATTCCGTTTACACTGTGGACAAGGATTACCCTAGTATTGTGATTTTTAGGGCAATAGAACAGCGGAAAGCATTTACGATTTTCAGTAATGCAACAACAAACAACTTTATTTTCACTCAGTCCTGACCCAAAGCACTTATTTCAAGAATAAGCACTTTTGTATATTTAATATCTCTATATGTGTGTATTTACATATGTTACCTATGTAGATATTAACTTATATTTAGGGAAGACAATACCTTCAGTGGAGAGATGAGAGTAGATGAACTGTGACTTATCTTCACGATCATGTGTGCTTGCATGTATGAGAGACACTGTTTAATTGGAGGGTCATGTTTCTCTTTGGGATTAGCATAAGAGAGTAGTGAAAAATTGATTGAAGGTCACACCTTGGTGTGCGCAGCCCAAAATGACATTTCAAACTGAAAAGTATACTTGCACTGCCTTTCATTGAGGTGCCAAAAAGCAGGGGATGAAACTGAAAAACACTTTTGATTAAGTACAGAAATGTAAGATATTACGTACATTTGCAGACATCTCAACTGAGCCATATTAGTCAATTGCTGAAGAAAAGTGAACGTATGGTCTAAATTAAAGCAGGGGTTTTGGTTGTTGACTAACTGACATTTTTGCTGCACTGTTTAACTAAGAAAATAGTAATAGAAATTATGGGAACATAATGAAAAATGAACTAATGCAACATCTTTACCTCTGCTTTCTCCTCATGCATAGATGTAGAAGGATTGTGTTTTATCTTTGGTATGAAGAGATGGTTTTGTCTTCATCATTTGAGCCATTGAAGGGTATTATTGCATTCAGCGGATGGGTTAGTCTATTGCCTAACAATGTGGTACATCCAGCATACAGTGTCTTCAGAAAGTATTTATACCCTTGACTTATTCCACATTTTGGTGTTACAGCCTGAATTCAAAATTGATTAAATATTAGTTTTTTCTCACCCATCTACACACAATACCCCATAATGACAAAGTGAAAACCTGTTTTTTGAAATGTTAGCAAATATATTGAAAATAAAATGCAGAAATATCTCATTTACATAAGTATTCACAACCCTGAGTCAATACTTTGGCAGCGATTACAGCTGTGAGTCTTTCTGGTTAAGTCAAATCAAATCAAATCAAATTTTATTGGTCACATGCGCCGAATACAACAGGTGCAGACATTACAGTGAAATGCTTACTTACAGCCCTTAACCAACAGTGCATTTATTTTAAACAAAAAAAGTAAGAATAAAACAACAACAAAAAAGTGTTGAGAAAAAAAGAGCAGAAGTAAAAATAAAGTGACAGTAGGGAGGCTATATATACAATAGAATAAAGTGACAGTAGGGAGGCTATATATACAGGGGGGTACCGTTGCATAGTCAATGTGCGGGGGCACCGGCTAGTTGAGGTAGTTGAGGTAATATGTACATGTGGGTAGAGTTAAAGTGACTATGCATAAATACTTAACAGAGTAGCAGCAGCGTAAAAAGTATAAATAATAAACGGGCAAACCTCTCTCTAAGAGGTTTGCCCGTTTATTATTTTCTAAAATTCTTCAAGCTCTTTCAAATTGGTTGTTGATCATTGCTAGACAACCATTTTCAGGTCTTGCCATAGATTTTCAAGCCGAATCAAGTCAACTGTAACCCAGCCACTCAGGAACATTCACTGTATTCTTGATAAACAACTCCAGTGTGGATTTGGCCTTGTGTTTTAGGTCTTTGTCCTGCTGAAAGGTGAATTCATCTCCCAGACGGAACCAGGTTTTCCTCTAGGATTTTGCTTGAATGCTTAGCTCCATTCAGCTTATTTTTTATCCTGAAACTCCCCAGTCCTTAACGATTACAAGCATACCCATAACATGATGCAGCCACCACTATGCTTGAAAATATGGAGAGTGATACTCAGTCATTTGTCCCAAACATAACAGTTTGTATTCAGGATCAAAAATGAATTGCTTTGCCACATTTTTTGCGGTATTACTTTAGTGCCTTGTTGCGAACAGGATGCATGTTTTGGAATATTTGTATTATGCACAGGCTTCCTTTTCACTCTGTCAATTAGGTTAGTATTGTGGAGTAACTCAGTTTTCTCCCATCACAGCCATTAAACTTGAACTGTTTTAAAGTCGCTGTTGGTCTCATGGTGAAAGCCCTGAGCGTTTTCCTTCCTCTCTGGCAACGGAGTTAGGAAGGACACCTGTATCTTTTGTAGTGACTGGGTGTATTGATACAGCATCGAAATTGTAATTAATATCCTCACCATACTCAAAGGAATAGTCTTTCAGCTTCTTTTTTTTTCTTCAATAGTTGCCCTTTGTGAGACATTGGAAAACCTCCCTGGTCATTGGTTGAATCTTTGTTTTGAAATTCACTGCTAGTCATTGGAAATAATGTTTAACACACTTATTGCATACAGAGTGAGTCCACTTATGTGACTTGCTAAGCACATTTTTACTCCTGTACTTATTTAGGCTTGCCATAACAAAGGGGTTGAATACTTATTGACTCGAGACATTTCAGCTTTTCGTTTTAAATTTATTTATTTAAAATAATCTAAAAACATAATTCCACTTTGATATTATGGGGTATTGTGTGTAGGCCAGTGACAACAAATATCAATGTAATCCATTTTAAATTCAGGCTGTAACACAACAAAATGTGGAAAACGTTGAGGGGTGTGAATACTTTCTGAAGGTACTGCCTGATGTCTTGCTGTACAAGCCTCACTCCAATATAATCATTGTGACTCTTATAATCATTTGATTATTTTATTTCCTCTCTAGATTTATTTTGTCAACAATTGGCACTCGGGCTAATAGCTGAGCTATCCCTCCTGTTAATCATGGACTCGCCATTTTTTCTATCAAGATTGCCTTACAATACCTCGTAAAAATAATGTATAGTTTTGTTACTCAATATTTTTTTTGTAGCCCGTATCCGATTTGCATTTGGGAATGTGTCCCTTTTTGTCTTATATCAATACCATATCAAAACAGTCGTCCTTATTAACACACCATGCTGTTACCTAAACCCACAAGTGCCATAGAAATCCCTGTTTGTCTGTCTATGGATAAAGGAAGTGTCTTTGAATCTCAGTGGAGATGTTTTTTTTATGTCCAATGTGATTCTCAGCACAAAGAGAGGAACATCTGTTTTTTAAAAAGGGGATTATATTTTGCTTCATAATTCCTCAGAAAAAATATCTGAGATGTAAAATCAGTATGGAATTAAATGTATCCGCTTAGAAAAATTATGGAGGTTAAAAAAGTGAAGGTCAACATTGACAAATGGCAATAATACCTTACAATGGCTCAAATTTCAAAATGCATCAGATTGTAGGAATAAGTGACATGGGCGCTTTGGGCAAGGGGAGGAGTGAAATGCATAGCATTAGGTAATTGTAAATGTGCATGATGCAAAACTGATCAAGTCCCCCAAAAAATTGGGAGCGTGATCGAAAATGCAATATGGCAGGATGGCTAGTAGGGTAGAAGATGGTAAAATTGCATAACTAGTTGAGTCAGAGTACTGTAAACTGAGTTACAGGATAAGTTGGGAAGAACTATTGGAAGGAAGCAGATGCAACACATTTGTTTCCTTCCATTTTTCTTTTGAGGAAAAATCAGGGTACTTATGGATTTTGGGCAACATAATAAAATGTTGCCATCAGATATGTGACTGGAATGAAAGAGACTAAGTAGGGTCATGTTGAAATTGGAGAATAGGAAAAACACACTATTGATATAGACACAATGGTCCTTCTAGTGAGAAAGCATTCATATGGGATTGAACATTTACATCATGCTGATTTTAAATAACCTCTAAATTAGGTGTGGAAGGGATAAAGTTTGAAACAAAGAGGCTGTTGGTTTCTTTTGGTTATGCCAGTGATCCCAATGGTGATGCTGTCCATAGCGTAGTCCTGTGGGATATCTGCCACTTACTGTACCTCTGGGATATCGGTGTCCTTCATTACTTGAAAACTCATTGGATAAGTACACCATAAACATTTCCTCTTCTCCAAGCATAATTTAAGATGCTGAATTAGATCTTTATTTGTCATTGGTGTGTACTGTTATCAACCAATTCTTCAAAATGGCTACAATTTACAAAAATAGCTAATAAATAAACATGTAAGATGCGGTACATTATCTTTAAGTGGATTTAACAAGAAGTTTAAAATCATGAAAATCTAATGTTATAGTCAGTCATAAATTACATTTGATCACCAAAACAAACACCTCTTGATATGGACGGAATTATGTAATATTAAGTGGATAGATCCATGAATGAACCACAATATTAAAGGGATACTTCGGGATTTTGGCAATGAGGCCCTTCTGCATGCTAGCAGATACCCATAGACTTCCAGTCATTGCGCTAACGCTAGTTAGCATTGGCTCACGGAACTACCTCTAACTTTATTCATACTGGACACAGACTTAAAAATGGTATCCACGAGTTCATCTGACTGGGGAAGTAGAAGAAGGGCCTCATTGCCAAGTCCCGAAGTATCCCTTTACATTCTTCCATGATTCTAACTGCTGCATGTCTGTCCTATCTCTATTTATTTGAGAAGATGTTCAGATTCTTTGATTGCATAGTTAGTATGTTTATGCCTTCATTATTAATTTGTCAATATTGTACAACTACACTTCCATGCTTATTCAAATGTAATTTTGCAGAATTTGGCATGTGTCTAACATTATTATTGAGTAACAATTAATTATCAAATGTAATTGACATTTGTTCCATTTTCACGTGGGATTACCCATATCCCTGGCGGCGCATATACTTTAGCTCATGGAGAAAATAAAAAAAACTAACTGGTTATAGAATTTAACAATTATATATTGACTAGCCTTTTCTTCTTCAGAGACTGTAATTTGTTTGTTTGCACGCGTGTAGCTAGTGCTCTTTTCTGCAATACAGCCCTCATAGGTCAAATGTAATAGGTGGTGTGGCCTGTTGTACTGTCCGAAGTTTGTTTGGTCCTGAATTAACTAGAGTGAACTGTTTGAAAACGTTTGTCTCTTGTGCCTCTGTAGTTAGTTAAGGCTTAGCAACATATAGCAATGTTCAAAACAAAGCAAACTGATGTTTGGATTCACTTTATTCACCCAAGTAGTTGGCTGCTTTGAAACACTTCAGGGACAAAATGTCGACACCAATTGCTTTTATTTTGTCTGTTTTCTCTTCCTCTTCAAGGGCAGTTACTAAGTTGACCTCTCACTCCAAAAATACTATCTAAGAGTACTCTTTAAAGGGATGCAATGGTGTTGTCTTAGTGGAGAGTAATGTCGACAATTTCTATTGTGTGACTTCATGTATTACTTGATTAGCCGTAATCAGACATCGAACAGCTTACCTCAAGATGTTATATCTCGCAATGATTTTTATCCATGCCAGTGCATTTTGTTAATATATTGAACCTCATTGGAGAGTAAATGTTATGTGATACATATTATGCAACATGAAAACCTTTTTGTAACTTTTTTTTCTCTTTGATTTGATGGTTTCTTCATGACTTGACTGCTTCTTGACAACTACCCATAGGATGGACAATGCAAATAGGTGAATAAGGATATTAAATCATGATATTTCCATTAAAGAAATGCCTTAGTAGGCAACCAAAAGAGAGAGATGTCTCGGAACGGAAGTTGTTTTAGATCCACATCATAAAGTACCTTATTTCTGAGAGTTGTGTGCATTTTTATATATAC
This sequence comes from Coregonus clupeaformis, assembly GCF_020615455.1. Lineage (NCBI taxonomy): Eukaryota > Metazoa > Chordata > Actinopteri > Salmoniformes > Salmonidae > Coregonus > Coregonus clupeaformis. The sequence goes on from NW_025533498.1 coordinate 168,504, forward strand.
TGTATGTCACATGGCTGCTCAAAATTATGGGGTTGGAGTCTCTTGATCTCGTAGAAAATTGAAGATGGTTAAAGAATATTATTTTAGCTTGTAAACTGCAAAACTCAGATCCTCTATTACTACCCAATACAATCCTGACTGACACTTGATATAAACAGGTATACTAAACTGTGTCGTTAGAAAACCATTGAGCAAATAGTAAAGTCAGATTTTTATTTTATGCATCAGCAAATTGGTCTTCCATTCATGCCAATTGAAAGCCTTATTGTTGATAAAAGTTTAGGTTGCACCTCCCAGGAGCACAACTACTCACAATCAGACTGGGTGAAGTCAGTGAGCCATTGTTGTTCATTCAGAATACAAAACATAATGCTGATGCTAGAATGCTTCCCAGTCTCATCATCCATGTGGTGCACTGTGGCTTGACTCCTGGAGCAATTGTTAATTGGCTGGAGACATTTTTCAAAGCACAAATCCAAAGAAACACTCGTGCTGTTGTCATAAATCCAAACACCTTCTGGATGTACAACTTGACTGTCGTTTATTTAGCTCTTGTTTGATTCTTGCCTTAGTCTTGCTTGGCTTGCCATATTTTTAAAGGAACAGCCTCTCTTAAGGGACCTGAAAAACCACACAGTGAAATAGTTTTGGATCACAGTAGTGATAATACTGAAGTTTTAGTGTGAATTCATAACAAAAGCAATATTGGCAAGTGCACTTTGTTGGGTGTCCTAAGCACAACATCACAAAAAATGCACTGCAGACAGTAGTGTGTAGAGATTGTTGATTTACTTACTCAACTAAATGGTATTGAAATCAACATGGTGAATTATTATAAAGCTGAGTGAGAAAGACTAATATTTGTGACATTTGTAGTACCATTTTAGCAGTATATATGTTGATTTGATCGGGATGTAGTTTTAGTTGGTGTCTGTACAACCCCTTCTAACCGTATTTGAAGGCAAAAAGAACAGACTTAAGATAATCAAGAATGAAAAGATGTAGCTTAAACATTTTAATAGCTAGTTTGTATGCAACCCCTTTAATTGGGCATCTAGTATGTGTTTGTGTGTTTTATATAAATTGTTCTCTGTATTGCGATATGTTCTAAGTATAATATATGTAATCTTCAAGGTAACATCAAGGCACTGGGTTCTATTGAGGTGGTGGTAGAAGATTGTATTTTGTGGACAAAGACAATGGATTGCTATGCCATAGAACTTCAGGATGTTGTGATTACTTTTATAGTACAGTGAGTAGGCATAGAGTTCTGTGATTTACGTGTGTGTTTGTGTGTGATGATTTGGCCAGTTAGCTGTCATGTCTTCATTAGTGAGTATGATGTCAAGAATGTGAGTGTGCGATGGCAATATGAACTGCTATCAGCAAAAGGGCAAAGAAAAAGTGTGTTCGTTCATGTCTATTGTACTACTTTACATACTTTCCTGGTTTACAAATACCGTAAAGAATATTGGTTTTATTTCTAATTGGTAACGCAAAATACATTCCCTTTGAAACACAAGTGATGTTTGGAAGATTCTGGTGCTATGGTCTGTAATAGTTTTTGGCTGAGTCCTTAAATTTGATTATTTTAATTTGAGCATATTTGAAAATGATAATATGTAAGGTTAGGCCTACTGGTTTCTGGTACAGTATCCTACGTAGTATGTGTGGTAGCCTAATATGCATTAACTGACCTTTTGAATAAAATGTAAAACACTAGTGTAATTGAAAGCTTGAGGTTGGTCGTTTCCTTTTTCTTAACAGCCCTCCTTTTTATTTTGGTTCTGGATATATTAAGCTCTTATTCAGGAGGGCAGAGGCATCTTGGTTTGATTCAGGCATTGGACATTGCTTTGTATGATGCTAGGCTTTGTTTACTGACTGCATAGACCAGCCAGGTGAAATATAACACAGGTCATGTCTATGACCTTGAATTATGTGCTTTGATTGGCTAGCAGTCTCCTGTCCATATTGCTTCTGCTATAATTTCATTGGCTCCTTGTTTCGCTGCTATTTTTTTCACCATCTTGGAAGTTGCGGGTTAAAGTTAGGAGTTGGTCAAGAATTTCATTTTAGGGACAAGTGGTTAAAAAATTGTATATCTGGTTGTGGTCCTTAGAATGGATAGGATATGCCAAGCCAATGTTTAGGACAGCATGTTGACCTCCCATGTCACTTCAGTGTGAACTGTAGGTGATCATGAAAGTGTTATTGTGCTTCATTTAGGCCTAATTATAAATTCAGGTGGTGCAATGTGAGCAAGTGAAAATGCATAAAATGCTTTTTCAGGCCTTTTGTCAACTTTTCACTATTTTTCTCTTGCACCTTAGGCTCTGTTTTGAAGTAAGTTACAGCAACTGCTGCCTGGTGGAGAGTTTGAGCATGCCTGCGTTCAGTATTGTGTATTTTCTAGAGCCTTCAGTTGCTTACAGCAAAAAAAAAATCGTATATAGGTTTTACTAGCATGAGATAGTGGTCAAATAGATTGTGCGATATTAAATCCATATTACCTCAGAAATATATCAGTTACAATTAATTAATTAAAATGAGAGAAAAAAGGTCTCGCATCCAAAATGGAAACTCATTGGTAAGATACAAAGTCCATGCTATTTTGAAAGTTAACATTACCGGTACTTTTGCTACTAATGCAATTGCTATGATCATGTTTTGCCTACCTCCTTGATGCACAGCTCATCGTCGTCATCTTAGCACATAACCACCTATACTAGTGTCTGAAAAATATGAAAGCATATTCATCACTTTTAATCTAAAAGACAAATCTAATGTGATCTTGATTGATTTTGTGTGTATGAGCATGTAAAATGAAAGAAAAAATAATATATCACAACAGCCACTGGAATGTGAAGCCAAACTGTATTATGATCAGAATGAAATCTCTTTAAGGTCTGTTGTAGCATACACGTGAACCTCGTCTGTGGTACATGTTTGCTATCCTTCAGATACTTGTTGCAACAAGGTACTTTATGATTGCTTTCTATTAACCCTCTGAAAGTATCCTTTATCCACCAGTAATCATCCACTTTTTCATAGTATGGTGGGTTTTTACTGTACGTGTGTAAGTTGAGCCATACGTCTAAACATCAAGTTTACAGTTGTAACCATGTGTACAACTACGAGAGATTGGGAGAATGTGTGCATCTAACTTCATTACAAAAGCAACAAATAACTAAGGCTCTTACTGAAGTCTGATGATGGATATATGATGCATGTGGTGTTTACGTGTGAAGGGAAATCTAATCGTATCCAGCCTTAAGCATTCAAAAGAAAAAAAAGAATAATTGTCATACTACCATCACCACCCCCCAAACTGACATTTTGACTGAAGCAGAGGAATGTGAGATGCCCTAAAAGAGAGACACAAACCCCACTCCTGAACAAATATCCAACTCTTTCATGAATTTGTGACAATGCAATCCTTGAAAGCACTTTGCCTTGTTATATCATTAAGTGTGCTAGTGAATGGTTATTTGTTACAAGAATTTGTATAAAAGACTGATTTGAGTGAATCAAAGAACGTAATCTGCATTGACCTTTCTGACATTACAGGAGAAACTTAACAAACCAAGGCATTGAAACCTGATCGATTTTATACAATGTATGCTGCAGCCTATGAGTCTTGTCATTCAGTGTTGTGGCTTAGGATTGGTTTTGTTTAAATAAAGTGCTATTGCTTAATATATCTACTTTGTGTGTTTTGTTCACTTTATATGATCAGCCTTGGGATACATTTTGCACACAGAGCCTACACAGCACATTAGTTGAGTAATTTTATATTTTAGACATCTCATGGGAAAACATTAACATTGCGTGCACAAAATGAAAGCAAAACACATTTGATTTATTTAAAAAAAGAGTATCACATTTTAAACAAAGGGAAGGTAACATCCCTGCCTGTCTAACTTTGAAAAACACATGGCTTCCCATTAAACAGCTTAATTGTAAAATTGTTAAAGGGAAACTTGTTACATAATCTTTTGTGAACAGTGTTCCTTAAACAAACCTAATTAAGATACTATTTCTTAACCCACTTTACAAAGACAAGTAAATGAAATGTAATGGTCATGGTAATTTCAACAACAAAAAACTAAATACACAAATATAAAAATATAAAGACTGATTACACAGTTTGTTGTAAAAGAAACATGAGTCTTCAGTGGTAGTCTCAGTTAGAAATTGCTGGCGTGGGATGGACTTTGCTTCCCTCTGCTCTTATCATCTTTTGGCAGAACGTCTGGTCTCCTTTCCATTGACAGTGGTCCCTCCTGCTCCTGGATTGGTTGCTCTGCTGCTGACACCACTTCCAGCCCGCCCTCCCTGCTGAGGGTTAGTCGAGCTCCCGGAACCTTGTGAATTTACACCGTTCCCATTGGTAGTGTCATTTCCTACAATAAGAAATTGTAATGCTCAAATTAGAATCTTCATAAAGTGATAGAAGGGAAAAGTGAAGTAGTGTTATAGTGTTCACAATTAAAATGAAGACTGCTGTTTATACACTGAAGGTGACTGAACCTGCCACTCACTGGTAAAATAAGCAACTTTACAGCTTCAAGCAGCTATTTAGTTTACTGCTACTGACATGCCATTGACATTTAGGGAGACATGCAGGTTGAATTGTTGCATATAGTACCTTAAGCAGCAGAGGTCAAAATTACTTTTGTCGAAAAACGCTAACAAAGGCATTTGCCAAAACACTTCCATTTGACGTCAATCTTTTTTTGTTGGTCTTTGATAGTGGACTTACCAGCTGAGCCTCCAGATGAGATGTTATTGTTCAGTATGTTTCCTTGGTCACTGAGTACCTGGGAATTAAATAATCTGTTCAAATACAGTACAAGAAAAAGGTACTTAATATTTTTTCCCTATCCTTCCGTAAAGCATCCTGTAGTAAGACATGCTTACACACTGACATCCCTATGTTCAAAACACCCCTCACCGTCTTGTTTTTCATCTGATCCATGTTAGAGTACTCTGGGTTAGGCTCACTGAAGTTTGGCACCTCGGAGTACACCATGCAGAACCTGAACAAAACATTTAAGTGGGCATTAGTTTAGACCAGTAACTTACATGCATCTCTCAGCAACATTTACATGGCTGCTCCTTTTTATTTATGTAGCAAGAAATGTAATTAAGCACAGAGAAACTACAGGACTTACTCTCCAATCTTCAACAGCTCTCCACCTCTGCCCGTGTACAGAGTCAGGCAACCTTTGAACACAGATGCATATCTAGAGAAAAAGGCAGCAATTTCAATACAAGATTGCAGACTACTAATAACGTATGGCACGTATTCATCCGAATAACTTCTGGTGATTAGGTACAGTAGATATGACTGGATGGTCTTATTTCTGTATCGATTTTATACTCAGCAGTAGGTTTGGCGCTTTGTCCATACAGTGAGGTGTTGACTTGACTGTGACGTGACTCAATAACTCACCCCTTAGTGAGTCTGATGATGTCACCGGTTTGGATCAGTCCCCCCACCTCATCCCAAACAGAGATGCTGATGCTGCCTGTCTTGTCGGCCACCTTACAGGTCCGCACCTCATGCCCATCCTTTGTCTTTGTCACTCGTCCTGTGTGAGAGGGGTTGAGGGACAAATAAATCAGTGGCTTTTGATTGTTTTACAAAGACGAGAGCAAGCTAGTTGAACAAGGAAAGTGTCATATCTCATTGTGAGAGGAGAATAAACATCCACTTGTGGAAAAAAGAAGAGGGAAGGTCCAACACAGGTAAGTTATTTGATGGCTGGCATGATTCAAATAAACCCAACATGAACTGTTCTCATTAGGACTACATGGTGGCATATAAGAAGGATGTTTCTGACTATTGAACCTCTTGTGACATTATATTGTGTGTAAGATTTCACATTACTTTTTTTCCACTCCAGTGCATTACAAGATAATTATTAACATTTGATTCTGTTCATTAATTGATGATTCATAATAATACTGTTATGAGGCGTTAGTTAGCTATTGAAACAGCCCCCCTCACCTGTTTCCAGTACGATGAAGATAACGTTGAGATTCTTGAGTCCTGGCTTGATGTCCTTGACGTGGGTCTCAGTCGTCATCTTTCAGATTCTCGTCATGCATCCACAACTGTAGCTAAGTCAACTCTGGACCGTCCTAAGCAGCACTGAAACGTTGACGTGAGTGTGAGCAAGCTTACAGGAATACATGGCCTTGATGATGATACATAACGTTACATTTGTACACAGCAATGCACGATCAGATCAATGCAAGTATGCAACCCAGGTTGACTAATGACTAGTAAAGTAGCTAGAAGGACCAGTCTGGCAACTGGTGTAGCTATCTTACCAAGCTGCAGTAACGTTACTCACTGCCATAACCTATTAGCATTATAGCAGAAATCTAGCTGACGATAGTTATAGCTAGCTAACTGGGTGCCAGGTCGTTAGCTACAAATGACGTTAACGTTACCTCAACGGTGTGTATTTTCGTTCACAGCTGCGTTGTCCGATATAAGGGATTTTAAGCCATGGGACAAGTTAGTTTAAATATAAGTATTGTTTTCCTGTGTGTAAAAGGGCTAGCAAGTTGTTTTTCGTGAGCATCAGTATGTCACTACAGTAGTGGCGGAGACTTGTCCCCTGCTGCATTATGTTGGTCAAATGTAATGTCAATCGAAATTGTGTCCAATGGCAATGGCCTATATGGGATGTGCTTTAGAAAGAATCATGTGATAGGCCCTTTATCTGAGAAGGGACGCTGATCGTACCGAAGATAGGTGGAGTCAACTGTCAATCAATGATTTGACAATTTGGTTGCTTAGCGGCAGGAGTGAGGGCTGGACGTCGAAATGTGACAGGAATCAAGAAAAAAAATGGATATCGTGCTGGCATGCTAACCCAAATACTGACGCAAACGTAATTTAAAAGACCATCTAACCATTTATTGTTATATCAACAGGTAACGTTACTCAATTCGACGAAATATCACTAGCGTTGCGCGCTATCTGTTTGTTTTCCTGTATGATTCCACCACCGCCAGCTAAGCTGTAAGTTAGCTAGCTAACTAGTTAACGTTAGCTCACGTAACGTTAGTCAGCTGTGGCTAACTTGCGTGCACACTGGCTCGTCAGATTTTCTAATTGGTATCCATCACTAATCTTTCATCTGTTTGCAGCTGGCTACTGTTTACTATTTAGTTAGCCACATAGCTAACGTTACGGTATTCCATTTGGAACAGTAATGATGATTTCCGTGTTTGAGTAGCAAACATAGCGCTAATCATATCGTAAACTGGCTATAAAGTAAATTTAAAGGGACAATAAAGTTATTCATCCCAACAACGTTGCATAACGTTATTATTTTATCCCAGACGCATTTTCCCAGGACATCCTTACCTAGGCCCCAGGTTGCTCCTCTATCCTTCCCAAAACTCTGCCCCTGTGGTCCATATTTTCAATGAATAGGAGGGCTGAGGATTCTGGCCCAAGGAAGGAAAGACACTGGTGAGTGGACATTGAACATGCATAGGTACTGGGGGCGGCTGGTAGCCTAGAGGTTAATCCTGATTGCCCATAATCGAAAGGTTGCTAGTTAGAATCCCCGAGCCGACTAGGTGAAAAATCTGTCGATCTGCCCTTGAGCAATCCACTTAATGACAGGAATCCCTGTCATTAAGGGGGCGGCAGGTAGCTTAGTGGCTAAGCGTTGTGCCAGTAATCGAAAGGTCACTGGTTCTAATCCCCGAGCCGACTAGGTGAAAAATCTGCCGATGTGCCCTTGAGCAAGGCACTTAACCCTAATTGCTCATGTAAGTCGCTCTGGATAAGAGCGTCTGCTAAATGACATAAATGTAAAATGTAAATGTTAATCCTGATTGCTCCAGGGTCGCCGTCAATAATGGCTGATCCCTGGGCGTGACCCCACTCTCCGAGGGTGGGAAATGCAAAAAAAAAAAACATTTACATTTCAAACCACACACTTGTACAGGTTACACACAAATATAAGTACCCCCTAATTTGACCTTTTGATCATTGATTACTATGAAGTCAGTGTTTTAGTTGTATTACATCCATATTCATTGAGAATGTTGGGCTTTATACTTGTTGATTTAATCAATTTGACAGTTCCAGGTAGTTATTTCAAAGTGCACTGATACCCAAGAAGTATCCACACCATAAATGTTCATACTACCCCTGGTCTTAGACAAAAATAAAACCCACTTGCACTGTAGTGGGTAAGTGTCTTTATAGTTAGTCTTGACTCTTGGTAAACAAGTGGCTATCTCAAAATGAAATCATCTCATTCTGGTGTGCAGTAGATTCTGTTAATTAATGACAAGCCCTTTGCTTTTAATTCTGAAAGACTTCTCATCTCAGTGTCTAGCCCAGATTTTCTAGATCCTAGTGGAACTTTTCCTACGTCCAAGCCTATATCCGTAATCGATAGACTGTTCTGATTTGGAAGTCGTCATTTGCATCGCCGAGCAGGGTCCGAGAGTGAATGTGTCTGTCTGTCCGGAGCTCACTGGGGCAGGAAACTCTGAGGGCCCAGAAGATTTTATACAATGTTGCAAGTTTGTTAGCTAGAGCTTCAGACCAAGTTAATAGTTGATACAATGTTTCAAGTTCCTTGCAGACAGGCCATGTGTAGCCAATGTGATTTATAGGATATTTATTTTAATCAGGATATTTTCTACCTGCGATTTGCAATGTTTTTGTTTGTTAGCTTTATGTAGGCTATTTTTACATATTGGCAATGGCAATAAAGTTACTTTTAGATTTGTATAATTTTCATTTAGATAGAATTTTGATTAACAACATGACATTGATTTTGAGATGAAGACTTTATTATAAATTAAACTGTTCCACGAGAATGTACATATGAAAATCATAACTGGTGCGCAGATCGGTAGAAATGGTACGATAACTTGGCACACCAAATGGAAAAGGTTGCCGACCGTTGGTGTAGCCTATTACCGGCAACTTCAGGATCTTAACGGGCAGAATCTGTGAAGGCCAGCGGGAGGTGGAGGGTCGGGTCGGGAACAGGTTTTTTTCTTCTGGTTAGGCTATATTGATCTCTGGCTCCCTCTTTAGTAATTTGAGTCTTCATTTTTAATCGCAGCGCTTAAAGCATCAGACAAGCTCAGTAGCCTACATATAGTTGATTTTATTTAAACATAGGGTGTGTCTATATATGGAAAAATACATGTTTTAGTAGGGGACAGCCCTAATCCCTTTGCCATTCCTAAATCATGCAACCTGGTTATACTGTATGTCCATGGTCTCTAAACCAAAGGATTTCCTAGATTTCCTTTCCTAGTTTGTCGGGCTTGATGCTTAAGTCACTGACTCTCCTCTTGTCAGTCAGTGTAGCCTACCGAATCGCATTGGTGAGAGAGCTGTTCATTTGGCTCCCTAGTTTGCATAGGCTACTGGTAGGCCTAGGAATTTTGGGCGTTTATCTGCAGATAAATTATGAAAACATTAGATGAAGATTGTGAATCATCAATGCAGGGACAATAGGTAGTGGAGAGCCTAATTCTGGTCCAAATATGATAATTAGGGACCTCACGGAATCAAGGCATTAAAATGGAATTAAACAATATTCAAAAATGTATTGACCTTAGTAGGGAATCAACTAAATGTATTGAAAATGAATTAATCTGTCCAAATGTATCATAAGCCATTAACAGAAGGCATCAGTGATTAGTATTTCCTTCAACTTTCTGAAGAGGCAACGAGAATGTATCCTGTCTGTGTGTGTGCGATGCGCGTCTACCACGTTGTGTAGCCATTAAGGATGATGCTAATCTTCTGGTAGATGGAAACTTTCTCAATTAAATGTTAACTACTAAGTAAACTATGATTACCTGGCAGAATGATATCATTATTATTTTCATCAATCCAGTGGGTATTTGTTTAGCAAACTCTACCATCACAAAAACACAGGTAAACAGCCTATTTCTTCTATTTTGAATTCAGGCTGTAACACAACAAAATGTGGAATAAGTCAATGCACTGTATATATAGGTTGTTTATTTTGAACATGATTGAGAACTAAGCGAGAAGATACCGACCCTACCGTTTCGCTTGTTTACACTGAGCTGCACTGAGGTCGGAAGGCAATCATTGGTATGTTAAGACACCTTCTCGATGGAGCAGTGTGGATAAAGGTAACATTTGGAGTACAGTGGCATATCACATCCCTGCACTGACGTACGTTTTCCGACCCATATCTCACGCCGGCTCCACAGTGTCTTAATGTAACCTTGATTGCATTCTGACCCCAGTGCAGCTCAGTGTAAACAAGCGTAACGGTAGGGTAGGTATGTTCTAGCAAATTGAGGACTATATATTTTTCTGTTAGGGTGTTCCATGTCGATTTATAATCCTGCACATGAATGATATATAGGTTGTCGTGTTTGTCTGGACTGTAGGCTTACCATTTCCCTACCTGTGTTGCAGGTTGTAGTTGGATCCGGTGATGTGCCATGGGCTACGACATCACCCGGTTCCAGGGGGAAGTGGATGAGGACCTGCTGTGCCCCATCTGCAGTGGAGTCCTAGAGGAGCCCGTGCAGGTCAGTGACGTACACATCTCTGTACCATTTCAGCCATTGGAGAAGCAGTGCATTTCAGTGTTCTGAAAAATCAGTGCTGCTTCAATCACTGAAAAAGAAGGAATTGTCAGTGTGTTGTAAATTCAGTTCTGTTTCAGTCAAATAGGATCCAGTTCTTGTCAACGCATTGGCCACACCTGCTGTTCCATTTGTTGTAGAGAAAGGAGAAAAAACGCAGACATTTCAGTCCTGTAGGCCTTGTGCAGGCCATTTATTTTGTCATGCTAAAAAGGTGATTATCATCTTGTCCGCAGTGCTCTTGCCGATATCGTGTTCTTGCATTTCTATATACATTATATCACTAGACTTGTAATTTAATTCTCTATGATGAAGCTTGTATGGGGGGTGAGAGCGATAACGGACATAAGGAGAATGGCCCTATCGCATCTTAAATAATAATAATACGCCATTTAGCAGACGCTTTTATCCAAAGTGACTTACAGTCATGTGCACATACATTTTTGTGTATGGGTGGTCCCGGGGATCGAACCTCTACCCTGGCGTTACAAGCGCCATGCTCTACCAATTGAGCTACAGAGGACCACGGAAGGATATGGGCAGAGAGAGGGAGGAGAGCTTACAGGACGATCGACTTTCAGAGGGATGCAATGACAGCAAGGGTAGAGGGAAGAAGGAAATATGTAGAGATGAGCTCTGCAGGAAGGTCTGTCCGTTCTTGTTCTAGATGAATGAGAAGAGCCTAATGTTTGTAGTGATACATAAAGATGGGGCAGAGGTTTAGGGAATCAGGATAGGAGAAGTGAGTGGGGATGCTTAGTCCTGTTAATGTAAATAAAGCATAGGGATGCTAACATAACAAACCGATCTCCCAAACCGAGACCAACCATGAGGTGAGTAGCTTTAAATAGACACACTTTTGATTCTACCAACCTGCAGAGGATGGCATTGTTTTCCTACATGTTTGCCCTTGGAGCAAATGGTTGCTGGATTGTGCTTTATATAGTACAAAACACTTTTTCCAGCCTAGGGATTGGTCAATTGGTGTTACTAGTGTTCTTTGTTTTGCAGTGTCTTTATGAGAGTGTGATTGCATCTGTGTCTGTGGGCACGTGTGTTCATTGGTGGGTCAATTCAGCAAGGAGAATGCTGGCAGCAGTACAGGAATGTGGACATAACTGGCGTAGGGTTTTCTGTGGAAATAAAGTTACTGAGCGAGAGGGGACAAAGCGAGAGAGAGGGAAGAATTGGAATTCAGTTTGCTTGCATCTGCACTCAGCTGTGTGACTACTGATGCCGCTTACTTTGCATCCCCATTCCCCAGCATCGGCAGGACAAATAGTATGTACACTATTATATCCAGAGCAGTATCAAATCTAAATCAAATGTATTTACAGTGCCTTGCAAAAGTATTCATCCCCCTTGGCGTTTTTCCTATTTTGTTGCTTTACAACCTGTAATTTAAATGGTTTTTTATTTGGATTTAATGTAATGGACATACACAAAATAGTCCAAATTGGTGAAGTGAAATGAAAAAAATTCTAAAAATGTAAATAACGGAAAAGTTGTGCGTGCATATGTATTCAGCCCCTTTGCTATGAAGCCCCTAAATAAGATCTGGTGCAACCAATGAGCTTCAGGTCACATAATTAGTTAAATAAACTCCACCTGTGTGCAATCTAAGTGTCACATGATCTATCACATGATCTCAGTGTATATATACACCTGTTCTGAAAGGCCCCAGAGTCTGCAACACCACTAAGCAAGGGGCACCACCAAGCAAGCGGCACCATGAAGACCAAGGAGATCTCCAAACAGGTCAGGGACAAAGTTGTGGAGAAGTACAAATCAGGGTTGGGTTATAAAAAAATATCAGAAACGTTGAACATCCCACGGAGAACCATTAAATCCATTATAACATTTTTTAAAGAATATGGCACCACAACAAACCTGCCAAGAGAGGGCCGCCCACCAAAACTCACGGACCAGGCAAGGAGGGCATTAATCAGAGAGGCAACAAAGACACCAAAGATAACCCTGAAGGAGCTGCAAAGCTCCACAGCGGAGATTGAAGTATCTGTCCATAGGACCACTTTAAGCAGTACACTCCACAGAGCTGGGCTTTACGGAAGAGTGGCCAGAAAAAAGCCATTGCTTAAGCAAACACGTTTGGTGTTTGCCAAAAGCCATGTGGGAGACTCCCCAAACATATGAAAGAAGGTACTCTGGTCAGATGAGACTAAAATTGAGCTTTTTGGCCATGAAGGAAAACGCTATGTCTGGCGCAAACCCAACACCTCTCATCACCCCGAGAACTCCATCACCACAGTGAAGCATGGTGGTGGCAGCATCATGCTGTGGGGATGTTTTTCATCGGCAGGAACTGGGAAACTGGTCAGCATTGAAGGAATGATGGATGTCGCTAAATACAGGGAAATTCTTGAGGGAAACCTGTTTCAGTCTTCCAGAGATTTGAGTCTGGGACGGAGGTTCAGCTTCCAGCAGGACAATGACCCTAAGCATACTGCTAAAGCAACACCTAGTGGTTTAAGGGGAAACATTTAAATGTCTTGGAATGGCCTAGTCAAAGCCCAGACCTCAATCCAATTGAGAATCTGTGGTATGACTTAAAGATTGCTGTACACCAGCGGAACCCATCCAACTTGAAGGAGCTGGAGCAGTTTTGCCTTGACGAATGGGCAAAAATCCCAGTGGCTAGATGTGCCAAGCTTATAGAGACATACCCCAAGATACTTGCAGCTGCAATTGCTGCAAAAGGTGGCTCTATAAAGTATTGACTTTTGGGGGGGGTGAATAGTTATGCACGCTCAAGTTTTCTGTTTTTTTGTCTTATTACTTGTTTGTTTCACACCAAAAAATATTTTGCATCTTCAAAGTGGTAGGCATGTTGTTTAAATCAAATGATACAAACCCCCCAAAAATCAATTTTAATTCCAGGTTGTAAGGCAACAAAATAGGAAAAATGTTAAGGGGGGGTGAATACTTTCGCAAGCCCTTTTATATCAGCACATGTCACAAAGTACTTATACAGAAACCCAGCCTAAAACCCCAAACAGCAAGCAATGCAGATGTAGCAGCATATCGCCTATAGATATCACGGACCTGAGGGAAGGCTGTATTCCAATAGCCTGCTAGGAGTATGTGACCTTTTCCAGACTGAGAGAAGGGGAGGGAGAGGAGGAAAAAGAGGTTAGGTGTGCATATTAGTGTGTTAGTCCCAGTCAGTGTGCTCTGCCCGACCTTCCTGGAGTCAGTGCTGCTGTGTGACGTGTCCCTGGGCTGGGCTGGGTGGGGGCCCCAGTGTGAATCAGCAGCATTGCAGCACAGAACCCCACTGGGGTGGGAAGAATTGGAACTAGGACTGTGTCTGGAATGGCACCCTATTCCCTATAATGCACTACTTTTGACCAGGGCCTTGGTCAAAAGTAGCGCGCTATATAGGGAATAGGGTGCCATTTCGAGCTCCCCCAGGGACTGCATGGGGAACAGGGGGCAATAAGGTTCCATATCTGGGGGATTCACTGCTACCAGTAGCAGCTGTAGCCTTCAAAGCTTTCTTCCTGACACACCCAGGAACTGTAGTGGGAACAGCAATTGTAGCCAACAGAAGCTAGCCGGCCCGTCGCTAGCTTAGCATCACACACTGATGTCATCAGTACCGTCACCCCTGCGTTGATGAGCACTTCACCCACAGCAGAACTGCTATACACCAATGTAACCTGAACTCCCACTTTCACTGCTAATGGCTTTAGCTTTTTTTAATCATGATCTCTGCCTCTAGTTAGGGCTGGGCAATATATCAAATGTATGTTTTTGCACGATATTCCAAAGGCCTTTTTGGTCTCGTATCCTTCGCTCTTTCTGTGCTGTGTGCACCTTCCCATTTACACACACACACCAAGCCCCTCACCCTGCCACTTACAACAACAAAGATGAGCGATCACTTCTTCCTCTGTGACAAGCGGTTTCAACTCACTATTTGCATTTGAGGTTTGGTCCAACAGAATCGGTCATATGGACACCGAAACACATTGAGACATTATTTTACTGTAATAAAGGAGAAGTTATCCTTTCTACCGATACCCTTTTTATGTTTAAACTCCTTAAATTGCACCCAGCGCAGACACTACTAAAACAGGAGTATCAATGAACATTGATTCTGGAAAAGGAATGCTTAGTTTGTTGCGCGTGCATTGCGGTACCACTTACCACTAGCAGCATTTTAACTCGTTCTCATTCTGAGAAATAAGGTAGGCCACTTGATTTCAACATCTGAACAAAGTGGACAGGCTAGCATGCTGTTCAAACAGTTGGAGACGGACAGGCGGGTGTGTTCATAACAATTCAACTGTTCTACCTTGTTAGCTAGAAAATAGATCCAAGTTGGCTAAACTTGAAATATAAAGATTAGCTGGCTACTCACTAGCACATGGGCTTGTGCTTGAGAGATTGTTTATGAGACCTGTGTTAATTTTATATAATGCCTACTACAAGAAGTTAGACATTATTGGTGAATGTGCATTATGCATGGTTCTGGTTAAATTTGTAACAAAAAGGGCATTCTTTTTAGATCAGTGATTATTGCAAAAAAGCAGGTTAAATTATTTGGATAAAATGTGGGTCTTACGGTTGTGGAAGGCTTACATTTAGCCTTCCACAATCGTAAGGTATAATTTCACAAGCCCTGAATTCATTAATTATTGTTGACTGTTTTAAATGCAGTGTATTTTACCTTTAATTGTACAACAAAGCTTGTACTGAGTGTATAAAACATTAGGAACACCTTCCTAATATTGAATTGCACCCCCTTTTGCCCTCAGAACAGCCACAATTCATTGGGGCATGGACTCTACAAGGTGTCGAAAGCGTTCTGCAGGGATGCTGGCCCATGTTGACTCCAATGCTTCCCACAGTTGTGTCAAGTTGGCGGGATGTCCTTTGGGTGGTGGACCATTCTTAGTCCACACGGGAAACTGTTGAGTGTGAAAAACCCAGCAGCGTTGCAGTTCTTGACACACACAAACCGGAGAGCCTGGCTCCTACTACTGTACCCCGTGCAAAGACACTTACATCTTTTGTCTTGCCCATTCACCCTCTGAATGGCACACATACACAATCCATGTCTCAATATCCATGTCTCAATTGTCTCAAGGCTTAGAAATCCTCCTTTAACCTGTCTCCTCTCCTTCATCTACACTGATTGAAGTGGATTTAACAAGTGACATCAATAAGGGATCATAGCTTTTATCTTGATTCATCTGGTCAGTCTGTCATGGAACGATAGGTGTTCCAAATGTTTTGTACACTCAGTGTATATCCGGAATCGCCCATAAGATTGAAAAAATTGAGATATGATTTTTAGGTCATATCGCCCAGCCCTACCTCTAGTCATTCCAATAATTTGATATTTGAATTCGAATGTCTCTTGCTGTCAACATGTTTTTAACAACAAAATGGTCATATATTATACAGTGGGGAGAACAAGTATTTGATACACTGCCGATTTTGCAGGTTTTCCTACTTACAAAGCATGTAGAGGTCTGTAATTTTTATCATAGGTACACTTCAACTGTGAGAGACGGAATCTAAAACAACAATCCAGAAAATCACATTGTATGATTTGTAAGTAATTAATTTGCATTTTATTGCATGACATAAGTATTTGATCACCTACCAACCAGTAAGAATTCCGGCTCTCACAAACCTGTTAGTTTTTCTTTAAGAAGCCCTCCTGTTCTCCACTCATTACCTGTATTAACAGCACCCGTTTGAACTCGTTACCTGTATAAAAGACACCTGTCCACACACTCAATCAAACAGACTCCAACCTCTCCACAATGGCCAAGACCAGAGAGCTGTGTAAGGACATCAGGGATAAAATTGTAGACCTGCACAAGGCTAGGATGGGCTACAGGACAATAGGCAAGCAGCTTGGTGAGAAGGCAACAACTGTTGGCGCAATTATTAGAAAATGGAAGAAGTTCAAGATGACGGTCAATCACCCTCGGTCTGGGGCTCCATGCAAGATCTCACCTCGTGGGGCATCAATGATCATGAGGAAGGTGATGGATCAGCCCAGAACTACACGGCAGGACCTGGTCAATGACCTGAAGAGAGCTGTGACCACAGTCTCAAAGAAAACCATTAGTAACACACTACGCCGTCATGGATTAAAATCCTGCAGCGCACGCAATGTCCCCCTGCTCAAGCCAGGCCCGTCTGAAGTTTGCCAATGACCATCTGGATGATCCAGAGGAGGAATGGGAGAAGGTCATGTGGTCTGATGAGAGAAAAATAGAGCTTTTTGGTCTAAACTCCACTCGCTGTGTTTGGAGGAAGAAGGATGAGTACAACCCCAAGAACACCATCCCAACCGTGAAGCATGGAGGTGGAAACATCATTCTTTGGGGCTGCTTTTCTGCAAAGGGGACAGGACGACTGCACCGTATTGAGGGGAGGATGGATGGGGCCATGTATCGCGAGATCTTGGCCAACAACCTCCTTCCCTCAGTAAGAGCATTGAAGATGGGTCGTGGCTGGGTCTTCCAGCATGACAACGACCCGAAACACACAGCCAGGGCAACTATGGAGTGGCTCCGTAAGAAGCATCTCAAGGTCCTGGAGTGGCCTAGCCAGTCTCCAGACCTGAACCCAATAGAAAATCTTTGGAGGGAGCTGAAAGTCCGTATTGCCCAGCGACAGCCCCGAAACCTGAAGGATCTGGAGGTCTGTATGGAGGAGTGAGCCAAAATCCCTGCTGCAGTGTGTGCAAACCTGGTCAAGACCTACAGGAAACGTATGATCTCTGTAATTGCAAACAAAGGTTTCTGTACCAAATATTAAGTTCTGCTTTTCTGATGTATCAAATACTTATGTCAAGCAATAAAATGCAAATTAATTACTTACAAATCATACAATGTGATTTTCTGGATTTTTGTTTTAGAGTCCGTCTCTCACAGTTGAAGTGTACCTATGATAAAAATTACAGACCTCTACATGCTTTGTAAGTAGGAAAACCTGCAAAATCGGCAGTGTATCAAATACTTGTTCTCCCCACTGTACGTTTTATATTATCGACTGAAAAATATTTTTTTAACAATAGAATGCTTTTTCGCCGGAGCGATCTTTGTTTGCTGTCACTTTCTTCCTGTGTGTGTCCCCCTTCTTCCACCCTTAGGCCCCTCACTGCGAGCACGCCTTCTGCAATGCCTGCATCACCCAGTGGTTCTCCCAGCAGCAGATCTGCCCCGTGGACCGCAGTGTGGTGACACTGGCCCACCTGCGCCCCGTGCCCCGCATCATGCGCAACATGCTGTCCAAGCTGCAGATCAACTGCGACAATGCCGGCTTCGGCTGCACCACCGTGCTGCGCCTCGACCAGCTGCAGTCGCACCTCAGGGACTGCCAGCACAACCCCAAGAGGCCCGTCCAGTGCAGGCAGGGCTGCGGGTGAGTGGGGTTGGCTCCAACAAAGGGGTTCCTCAAGGCTCTATTTTAGAGCATGTTTTGTTAATCATTTATATAAATTATATAGGAAAAGCTGTGAAACTGTAAAATTCAGCTAAATGAGGGAGCATGAGCACAACCACAAGAGTGGGGCAAGAATCTGATTGGGAAACTCTGCTGTCGGGTATAGGCGAGTGGTGCTACTAGCTCTGGGTTAGTGGGTCAACAGGGCTGTGGGCGTAGGGTATCGACTAAAGGTTGTAGTTTACTGGGGCTGTAGGTGAGTTGGCTGAGCTATAAGGCTGTTGATCAGCTGTTTTGTCCTCCCTCTGCCCCTTCAGACTGGAGATGCCTAAAGACGAGGTGTCCAGCCACAACTGCATCAAACACCTGCGCAGCGTGGTGCAGCAACAGCAGGGCAAGATCACCGACCTGGACAAGACTGCTGCTGAACACAAGCACCAGCTAGCAGAGCAGGTCTGTGTGTGTGTCTGCAGTTATACGTGTGTGTGTGCGTCAGGGTGTGCTTGAGTAAGTGTATTTATGCATTCACGTGTGTGTATGTGTCAGTGCTTGTACATCTGAGTGTTTGTCTGTGTGATGTTGCGGCAGCATGGTCTGCAAGCACACTGTGATGTCTCCTTTCTGCCTCCAGAAACGGGACATCCAGCTGTTGAAGGCATACATGAGGGCCATCCGCAGTGCCAACCCCAACCTGCAGAACCTGGAGGAGACCATTGAGTACAATGAGATTCTAGAGTGAGTGGATTATCAAGCACTGTGGTGCAATACTCAATTGCACAGAACACTTCACAGTCAGACAGTTTAACTTACTACGCTGCGTCACTTTCCACCTTTTAGGCATATTAATTAATTTAAGTGATAATTATAGAGCTGGCCGTTATGGACAAAAATCCATATCGTGATAAATTGCTAGAATTGATGTGATAATGATAAATAGAACGATACGTTTATAACATTAATGTGCACCAGTTTTAGCAATTTTTTCCCTTTAAATTACCACTAGTAGTTTGATGGTTGTTGTAGCCATCAACTTATTTCATTTCAAACTTCACATTTCTCAAGTGTAGGATACTTATTGTAATGAACGATATCAGCAAAGTGCCTGTGATAAGTGTTCTGTATGGTCGGTGTCGATAATTTCCGGTTTATCGTCCCATTTCTATATGATTGTGTTAGGACACATCTAGTTGTTATTACATGATTTAAAATATCCATCCTAATATCCCAATCCTCTCTCTCCTGTCATCCTCCCCTCTACCTCCCCTCCTAGGTGGGTGAACTCCCTCCAGCCGGCGCGCGTCACGCGCTGGGGCGGCATGATCTCGACACCGGACGCTGTCCTCCAGGCGGTCATTAAGCGCTCGCTCATCGACAGTGGCTGCCCGCCTTCCATCGTCAACGACCTGATCGAGAACGCCCACGAGAGGAACTGGCCCGCCGGCCTGGCCACACTGGAGACGCGGCAGATGAACCGGCGCTACTATGAGAATTACGTGGCCAAGCGTATCCCGGGGAAACAGGCAGTGGTGGTGATGTCCTGTGAGAACCAGCATATGGGGGAGGACATGATCCTGGAGCCAGGCCTGGTCATGATCTTCGCCCACGGGGTGGAGGAGATACTATGACCCGGCTGATGGTGGTGGAGAGCAGAGGGGAGACTTCTGACTGACCTGAACTGAGGAGAAGAGGGGGCAGGGGATGCTATAACACTATGGCTGCATCCCAAATGGTACCTTGTTCCCCAAGGGCCCTGGTCAAAAGTAGTGCACTATATAGGGAATAGGGTGCCTATAACACAGTAAGAGTAGGGGAAGATCCAATGACAAAGCAGGGATTGGGGAGATATGACACCAGTAGAAGGGTATAGGGCAGGGGGTCGGCAACAGGCGGCCCGCGAGCCAAAACCAGGCCGCAAGTGATTTTTATTTTTGGCCTCCTAAAGCTTTTAGCAATTTCTTTAGGATTTTAGTTTTTGGGTCCAAAAAAATACTAAAATCAGCAGGAATTCAGCAAAAAATCTGTTGAATTTAGGAAATCTGTTAAAGTATTCCCACTAATAAATAAAGAGAGCTGTGATCGTGTCTCACTGTAATCAAGTGATCAAATGCAATCTCTTTTTGGGCTTAGTTGTGGTCAATTTGCAGTGTACAAATGATCATTATGTTCTGGCCCCCCCGACCATCCGCTCTGACAAAAATCGGAATCTAGTTGCCTATACCATGACAAATCAAGAGGGTTGGAGGGACAGGGAAAAATATAACAGGGGTCTCCAACTAAGAGGGTAGAGGAAATAGAAGTGAAGGAAAACATCCCGAAGGAGACACAGTCAGCATTCCTCCGCTCTCTGCCTTAAACAACAATTATTTAGAGAAATGAAAACTAACAAGGATTTATCAATAAAGTGCATAGGAAGGAAGATTTAAAATGTTAATTTCAAAAGAGAAACAAGATTGTAGCCTAATCTGCCTTCTCCCTGCCCCCTCAAAATATCCCATTGGCTCAGATGTGTAATGAGCTAGCTCATACCCCCCCATGGCCTCCAGCTGTGTGTGATTTCACCGCTGAACGTAAATACAGAGCACGTGGATCGCCATTTTTTTGCAAGGACCAATTACATTTTCCATCATTACAGTATCACATTTAATATCATGGTATCACCTTCCCCTTTGTCAACAACAGACCTTGTTCCTCCTCGGGATGCAGAGCAAATCAGGAATGCCACTTCTGATAAAAGGAGTAGTAGATGGACAGAGCCCTGGTGAAGACTGTGGACTTGGAACTTTCTTTTGGTTTGAGTTTCACACCTTGTTTTTTTATAATGTTATTGTTGTGTGTATGATTTGTCTGAGTTATTGAGAGTCCTGTGTTGAACTTTTTTTCTTTGATGATGTTATGTGTATATAGTTGGTTAGAAGTGGGTCCAATTGTGTGAAAATAAATACTACTTCTCAGAGGCTACCAAAGCATTTATCCACAGAAATTGTGTACAAAATAACATCAACCAGAAGTCTGTTCTGTTTTTTGTTAATTTATTTAGATTTTGTTTATTTCAGTCATTGTCAAATAGCATATCACTAACACATCATTGTATATCATGTAGCTTATCCTAATATTCTGTGTTCAGTCATACATTAAGTGCTTTGCTGAATCCATCACCACAATTGGCAAAGCTTTTACTGATACTATTTTCCTAACAATTTGGACTATTCTGGTTTAGATCTTCCGCATAGTGATAGTCTACTGGCATTCTTTCATTTCAGCATTTTTATTGATTATTGTGTAACTTGTTAGTTTGAGAACAAAACTATTGTTTGGTTTTACTTCCATCCACCAAATAATGAACAAGTTCACACACATGTTATCTCCGCTGATTCATTAAATTAGTTTAAATTCAATTAATTCAATTCCTGGGGTGACTGAATCAAAATGGACACACACACACACACACACAAACATGAATACACTTGTATTTAACTCAGAGGAAGCGGTTGAAGCTAAACCAATGTCTAGACATTCTCTTAAGAGCTGCGGTGAAGCTGGAACCTAGCCTTAATCTGCTGCCTCTTTCTGTATGGCTGTCTCTCATTGCTCTGTCAGTTAGGTGCCTTGATATGATACTTCCATGTATGGGACTTAAACTCACATCCTGAAAGGCTGTGTCGCACCAAGTATAAATCTCAAACCATTTCCTTCATTGGTTAAGAGATATATTGAACTCTTACTTCTTTTGGGTACCTAAATCAAAGGCTAGTGAAGTGATTTGAAGCAATGGGGTTTGTGAGATAAGCTCACTAAGTAGCTTGTCAAGAGCAGAGGTACAAACACAGCATTCCAAGACTTGATTTTCAGATTCTTGCTTTTGTTCTTTATAGTGTGACTTTGTCGTCTATGCAGCTTCAGTTTGAAAAGAGGGGTTCTGTTGTGATGGAGGATTTACAATACTGTACTTGAAACAAAAAGGTCAATGTTGTTGAAGCTTCCAAATAATTGATGAAGGATTAATGGCTAGACCCTCAATTTTACTATTCAGAAATGTATAGGGCATTGAGAGACAGGACAAATATGTATTTTGATGTTAAACTGCAATCTAGGATGTATTCGCTAGGAACCAAACGGAAGGGACTAACCTGAACTTGTCCAATAAGAAATGCTTGTTTTCGTTGCAAAATGTTTTGCTACAGTTTGCGATGGTGTGCACTAATGAATACACCCCTGTAGTCAGGAACTGGGCTGCGTTCAGTATGGGGGGGGGGGAATGGTGTGCAACATTCAATTAAATGGAAACGGTGCTGTTCTGAACGACCAGTTGAAAAAAAGGGGAGGGGTTGGGGAACGCTGTCAGCATGTCCTCTGCCCTTTAAATATGTCACTCATTGCTTCACGCCACACCCTACCAAATGGAGCAAGTCGGTTCAAGAACGTTGAAGAATGTTTTCGAGAAACGTGTCGTTCAGTACAAACCGTCACGCACCGTAGCAAATGTTTAATCGAACTGAATGTACCCCTGATATTTTCAATTGGCTTTGGGCTGCACCTGTCTCTGCCTTTTTTGCTTATTCATGTGCACTAGTGTGAATGGTTGTGTGTTACTGTGATGATGTCATACTGACTTGATGATAATAATACCACAGAACTGGGGATGAATTACACATTTATTGTACATTTAAGATTGATTGTAAATAGTTCACTATCATATATCAATATACACATACCGACGCACTTCCATTTCAGTATCTATCCATATCAATATTTTTATTTGGTGAGATGTATGGTTTCATTAAAAACATAAGAATTCCTGGTGGTTTGGAATGTTGTATTGTGTTAATTTGTTTTATTGCAACAACAAAAACTCACTTTATTTATTTCCAAATACAAGGGGAAATCTTCCCCCATGAAAAACATTCCATTGTAATGGCCTAAACCATGTCTCAACTTGTTCATGTATTGAAGTCATATTGATGAGGAAATATTCCACCTGCTGTGCACTGATTGTCCCCATATTGTAACAAAGTTGAGACTGAGAAGCTACATTGTATCCTTCCTCACCTATCCACTTCTTGATGACAGTGATTCTGTGGCTCTTGTATATTGAATCTGGAGTATTCTGTCAGTTATCCATTGTCAAAAGACAAATTCAACTGCAAGGGCCTCCTCCTGTCCCAATGGATTACTTTAACCCCTTATCGCATACAAATCTAAGTAGGAGCTGTCCTATATTGTCACCAAGGTGGTGCTAGTGTAACTTGTTGCAAGCTGGCGGCAAGCCCCTCCCCGCCCACTAAATCCCTTTATGTAATGCCCTAATACACTAACAACATCTACTCACTTAGGACGGCTACACTACTTCTATGGTCGCCTAACTTCACCCATGTTAGACTGAATTCTGCTGTGGACAGCGGGTTTCTTTCAGGTCCACTTGTCCCTCATCACCATAGCCATCTATTAGGACACACTTCAAGGTATTGATGCAAGGTAAGCTGTTCTTACATTCCCTTACAATTGTTTCGTCTCCACCTGTAAGCAAATGTAGCCTAGTGAAAGAGCTATGACCACCTGCCGATAACACGCAATGTGTAGACTATGGCACCTGAAAGGTAAAAATATTTTTCTACGCCTATCCAACACGACGCCTTGGACTTGTTTGACTAACAAGGTTGGAACCGATTTTGGCCACTTTAGCCTACAGTGTAATTTGATGTCCCAAAACGAGTTAATAATGGTGATGGGTAGGTTATCTGTTATTAATACACTTATATAAGTATTATGCCCTTACAATTACTGTGTTATGCCTATTTAAATGTATATACAATTCACCTATAATTCATTTTCTCAACTTCAGTTTGTATGAATATTTGTTGGATTTGTGTGCATATGGAATGGCTTACATAGAACACAATAGAGTCTGAATCTAAGGGCCTCTTTACACTACTTTGACGACATAAACTAGGTCCAGGAGAGATACTTATGGTAGTGTAAAGAGACGGATCTACACTGAACAGAAGTGTAAACACAACATGTAAAGTGTTGATCTCATGTTTCATGAGCTGAAATAAAAGATCCCATAAATGTTTCCATACGCACAAAAAGCTTATTCCTCTCAAATGTTGGCAATTTGAATGCACAGAGATATTGTGATGAGATCCAGAGGCCCATTTTTGTGCCATTCATCCGCCGCCATCATCTGTACACAATTCCTGAAATCTGAAAATGTCCCAGTTCTTCCATGGCCTGCATACTCACCAGACATGTCACCCATTGACCATGTTTGGGATGCTCTGGATCGACGTGTACGACCGCATGTTCCAGTTCCCGCCAATATCCAGCAACTTCACACAGCCATTGAAGAGGAGTGGGACAACATTCAACTAATGACCACAATTACTGACCACAACCACACAACTACTGACCACAACAAAAGTACAGACCACAACTATTGACCACAACCACAAAGCTACTGATCATAACTACTTACCAAAACGACTGACCACAACTACTGGCCACAACTACTGACCACAACCACACAAATTCTGAGCACAACTACTGACCAGAACTACTGACCAAAACTATTGACCACAACCACTCAACTACTGCCCAAAACTACTGACCACGACACAACTACTGACCACAACTACTGAGCACAACTATTGACCAAAACCACTGACCACAACCACTCGACTACTGACCAAAACGACTGACCACGACACAACTACTGACCACGACACAACTACTGACCACGACTACTGACCACAACTGCTAACCACAACTACTGACCACAATTACTGACCACACAACTACTGACCACTCAATTACTGAACACAACTACTGCCCTCAACCACACTACTACTGACCACAACCACACAACTTCTGACCACACAACTACAGACCACACATTTAATGGACATACCTACTGACCACAACTACTGACCACCACAACTACTGACCACAACTACTGACCACAACCACACAACTTCTGACCACAACCACAGAGCTACTGACCACACAACTACTGACCACAACCACACAACTTCTGACCACAACCACACAACTAGTGACCACAACCACACAACTTCTGACCACACAACTACTGACCACAACCACACGTTTTGACCAGAACCACACAACTGCTGACCATATCTAGTGACCACAACCACAGAACTACTGACCACAGCCACACAACTTCTGACCACACAACTACTGACCATAACTACTGACCACAACCACACAACTACTGACCACAATCACTGACCCCAACTACTGACCACAATTACTGACCGCAACCACACAACTACTAACCACACAGCTACTGAACACAACTCCTGACCACAAATATTGACCACAACTACTTACCACAACCACACAACTACTGACCACAACTACTGACCACAACCACAACATTACCACAAAAAATACTTTTAAAAAGCTAAAGCAAGCCCCACATCTTTACTTGTAAAGTTACCATCTAGTTTGAATTGCTATCCTTATTTTGTTTGTCTATATACTATTGCATTTACGGTATGCTAACTGCACTCACATGAAGCAGAAATGTGGCTTGGCCACACCACATCCAAGGCTAGTGTAAACAGATTTATACACTTATGTAAGTAATGTTCCTTTATAATTACTGTGTTATGCTTATTTAAATGTATATACAATGCACTTATAATTCAGTTGAAGAATGCATCCATTGTCATTTTCTCAACTCAAGTTTCTATAAATATTGGTTGGATTTGTGTACATACACAGTACACAATAGAGTTTGGATCTAAAATAATATGTTCTATCTTAAAGCAATTTTGAGGAAAAGGTCTGCTTGTCCTTTTCATGCCTTCTGCAGACCAGTTTCCCTTCCCACTATTTCCTCATGAGATCCTACTTTATGTCACAATTGTAGACTGTCAGGTGTGTTGGTGACTGGTTGAGTACTCATTGTATTTGATCCTTGAGTCAGTCATGCATTATAAATGCCACACCTTCATCTTGTCAGACTAGATCAAAGCAGACATCAAGATGATGTCAGTGTACTGTAGCCTACTGCTGTATGTCAGCAGCTTTTCTCAACCAGGGCTTCTGAAATATTTAATCTGTACAGGTTATTACAGGATGTACCCTGTCTCACTAAATGTAATAATAATTCATCATAATTTTTGATGAGGCAAATTGTTATCAAAGATCTGTTGAAGCCTCTGAGCAGCTTTTGAACAATGTCCTAAAGAACATACCTCTCTCATACTTGGTATTTTCTATCTTTCTCATCTTCGGGTAATCTAATCTATTGGGTATCACATGCGTCCAAAAATAGGTACTTCTATTCACTAAAACTGTGTTTACAATTATTGGCAAAATATCAGAATTGGGCTGCCTGTGTAAACACAGCCTTATTTACCTCGTTATTGATCAAATCTAGCTATGAAATGAGCAGCAGTGTGCAGTCTAGTCTGTTGTTGATTCTCCTCTAAGTACAGTAATTAGATTTTCCTCTAAAGTATCCATGACTACAACTGGTTTCAAGGCACTGGATCAAAGTACTGACATAGAATGAAAATACTCCCTTTCCTTGGGTGATGATGAGAGTCATGCTCAAGGGTGCCCCAAACAGGAAGGATTCCACTGGCTGGGCTAGCTGGAGCTGAACCATGACACTGTGCCAGACTTGTATAATCTGAGACTAGAAAGTGTCCCTCTGGGGAACTATTTTATCTGAACATGGTTTTGAAGGTAGATTTAGGGTAAGAGGAGATAACTAATGACATACAGGTGAATAGTCTGGAGCTGGAACCACTGGGATGTGTGATGCTGCACAAGGAATGGGGAAAAACCTATTTTGTGCGACTTGGTGAAATAGCACTCTGATGTATTCAACTCTCCTTCTTCCTCCTTTGTGTCCTCTATTTTTCTCACTTTCTCTCCCACACGTCTGTCTCTCCCCTCTGGCTAGTGTGAAATAAACTTGCGACCATGGCGGCTCCAGACACAGCTCCAGAACTAGCTACAGATACAGCTCCAGACCTAACTACAGACACAGCTACAGACCCAGATGGGAGGGATTTGAGCCCTGTGGACTTCATCCAGCTGCAGCAGTACATGGAATGTTAGTGACATTTTCTTTATTAAAAGGAGAGTGGGGTCAGATACAATTCAAATACGGTTTGATTTGATTGATTAGGATCCTCATTAGCCGACACAAATGGCGACAGCTAGTCTTACTGGGGTCCGACACATAACGAAAAATACATTAAAGACAAAATACTTAAAAATTGACATACATTTAAAAACATTAACGTGTAGTGTTTGTGTGTTACACATACAGTACTTCTAGAATTAACTTCTGCAGTCCATCTGTGCCTCTAGGCGTAATGGACTTGACAAAGACCCAGTTTGGGGTCAAAATGATCTCCTATTGAGTACTTGGGGAGCATTATACCAGACAGTGTGTGGATGTACTTTTTGTTCTACATTATCCTCTCATTATCCTCTTCAGCGCGCATCTGGAACCAGTGTTTTTATGTATGTTCTCATACTACTCAACTAAATCTAGGGGTAATGTTCCCAGAGAGTGAACAGGGAGACCGCATGAAAGGTTACCACTCAAATCAAATCAAATTGTATTTGTCACATGTGCCGAATACAACAGCTGTAGACCTTACCGTGAAATGCTTACTTACATGCCCTTAACCAACAATGCAGTTCAAGAAA
The DNA here is from genome assembly GCF_020615455.1 of Coregonus clupeaformis. Classification (NCBI taxonomy): domain Eukaryota; kingdom Metazoa; phylum Chordata; class Actinopteri; order Salmoniformes; family Salmonidae; genus Coregonus; species Coregonus clupeaformis. The sequence continues at coordinate 196,263 of NW_025533498.1, forward strand.
TAGAGTTAAGAAAATATTCACTAAATAAACAAAAGTAAAAAATAAACTAAAAAGTAACACAATAAAATAACAATAACGAGGCTATGTACAGGGGATAGGGGTAAAGTGACTATGCATAGATAATAAACAGCGAGTAGCAGCAGTGTAAAAACAAAGGGGGGTCAATGTAAATAGTCCGGGTGGCCATTTGATTAATTGTTCAGCAGTCTTATGGCTTGGGGGTAGAAGCTGTTAAGGAGCCTTTTGGACCTAGACTTGCCGTGCGGTAGCAGAGAGAACAGTCTATGACTCTGTAGTACCTTATGGTCGGATGCCGAGCAGTTGCCATACCAGGCGGTGATGCAACCGGTCAGGATGTTCTCGATGGTGCAGTTGTAGAACCTTTTGAGGATCTGGGGACCCATGCCAAATCTTTTCAGTCTCCTGAGGGGGAAAAGGTGTTGTCGTGCCCTCTTCACGACTGTCTTGGTGTGTTTGGACCATGATAGTTTGTTGGTGATGTGGACACCAAGGAACATGAAACTCTCGACCCGCTCCACTACAGCACCGTCGATGTTAATGGGGGCCTGTTTGGCCCTCCTTTTCCTGTAGTCCACGATCAGCTCCTTTGTCTTGCTCACATTGAGGGAGAGGTTGTTGTCCTGGCACCACACTGCCAGGTCTCTGACCTCTTCCCTATAGGCTGTCTCATCGTTGTCGGTGATCAGGCCTACCACCACTGTGTCGTCAGCAAACTTAATAATGGTGTTGGAGTCGTGCTTGGCCACGCAGTCGTGGGTAAACAGGGAGTACAGGAGGGGACTAAGCACGCACCCCTGAGGGGCCCCAGTGTTGAGGATCAGCGTGGCAGATGTGTTGTTGCCTACCCATACCACCTGGGGGCGGCCCGTCAGGAAGTCCAGGATCCAGTTGCAGAGGTGTTTAGTCCCAGGGTCCTTAGCTTAGTGATGAGCTTTGTGGGCACTATGGTGTTGAACGCTGAGCTGTAGTCAATGAACAGCATTCTCACATAGGTGTTCCTTTTGTCCAGGTGGGAAAGGGCAGTGTGTAGTGCGATTGAGATTCCGTCATCTGTGGATCTGTTGGGGCGGTTTGCGAATTGGAGTGGATCTAGGGTTTCCGGGATGATGGTGTTGATGTGATCCTTGACCAGCTTTTCAAAGCACTTCATGGCTACAGACGTGAGTGCTACGAGGTGGTAGTCATTTAGGCAGGTTACCTTTGTTTTCTTGGGCACAGGGACTATGGTGGTCTGCTTGAAACATGTAGGTATTAAAGACTCGGTCAGGGAGAGTTTGAAAATGTGAGTGAAGACACTTGCCAGTTGGTCCGTGCATGCTCTGAGTACACGTCCTGGTAATCCTTCTGGCGCCGCAGCCTTGTGAATGCTGACCTGTTTAAAGGTCTTGCTCACATCGGCTACAGAGAGTGTGATCACACAGTCATCCGGAAAAGCTAGTGCTCTCATGCATGCTTCAGTGTTGCTTGCCTCGAAGCGAGCATAAAAGGCATTTAGCTCGTCTGGTAGGCTCGCGTCACTGGGCAGCTCGCGGCTGGGTTTCCTTTTGTAGTCCGTAATAGTTTGCAAGCCCTGCCACATCCGACGAGCATCAGAGCCGGTGTAGTAGGATTCATTCTTAGTCCTGCTTTGCCTGTTTGATGGTTCGTCTGAGGGCATAGCGGGATTTCTTATAAGCGTCCGAATTTGTGTCCCGCTCCTTGAAAGCAGCAGCTCTAGCCTTTAGCTCGGTGCGGATGTTGCCTGTAATCCATGGCTTCTGGTTGGGATATGTATGTACGGTCACTGTGGGGACAACGTCGTCGATGCACTTATTGATGAAGCCGGTGACTGAGGTGGTATACTCCTCAATGCCATTCAGGAGTATACCCAGCCTAAACCCCAAACAGTATCACTGGAATAGAACCCAACAGGCAGAGGTTTTTAACTCTTTGAGGGGCATGTATTTCACCTGTCAGACGTCCTGTATATTTGTTCGATTTATTTTACATCTTCTGCTGGTGGATTACTAACTGCATCTTTTGCCCCGTTGAAATTTGATTTTCAAAGGCATTATGTTGTTTGTCTGCCAAAATGTGTATTTATCATTAAGATTGTTCTAACCAGTCCCATATCTGGCTTCTCTTTATATGCCTGCATTTGCTGTGTTGACCTTCAGTATTGTCCTCTATGCAGATAGCAGTCTGAGAGTGAAAGATGTGATGAAGGAGTTTCATGCAGGCGGGCGGTTGGTCCAGCACAGATTCGGAGAGGTGAGCTTCAAGAGGGCCTTTTCCTTCCATCCCATCCTTCTCCCAGCATGAAGCTCTCACTGCAATACTTGAAAATACAGAGGATCAACAACATTGCATTCACTCCACATTTCTGGCCTTTATGAGAAAGTGAAAAGCAGGAAGCCTGTGTTAAAAAAGCCACTCCAAATCATCCATTCTGTTTGCAACAAGGCCGTTAAGTAATACTGTAAAAAATCACTTTTTGGCCTAAATTTAAATCTAAAGGTTTGGGTCAAATCCAATAGAACAACACAGAATGAAACCCTCTGTGTTTTCAAGTTTTGTGGTAGCAGCATCATGTTATGGGTATGCTTGGCACCAGCAGGGACTGGGGAGTTTGTCAGGATCAATAAAAACATGTGGAGCAAAATCCAGGTACAAAGTTAGAGGAAAACCTGCCTCAGTCTTCTGAATAACTAACCCTGGGATAGAGCTTTATTCTTCAGCGGGACAATTTTAATGGAAAAACACATCAGAATGGCTTTCCAAGAGGTGTTGAGTGTTCCTAAGTGGTCCAGTCTCAGTCCTTGAATATTGCTGTCCATCAATGATTCCCAACTAAATTTGCTGAGCTTGAGCAATTTTGACAAAAACAATGGATATTGTTGCATGCCCTAAAAGTTGTGCAAAGTTGGTAGAATCTTATTCAAAATTATTCACAGCTGTAATGGCTGCCAAAGGTGCTTCCACCAAGTATTAACTCTAGGGTGTGTAGACTTTCACTAGGCACTGTGTCTTACTTATACCGTCAATGCCCATCAATTGCTCTTAAAAAGTGACAGCATTGATGTGAACATTCATGAGTTTACGATAGCCCAGCAATATGTTATACTTTGATGAGTATTGTAAATGGCTCCCTTCTTGGTATGGGCAGGAAGTGGATAAGATTCCAATTGCTTAACATCTGAATAAACTCCTGGTTTTGTCTTTCAGGTGGAGTCTACCTCAAAGATGTGTCGTGTTACTTATCTGTGTTGGAGGAGGGACAGCCGCGAGACAAACTGGAATGTGAGGACTGAGTAGCCTACTGTCTTTTCACCAATGGAATTCTGTGTGATAGTTTGTATTCCCTGATAAGTTTATATTTTAGCTGCTTTCATTGAACCAGTGAGGAGAGACAAGGGGGAGAGAGTGGAAACAAAGTATTTGTTATTGATTTACTCATTTCATGACCTGTTGTGCTTTCAGTTACTTTCAAACTTTACGACAAAGATGGCAACGGACTCCTGGACAGCTCAGTAAGTGACTGCAAATTGACTGAAATGTGCTTTCTATATGATGTATTATGAATATATTCTACTCTCACATCAAATGAAAGGGATGTAGTGTACACTGTACAGTGTTGTAGTGAACAGTAGGAGTTGTGAAAGAATACACGCCTCCATGATAATACGTGCTTTTACTCTCAATCAGGAAATGGATCGGATCATCACCCAGATGATGCGTGCAGCAGACTATCTGGGTTGGGACGTGACAGAACTCAGACTGGTAAGACATCCACTTGCATACCTGTCAACTATCCCTATGGGAATACTCTCTGGGTCCTAAATTCAATCAAAACATTTCACCTGAGGGGTATTCTACAAAGCAGGATCAAAGAGTTAGCTGGATAACTTGCTTAAATATTCTGAAATCACTTTAAATGTTTTAGAAAGATAAGCTTGAAATGGGCATAGTTGGCTGAACAACCAAAAACACATATCTATGTTTAGCTTTCTTAATGAATCAGAAAATCAACAGTTACTTGTGGTTGTTTATCAAAGTTAGCTGGCTAACTCATAGATCCTGAGTGGTGTACTACGACATGAGATAGAGGAATTAGTGAGCTAACTTTGTTCAACTCTGAGTTCAACTTGGGATAACCGGTGACAGGAAAGGGGCTCACCTTTTAGCCAGGTACATTTCTATGGCATCGATTTTCTTCAGAACTAACCTGCTCCGGGGCAGGCTAACTCAGGGCTAACTCCATTTATCTTGAATGAAGTGTCTCAGCCGCAAGTTGAGGACCAATGAAATCAGATTCCCTCCTTCTGGCAAAGATTGCGTCAGCATCCCTTTCGTTTGAGGAACACCACTGATGAAATATTGTATTAATCAAATTGTTTATTTGTGTTAAAAGTATTACATTACACATGTTTAATGACTCGATGCATTTGAAACTTCCTGCACAGTAAAACTTTTGTATGACTTTATAACATTATTTTAAGGATAGGAGTAGTAACAAAGGTGCTCGTACATTGATTGATAAGCACACCAAAGATGGCATTAACGATACGTAATTTAAAAAAGACGGCACTTTTAAAAGCCTATTTTCCACCATAGCCTGTAGAATTTGCAGGATAACTTTTCTTTCATTTTGATTACGACATGCACACGCAGTTACAAGCCTGGCTGGAGTTAGCGGCGAAGGCAGACTCAATATCCACCTTCGTAATACGGATGAAGCCTGAGCTGAAATGTGAAGCTAACTGAAGCTAGCTAACTTCAGAAAAGCCTGAGTACATCTCGCTAGATTCGTAGTACATCTAATCACTCTGCTTTGTAGTTTACCCAGGGATCAGGGACAAGTAAGTAAGTGTTATTATGCCTTTCTTTTTGATCGACGGGGGGGGAAATTATTTTCATGGAAAGAATTTGACCACATTAATCTAAATATACACTTTCTCAAATTGTTTTGTTTCATCCCAGTAATCTAGTTAGTGGTCTTGATTGAATTGGGCACAAAGTCTCCACCCAGCAGCACTCAATTATACAGTCCTTGTGCAAGTTCCTGGTTAGAGAGTTGTAATGAATAGCGATGAGTGACTAATGTTAACAGTATTTAGCAGGGTTGGGTTTAATTCCAGTTCAATTCCAATAAATTAATTTACAAAATGAAATTTGAAGTGATGTCCATACATGGGAAAGAAGCTCCCAATGAATTAAGTTAAGTGGATCCTAAATTAGATATACTGTAATAGGGTTTACGGGTTATGGGTTGAAGTTGAAGTTTCAAGGTTGAACTTTATTCATCCCAGAGGGCAATTTGCTTAGCAGCAGGTGAGCATGAGACATAAAAAAAACATCCACATGGATCAAAATAAAACACAATGATCCTGAATACAGTGGGCTAGTATATCAGCCATGGGCTGACAGCCATCAATGTAAATATATAATGATCAACATTACCAGCAGCACAATAGTATAGCAATAGTACAAAGTTAACTAATAAGTGTGCTGTGCACATTCTGGTAATAGACTCTTTGGGTGTATAGGGCTAACACCCAGCAGCAGCGCAGTGAGACTTAGCATGTATTGTGATTGGTCAGGAACCAGGAACGGTGGAAGTCTAACTACTCTGATTGGTCAGGAAACAGGAACAGTGGAAGCCTAACTACTCTGATTGGTCCCTAAGGTGCTGAAGGACATGATGAAGGCCATCGATGCTGACAGCAGTGGAGCAGTCACCCTGCAGGAGTGGATCCAATGTGCCCCTACTGGTGCTGCTAGGACTCAAGGCAAGAAGCACTGACAGTCAGTCTCTGGCTCCTCTGGTTAACTCAATCAGTATACATGATTCAGCATATGACAATAGACTCCTTATGTCGTATAACATTTGCTACGTGCTGTATGGTTCAACTACTGTACATCTCGATAAAGCTTTATTCAATTCTGTTTTAGATTATACTTTTAAATGTCACCCCAAAGTTATGTCTTATCCAGTTATGTCTTATCTTGTCCCTGTCTTATCCAAAATCGATCTATTCATGGCCCTCATACGTTGTTGACAATACTGTATCAGAAATAAGTCTGCACACATACAAATGATACTTGTTTGGATTGACGTGCTGTTTACTTTACCATGCTGTTAGTCTCTTCACACAGCCACAGTGTCTCCTTCGCTATGAGTCTACCATGCAACGAGACTACCCTGCTGTTTACTTGACTGTTTTTAACAAAGACCTTGCCTTTCTTTCTCTCTCTCTCTCTCTCTCTCTCTCTCTCTCTCTCTCTCTCTCTCTCTCTCTCTCTCTCTCTCTCTCTGCAGCATGTGTAGGAGCATGCTACTGGGCCTCAAGAAACAGGGCCTTTCCTGCATCTGTAAGAGCTCTATCCCGTCACCAGGGGGCGATCTCTATGTGTCTCATTTTCATAGACCGGAGTTCTGTGTGTCCTGGTAGACTGTAGATCTGTGGTCACTAACTGACCTCTGGTCCAGTGTACAGGCCTAAGGGCATGCACGTTTTGTCCCAGCCCAGCAACTGACTGATTTAACTAACTAAGTTCTGTGCTAGTGCTGGGGTTTTTAAGCAGGTCAACATTCACAAGGCCGCAGGGCCAGACAGATTACCAGGACGTGTACTCCGAGCATGTGCTGACCAACTGGCAAGTGTCTTCACTGACATTTTCAACATGTCCCTGACTGAGTCTGTAATACCAACATGTTTTAAGCAGACCACCATAGTCCCTGTGCCCAAGGACACTAAGATAACCTGCCTAAATGACTACCGACCCGTAGCACTCACGTCTGTAGCCATGAAGTGCTTTGAAAGGCTGGTCATGGCTCACATCAACAGCATTATCCCAGAAACCCTAGACCCACTCCAATTTGCATACCGCCCCAACAGATCCACAGATGATGCAATCTCTATTGCACTCCACACTGCCCTTTCCCACCTGGACAAGAGGAACACCTACGTGAGAATGCTATTCATTGACTACAGCTCAGCGTTCAACACCATAGTGCCCTCAAAGCTCATCACTAAGCTAAGGATCCTGGGACTAAACACCTCCCTCTGCAACTGGATCCTGGACTTCCTGACGGACCGCCCCCAGGTGGTAAGGGTAGGTAACAACACATCTGCCACTCTGATCCTCAACACGGGGGCCCCTCAGGGGTGCGTGCTCAGTCCCCTCCTGTACTCCCTGTTCACCCATGACTGCATGGCCAGGCACGACTCCAACACCATCATTAAGTTTACTGACGACACAACAGAGCTTCAAGTTCCTTGGTGTCCACATCACCAACGAACTATCATGGTCCAAACACACCAAGACAGTCGTGAAGAGGGCATGACAAAGCCTATTCCCCCTCAGGAGACTGAAAACATTTGGCATGGGTCCTCAGATCCTCAAAACTTTCTACAGCTGCACCATCGAGAGCATCTTGACTGGTTGCATCACCGCCTGGTATGGCAACTGCTCGGCTTCCGACTGCAAGGCACTACAGAGGGTAGTGCGTACGGCCCAGTACATCACTGGGGCCAAGCTTCCTGCCATCCAGGACCTCTATACCAGGCGGTGTCAGAGGAAGGCCCTCAAAATTGTCAAAGACTCCAGCCACCCTAGTCATAGACTGTTCTCTCTGCTACCGCAAGGCAAGTGGTAGTGCGGGTAAGTCTAGATCCAAAAGGCTTCTCAACAGCTTCTAACCCCAAGCCATAAGACTCCTGAACAGCTAATCATGGCTACCCGGACAATTTTTTCTTCTCTCCCCATCAGTATGCAAGTACACCGTCCATGGCCCCGCGTAGCTCAGTTGGTAGAGAATGGCGCTTGCAATGCCAGGGTTGTGGGTTCGTTTCCCACGGGGGGACAGTATGAAAAAAAGTATGAAAATGTATGCACTCACTAACTGTAAGTCGCTCTGGATAAGAGCGTCTGCTAAATGACTAAAATGTAAAATGTAATGGTCGCTGTGCCAACAAGAACCCTGATCCATGCGCCCACACATTCGTTAAATCCAAAAATCAGATTGGGGTGAGGCTCAATTATGATTTAGACCTGATAAGAGTCAGTTCCATATTTAATTGTGATTCATCTGCACACCTGATCAGTATTATGTCAATTTCAAGAATGTGTTTTCAATCAGCAAAATTGAAAACATAAAAGTCTTCACATCTTGCACTGGTGGCTATAGTGTTGATAGGTGTTTGTGGATGTTGTCCCTCTGTCTGTCTGCTCCAGGTGCCAGATCACGGCTGGGTCATTGCTGACTGTGACTCCAGTAAGTGTCACTTCTGCAACAAGAAGATCAAGACCCTGGCAGGGAAGCATTGCTTGTGGTGCTAACAGATGGTGAGTGTGTGTTTGTGCGTGCATATTTGCTTGCTTGAATGTATGTGTACACACAGGCTGCCGCTAGTCTTTACAATGACTGTCTTGTATTAGCGCCATGACGACTGTGTGAACTTTGGGTCATCATCGTGCGACTGCGGGTCTCTAAGAGACCACATTCTGCCACCGTGGGCCATATACTCAGTCTCCAAGGTCAGCCATTAAACCCATGACAAGCCCATGACTCCGTTCCACAACAGTTTGCAAATGAAGTCACATTGTTTATAGCCATACAGACTATTCTTCCGCTAAAAACAATAAATGCAGGCAGATTTTGTCACCCAATAATACTACAGTATGTGTCAAATGTGTTTATTCCTTGCCATGCTCCTAACTCTCTCCGTCCCTGTGTTTCAGGAGAAGGATGAAGAGGGAAGGAGGAATTCCATGGAGGACACTAGCCTAGAGGACATCACCCCAGACGGGCACATTCTGCAGGTACACTCTTAGAAAAAAAGGTGCTACCTAAAAGGGTTATTTGGCTGTCCCCATAGGAAAACCCTTTGAGGAACCCTTTTTGGTTCCAGGTAAAACTCTTTTTGGTTCCAGGTAGAACCCTTTTGGTTCCAGGTAGAACCCTTTTTGGTACCTTGTGGAACCTTTTCCACAGAGACAGCCAAATAACCCTTTTGGAACACGTTTTTCTAACAGTGTAGGGTTCCCTAACTATCAATGACAGGGACACACCGTACCATATCAACCTCACACACAATAATAGTCCTATCCATTAGCATGGGCACCAATGTGTGCCAGTACTGCATTTTAATTTAATATGGATCTGCTAATGTCAGTCGTATTTACTGCAATTGTATTGTGCTGGTTGCTGCATGGCATGCATGCCATTGTTTGGGGAATTTACACATCAATCTTTTCTATTCCCCATCTCCCTTTGCAGATTGCTCCAATTCCAGACACCCACCCTCTCCTGGTGTTTGTGAACCCAAAGAGCGAAGGGAAGCAAGGGGAGGGGTAAGAACAGAGCAGGACAGACATCATAAAACATATCCTAGCCTGCACTAGTAGCATGTACTCCTGTGACTGTGAGGGAATGTCATGCCATGCCATATATGTTTCAGAGTGCTGAGGAAGTTCCAGTAGTTACTGAACCCCCGCCAGGTCTACAATCTCTCCAATGGAGGACCTGGACCCGGGTAACTTCAAGTGCAGTTTGACCATCAGGGTGGGAGGGAAGTGGACTGTACTATTACATATGTTATGTCATTGTTAGGACAGTATTATGTATGTCTTATGTTGAAGGGTTAATGTAAAGTGCTACCTTTTTTTAATCAATTTCCAATTTGGGGATCGGTGTGACATAGTTAAATTATATCTTAATTCTTATTATCTGTTATTTCCACTATGAATGTGTATCATTGTGTGCTCTTGCTTCGGCTTGCTCTTTGGAGTTTGGGCCGGGTGACTGTAAAAACACTTAGTGACAACTGCTGATGTAAAAGGGGCTTTATAAATAAATGTGATTGACTGATTGATGTGTACAGTGCCTTGCAAAAATATTCATTCCCCTTGGCGTTTTTCCTATTTTGTTGCATTACAACCTGTAATTAAAATAGATTTTTATTTGGATTTCATGTAATGGACATACACAAAATAGTCCAAGTTGGTGAAGTGAAATGGAAAAAAGAACTTGTTTCATAAAATTCAAAAAAATACATAACAGAAAAGTGGTGCGTGCATATGTATTCACCCACTTTGCTATGAAGCCCCTAAATAAGGTCTGGTGCAACCAATTACCTCCAGAAGTCACATAATTAGTTAAATAAAGTCCACCTGTGTGCAATATAAGTGTCACATGATCTTAGTATATATACACCTGTTCTGAAAGGCCCCAGAGTCTACAACACCACTAAGCAAGGGGCACCACCAAGCAAGCGGCACCATGAAGACCAAGGAGCTCTCCAAACAGGTCAGGGACAAAGTTGTGGAGAAGTACATATCAGGATTGGGTTATAAAAAAATATCAGAAACGTTGAACATCCCACGGAGAACCATTAAATCCATTATTAAAAAATTGAAAGAATATGGCACCACAACAAACCTGCCAAGAGAGGGCCGCCCACCAAAACTCACGGACCAGGCAAGCAGGGCATTAATCAGAGAGGCAACAAAGACACCAAAGATAACCCTGAGTATCTGTCCATAGGACCATTTTAAGCCGTACACTCCACAGAGCTGGGCTTTACGGAAGAGTGGCCAGAAAAAAGCCATTGCTTAAAGAAACAAATAAGCAAACACGTTTGCTGTTTGCCAAAAGCCATGTGGGAGACTCCCCAAACATATGGAAGAAGGTACTCTGGTCAGATGAGACTAAAATTGAGCTTTTTGGCCATCAAGGAAAATGCTATGTTTGGCGCAAACCCAACACCTCTCATCACCCCGAGAACACCATCCCCACAGTGAAGCATGGTGGTGGCAGCATCATGCTGTGGGGATGTTTTTCATTGGCAGGGACTGGGAAACTGGTCAGAATTGAAGGAATGATGGATGGCGCTAAATACAGGGAAATTCTTGAGGGAAACCTGTTTCAGTCTACCAGAGATTTGAGACTGGGACGGAGGTTCACCTTCCAGCAGGACAATAACCCTAAGCATACTGCTAAAACAACACTTGAGTGGTTTAAGGGGAAACATTTAAATGTCTTGGAATGGCCAAGTCAAAGCACAGACCTCAATCCAATTGAAAATCTGTGGTATGACTTAAAGATTGCTGTACACCAGCGGAACCCATCCAACTTGAAAGAGCTAGAGCAGTTTTGCCTTGAAGAATGGGCAAAAATCCCAGTGGCTAGATGTGCCAAGCTTATAGAGACATACGCCAAGATACTTGCAGCTGTAATTGCTGCAAAAGGTGGCTCTACAAAGTATGACTTTGGGGGGGGGGAATAGTTATGCACGCTGAAGTTTTCAGTTTTTTTGTCTTATTTCTTGTTTGTTTCACCCCAAAAAATATTTTGCATCTTCAAAGTGGTAGGCATGTTGTGTAAATCAAATTATACAAACCCCCCCAAAAATCTATTTTAATTCCAGGTTGTAAGGCAACAAAATAGGAAAAAGGGGGGTGAATACTTTCGCAAGCCACTGTATGTGTATCCCCATCAGACTCCACTTCTTCCGGAACCTCCATGACTACAGGATCCTGGTGTGTGGCGGAGAAGGCACGGTCGGCTGGATTCTAGATGCTATAGGTGCAAGTTACTTCTTCTCCCCTCAAAGAGGTTCATGACCAGTAGTTAAGGTCTCTGTGTATCTCTAAAGCTGAACAATGGCTGCCTTTGTGTGTTCTCAGACAGAGCTGTCCTGCCGGTGCGCCCCCCAGTGGTGGTCCTGACCCTCGGAACAGGGAACGACCTGGCTCGCTGCCTCCGCTGTCGAGGAGGTAAGGGCCCTGTTTAATATTATGGGGTGCATCCCAAATTGCACCCTAATCCCTATATAGTGCACTACTTTTGACCAAGGCCCATAGGGAATACAGTGCTTTGGTTCAAAGGAAAGCACCCCAAAATCAACGCTCGTCATGTGTTTCTCTTGTATAAACCCTCTGTGTCTATGGAAACCCCTGTAGGTTACGAGGGCACGGATCTCGGAGAGATTCTGAAGGAGGTTGAGGAGAGCTCATTGGTTTCTATGGACCGCTGGCATGGGCAGGTGATTCCAGAGGACACCCAGGAGATAGGAGACCCTGTGCCCTATGAAATGATCAACAACAACTTCTCTATAGGCGTGGTGAGTGATGACCTCAGGGTCATAGGGCCTGCTTTGGCTGATTGGCTGTGTGGCTGTTGGAGTCTGTACAATATCCAATTACCTGTGTTTCTCTTTTAACAGCCTTATCATATATTCATTGAATGAATTGAATACATGCAAATTCTACAGTGTGTCTACTGACAGGATGCATCCATTGCTCACTGCTTTCACTCCATGAGGGAGAAGCACCCTCAGAAGTTCAACAGCAGGTGAGAGTGAATAAAGGTTGAGGATCAAAGAGTGTTGAGTGAAAAATCTGTTATGGCTGGGTGTGTTTTCATTTTATCTCTCTGAGCACTGATCCAAAACAATGTGTTTTTATGTTGTCTGCAAGGATGAAGAACAAACTGGGGTATTTTGAGTTTGCCACCTCTGAGACCATCTCTGCCTCGCGCAAGAAGCTGAATGAGTGTCTCAGCATTGAGGTGAATACTAAAGAGTTTTACATTCCAGATATTCCAGTTCAGTGGTTTAATGGATTTTACCACAGTTTTCAAGTGTACACACAGTCTTAGCAAAAAGGAAAATGTCTCTTTACCTGTTTGTGGCCCTGACTGTCTGTCTGTCCCTCCGTCTCCATCCTTCTGTCCGTCCGTCTGTCTCTTAGTGTTGTGGGACACCCCTGGACCTGAGTGGTCACTCTCTGGAGGGTCTTGCCATCATCAAGATACCCAGCATGCACGGCGGATCCAACCTGTGGGGCGAGGCTAAGAAGGCAGACAGAGACATCATGTCAGAGGAGGAGCCACCTGAGGTCGTCACTGACCACAACGTTTTCAAAATGAGCTCACAAGGTACTGTGGGGTTTGCTTATCTCACACATACAGTGTTGGAGGTTTATTTTGTTGACTAATGATATGAATGTGTACTGTAGCATTATATGTAATATTGTCACTTTTCTCCTTACACAGACCATATGGTCTGAATTTGTCTTGGTTATTAAGTCACTATGTATGAGAATGAATGTCTGCTTATCGAGCAAGCGTATGACAATGTACAGTATTTTCATGTGTTCTGTTCTCTCCCACAGACCTGAGTGACAAGCGGATTGAGGTGGTGGGGTTGGAGGGGGCTATCGAAATGGGTCAGATCTATTCTGGGCTGAAGAGTGCTGGACACAGACTGGCTCAAACCTCACAGATCACTATCAGGTAGACTTTAATGCAGGCTCTATACACAAGTCTTAAAGGTTTTATGCCTTTATATTACCTTTTGTTAATTAAAATGGACCTGTCTCTCTGTCTCGTTGCCTTTCTCAGGACACATAAAGCATTGCCTATGCAGATTGATGGTGAGCCCTAGATGCAGCCTCCTTGCACTCTAAGTGCTAATATTAATATACTTTTATACTTGATATAATACATGTAATATATTAAGTGAGTTTGGCTTTGGGTTGGCCTTGGGATTTCTATGACAAATAGAATTAGACAGAGTGTGACAAAACTCAAGGCACATTTATTCTTAAGAAACATTGTTGATGTTGGCTTGTTCGGTTTAGCAGTGGCCCCAATTAGGCCCAGTCTCATGACTCAAGATTGTTTCAGAAACACAATTTGATTTACTGGAGATCAGCGTTTCCCAACCCTCACCAGACAGACCACATTTTTGTTCTAGCCATGCACTGACACCAGACACAACTAATCAAGGGCTTGGTGATTACTTCATTACTTGAATCAGGTGTGTCAGTGCAGGGATAGGACAAAAATGTTTCCCTACCACCAGAGGGTAAAGGGATAAGGGAAACACTGTTGTAGACTGTGATGACTTCGTAAAACCTCTTTATTTTACACCCTGTGTTTAGATCCACATCACACACAAGAACCAAGCTAACATGCTGATGTCTGCTCCTGCCAAACCATCAGGCTTCTTCCACCTCAAATAAAGGTCCAGGTGTAGCGTTAATTGCCCCTAGATGCGGGTCTTGGGTCAGTTTTGCATTAATGGTTAAGATTAGGATTGGGGGAGGGGAAGCTGATCCTAGATCTGTACCTAGGGGAAACTTCACCCAGGAACAGAGGTCCACTGACTCTGCTCAAGGTCCATTGCCATAAAGAAACAGACATTTGAGTGGAAACATTCTGAATCATGTTCATGTCTGAATTGATTCCAGAAACACTAGTAGCCATTGATTAACATTGAAGCTCAACTCATTTCAGTGACAAAGAACTCTAACTAACCCAGGCTTGTGTTGATATTTTTTATTTTTTATTTCACCTTTATTTAACCAGGTAAGCCAGTTGAGAACAAGTTCTCATTTACAACTGTGACCTGGTGATTTGAGTAGGTCCCTTATGTTAAGATTGATATTACATTGTTATTACATTGTGTATCTGCTAATTGTGTTAGTAGTTATAATTTATCATTCCATACCATGTGTTTGATTACTATTATGCCTTATTGTTTTGTCTCAGTACAGTAATAGACCTCCTTTATGTTTACCATCTTTCTATAGCATTTTCAGAACAAATGTTTTTGTATCCATATTGATTAATGCAATAGGCCAATAGTCTGTGTGTCAGTATAATGTTGTTCACTGTCATAAATCTAATTAAGTACGTTTCACTTCCTCAGCAAGTTTCCTGTAGAGTCGACAGATCAGAGAGCTGAGGGTATCATTCGCATTGCCCGACATTCAGAAGCTCACTTCCTCTTTATCGCTGACCTTATCTTTCTCTGCTTAGTGGGCTGCTTCCAAACCACAACTATTGAGATGCTGTCCTCATGAAAAAGAGACATGGCTTTTCTCATTAAAAAAAAGAAGAATAGTATGTGTATTCATGTATCCACCATGGTAAGAGATCTTTTAAAAAAGTAATTGAAAAACAGACAGCAATTTTATCTCCGCCTTTCTCAAGGTCACTTACCAGAGGGATATCGCTGTACGTGACTGAATGTAGTTTTATAAAGGGTGTCTATGGCGTTTGAGCAGCTGTCATAGAGGTGTTGTGTCATCCTGGAAGGTGTTTGTTGGCCATGGGTTGGCTTTACCATGGGAGTCTTTCCACAGAGTCAGCATGGATGAAGGGCAGGGCCTGCTATTCCAGGTTCGGGAGGGCAAGGTGGCACCCTATTCCCCAAAAGTAGTTCACTATATAGGGAATAGGGTTCCTTTAAAATGACAGCAACACTAGAACTAGCTAGGAGACGTTAGTGTTCCAATGTAACGCTGCATGTGAGAGGCCAAAATAGGTTGAAATAGAACAGTTCTATTACCCATGTCACCCAAATAGCCTCGCCAATTGGAGATTTCCCGTCTTTACGTTGCACTGTTTAGTCACAACACTGTTTAGTCATAACGAGCAAATGAGAGTGCTAATTGAGTCATTAGAGGCGGAGGGATGCTGTAACGAGAACCAGCTGGAGTCTGATATCCCTGATGTAGCCTGGGCCATTAATCTAGAAATATACACTCCACCCTTCTAAAGGTCACATGAAATGGGGATGCTCTCCATATGTAGCGTAGGGTACCTATATGTGTGTCTGACTACATGTATACAGTACATTACATGGTATACTTTATCAAAAGAGAAGTATGTGATGAGTAACGTGATCTGTACATGAAGGTCCTCAGCTCACTTTTGGGGCCTCTTGACTCCTCAAACTCTCACTGAATTTTTACAATCATACCGATGGAGCATGATTTGTGTTGGGCACTTGGGATTATCATGTTGTGTAATCTTGGGAAGAACTCTTTCTACGACAATTTGTGGGATTCTCTCTATGTGTAAGTGCATGGCTTGCTACAAGCTTCTCTTCAAAAGTCATGGTTTGGAGGGCTCCTTCTTCAAAGACAAGACAAATACTGCAGAACATGTCAAGTCCTAGCAAAAATATTTCCCTCAATGCCAAGTATATGTCACGACTCAAGAGAGATCATAGAACCTAATAACTGTAAAATAATTGGATACAAGTTAATTGGTATGGGTCAAATACGCTTTTTCCCCTCACTTATCCATGATATTGTTTGGAAGCAATATTTGCTGATGGTAGTCAATGGAACAGCAAGATGGAACAGCCATCTCTCATTTGCCTATGATGACATCTGGTGGTGCATGTAATAACGCTACAGGTGAGAGAAACATCCAGTCAGAAAATACTACAAAAAAATGTAATCTACTGTCACAGTTAAAGGGGAATGGATACTATTCAGTTGTATTAAAGCTGATTTACTGTACCCACCTGGTCAGCTTCACTTATTGATACACTGTATGAGTTTATTGTGTACAAAGGATTTTCTAAGGGCATTTGTGAATGCTCTACAGATTAAAATACAGATTAATTGCTCTAGTCAAGGAACAATAGTTAATTGTTGTTTTTACTAAATGTAATTAATTATTTATCCAAATATACCATTACTCATTGCAGAGCCCTGATTTTAACCTTGCCATAACCCAGGCAGTAATGCTTTTCACACGAGGGGGCAGAATAGCGATGGTGGTGGAAGGCTGAATTGAGCTCTCTCAAAGGTTCCTGCAGAATAAACAACAACACTATCAGTTCTTTAACATCTGCCCAACTTACTGAAATAAGTGAAACTCTTCACACCCTATGTTAAGCTGATATAGTCTAGGGGGCAGGTGGGGGGTGGGCATGGTAGGGGTTTACAGGAGGCGTTGGGGTGGGGTGAGGGGGTGGGGCGAGGCTTATGTTACTCTGCCTTTTTTTATGGGAACCTATAGAGAAGTTTTCTACTAGAAACATGACCCACCCCTTCCCCATCTCTCTCATTCTTTCTGTCCCCCCACCCCCTCTTTCCCCATCTCTCTCTCTCTCTATCTGTCTCTCTGTCTTTCTCCCACACTCTGACTTTCTCTCCCCCTCTCACACTCTATCTCTCTTTCTCTCTCCCTCTCTGCCCATAGTGGTGCCTAGAGACAGGGGAAATGCCCCCGTAACTCAAGTCCCTCATCTCACATGTCCACTCACAGCCACAGACACACTGATATGGCCCCTTGGTGTTGTTGGCCAGACACACAACCCGTCTATGTCTCAAGGTGAAGAACATGTTCAAACACTCAGACACATGAGTTACAGTATAGCGATTCATGCTACCCCTGCATTTGGAACACTTAATACAGAAAATATATCTAATTTTCGATAATTTATCACATTAGATTCATGCCCTCTTTAATGCAAATATCATATCAAAGTGTGTGAATACTGTCTGGCCATCAGACATGACTGGCCAGGTATTTTATGTAGTGCCCAAATGGCACAGAGTTCAGGCACACTCATCAATCACATGCTGCACTTGTTGGACTCCCCCACTTGTTGACTAATCAGACTGATATACAGCCATGACTGTTGAGCACCAGTTGTTAACCATGCGCCGATATCGAAGTAAACCCCATACACATTATGAGGGAGGGGCAAAACATCCACTCAGCACATTTAGACCTTTGTCCCAGCTGTAGTCAAAAATTGGCAGTTTGAAGTGACTCGATCCTATTTTCTTGCATATCCAATACGAATCTGTTCTTTTTCCTGCAGTCTGAACAGCCAAAAAGCACATGTAATTTGATATTTCAAGCCACATTTGAAAGCACCTTCGTAGGTGGGGGGGTCTGCTAATACAGGCCAAGTGCACTACTTTTGTGATTTATTTATTGTTTTTTTATTCTGATTTTTCAGCGCCCCTACTTCCCCGGGCTTTGTACAAATCTAATTCCTGGCCATGCGACTTGTGTCTGAATGGTCAAATCTGATTTATTTGCCCTCAAGTGGTTTTTAGACGCGGTATTTGGCATATCTTGTTGCTTGCTAGTCTGTTGACAGTTTGACAAGAATATGTGGTAGCTAACTAGCTAGCTTGTTAATTGTTTACAAACAAATTAATGATTGTGCTAGAAAACTAAAAAGATACCTAGCTAGTTTTGAAAGTTGGATCATCTTATCCTTCGAGACTTTAAAAGTGTTCTTACGCTATGATTTTGAACATTTAAAGCAACTGGGAAACGTCCATGGCAGGCATTGTCACCTTAGCTTGCTATACAACTTCTGAGTGATAGGAAGCATGAGCACCACCACAGCCACAAAGTCATAAACCCCGTATATTTCTACAATTTATAATCTGATTTTAAACCTAAGCCTAACCCTAACCTTAACCACACTGCTAACCCTAACATTTAATTGAAATACTGTAGAATTCCATTAATTCCTATGGAGGGCTGCTCCTACTAAGGAGTGCCAATATGGCCGTCTGGTGGCTTCAAAGCCTCTCAATAGAGCCCCACAGTGGCGGTGTCATAATAATACCCATAAAACCTAGCAGTCAAACAGGGTAATGGTCCCAGTCGTTTTTTCCACCATTCACCATTTCAGAAACACTTAAAATAAGGGCTGTGTTTCATGTAGGATTACCCTGGCGTGATGTTTTGATAACCATGTAAATCTCTGTCGAACAAGGTGACTTTTATTAATATATTAGTCTCTCTTAACTCTCAGATTCAAAAATGCTAATAAGCATCAAAGCAGACATCATGCAAAACTAGAAATCCCTGCAAGCTCCTGCCGTCATCTCTAGCTGATACCTTTGCTAACAGGTATTGTGTCAATTTAAAACTTGCACAAGACAGTTCACAGAATTGTCAATTTAAAGAAATGTTGCCAACTTATTCATTACTACATTTAGCTAATCCAGAGATTCTTACCTTCGCCTCGATTCGGCAGTCTCGTCCAGATCATCATGGCATTTGTAGTTCTTTACGATAACCACATTAGCAGCTAATTAGCGTTTCATTTTGTGGGGGTAAATACAGGCGAATATATTGATAAAAGTCCCCTTGTCCTAGAGAGATTTACATGGTTATCAAAACGTTACGCCAGGATAAGCCTACATGAAACACAGCCCTTATTTTATGTGTTTCTAAAATCCCCTATGGGAAAAATGAATGGTGGAAAAACGATTGGAACCATTTCCCTGTTTGACCACTAGGTTTTATGGGTATTATGACTCGTACTGTGGTACTCTATGGCCAATACATGTAGCATCAGCAATCCAGGGTGTATATGCTGCGTTCACATGCTAGTCGGAACTAGGAAACTCAGAAATGTCCGACTTGCTGATTTGTTGAACACGGAACGTGTATACAGTGGGGAAAAAAAGTATTCAGTCAGCCACCAATTGTGCAAGTTCTCCCACTTAAAAAGATGAGAGAGGCCTGTAATTTTCATCATAGGTACACGTCAACTATGACAGACAAATTGAGAAAAACAATTCCAGAAAATCACATTGTAGGATTTTTTTATGAATTTATTTGCAAATTATGGTGGAAAATAAGTATTTGGTCACCTACAAACAAGCAAGATTTCTGGCTCTCACAGACCTGTAACTTCTTCTTTAAGAGGCTCCTCTGTCCTCCACTCGTTACCTGTATTAATGGCACCTGTTTGAACTTGTTATCAGTATAAAAGACACCTGTCCACAACCTCAAACAGTCACACTCCAAACTCCACTATGGCCAAGACCAAAGAGCTGTCAAAGGACACCAGAAACAAAATTGTAGACCTTCACCAGGCTGGGAAGACTGAATCTGCAATAGGTAAGCAGCTTGGTTTGAAGAAATCAACTGTGGGAGCAATTATTAGGAAATGGAAGACATACAAGACCACTGATAATCTCCCTCGATCTGGGGCTCCACGCAAGATCTCACCCTGTGGGGTCAAAATGATCACAAGAACGGTGAGCAAAAATCCCAGAACCACACGGGGGGACCTAGTGAATGACCTGCAGAGAGCTGGAACCAAAGTAACGAAGCCTACCATCAGTAACACACTACGCCGCCAGGGACTCAAATCCTGCAGTGACAGACGTGTCCCCCTGCTTAAGCCAGTACATGTCCAGGCCCGTCTGAAGTTTGATAGAGTGCATTTGGATGATCCAGAAGAGGATTGGGAGAATGTCATATGGTCAGATGAAACCAAAATAGAACTTTTTGGTAAAAACTCAACTCGTCGTGTTTGGAGGACAAAGAATGCTGAGTTGCATCCAAAGAACACCATACCTACTGTGAAGCATGGGGGTGGAAACATCATGCTTTGGGGCTGTTTTTTCTGCAAAGGGACCAGGACGACTGATCCGTGTAAAGGAAAGAATGAATGGGGCCATGTATCGTGAGATTTTGAGTGAAAACCTCCTTCCATCAGCAAGGGCATTGAAGATGAAGCGTGGCTGGGTCTTTCAGCATGACAATGATCCCAAACACACCGCCGGGCAACGAAGCAGTGGCTTCGTAAGAAGCATTTCAAGGTCCTGGAGTGGCCTAGCCAGTCTCCAGATCTCAACCCCATAGAAAATCTTTGGAGGGGAGTTGAAAGTCCGTGTTGCCCAGCGACAGCCCCAAAACATCACTGCTCTAGAGGAGATCTGCATGGAGGAATGGGCCAAAATACCAGCAACAGTGTGTGAAAACCTTTTGAAGACTTACAGAAAACGTTTGACCTGTGTCATTGCCAACAAAGGGTATATAACAAAGTATTGAGAAACTTTTGTTATTGACCAAATACTTATTTTCCACCATAATTTGCTAATAAAATCATTAAAAATCCTACAATGTGATTTTCTGGATTTTTTTTCCTCATTTTGTCTGTCATAGTTGACGTGTACCTATGATGAAAATTACAGGCCTCTCTCATCTTTTTAAGTGGGAGAACTTGCACAATTGGTGGCTGACTAAATACTTTTTTTCCCCACTGTAACTACAACCAGTTAGAAAGTCTGACATTTCCGAGTTTCCTAGTTCTGACTAGTTCCTAGTTGCCACGTGAACGTGGCAATATACATAATTGAGCTGGAATGGCTCATATAAACTCAGCAAAAAAAGAAACGTCCCTTTTTCAGGACCCTGTCTTTCAAAGATCATTCGTGAAAATCCGAATAACTTCACAGATCTTCATTGTAAAGGGTTTAAACACTGTTTCCTATGCTTGTTCAATGAACCATAAACAATTAATGAACATGCACCTGTGGAACGGTCGTTAAGACACTAACAGCTTACAGACGGTAGGCAATTAAGGTCACAGTTATGAAAACTTAGGACACTACAGGGGCCTTTCTACTGACTCTGAAAAACACCAAAAGAAAGATGCCCAGGGTCCCTGCTCATCTGCGTGAACGTGCCTTAGGCATGCTGCAAGGAGGCATGAGGACTGCAGATGTGGCCAGGGCAATAAATTGCAATGTCCGTACTGTGAGACGCCTAAGACAGCGCTACAGGGAGACAGGACGGACAGCTGATCGTCCTCGCAGTGGCAGACCATGTGTAACAACACCT
Source organism: Coregonus clupeaformis (assembly GCF_020615455.1). Classification (NCBI taxonomy): domain Eukaryota; kingdom Metazoa; phylum Chordata; class Actinopteri; order Salmoniformes; family Salmonidae; genus Coregonus; species Coregonus clupeaformis. The sequence goes on from NW_025533498.1 coordinate 217,684, forward strand.
GCACAGGATCGGTACATCCGAACATCACACCTGCGGGACAGGGACAGGATGGCAACAACAACTGCCCGAGGTACACCAGGAATGCACAATCCCTCCATCAGTGCTCAGACTGTCCGCAATAGGCTGAGAGAGGCTGGAATGAGGTATTGTAGGCCTGTTGTAAGGCAGGTCCTCACCAGACATTATCGGCAACAACGTCGCCTATGGGCACAAACCCACCGTCACTGGACCAGACAGGACTGGCAAAAAGTGCTCTTCACTGACGAGTTGCGGTTTTGTCTCACCAGACTTGATGGTCGGATTCGCGTTTATCGTCAAAGGAATGAGCGTTACATTGAGGCCTGTACTCTGGAGCGGGATCGATTTGGAGGTGGAGGGTCCGTCATGGTCTGGGGCGGTGTGTCACAACATCATCGGATTGAGCTTGTTGTCATTGCAGGCAATCTCAACGCTGTGCATTACTGGGAAGACATCCTCCACCCTCATATGGTTCCCTTCTTGCAGGCTCATCCTGACATGACCCTCCAGCATGACAATGCCAACAGCCATACTGCTTGTTCTGTGCGTGATTTCCTGCAAGACAGGAATGTCAGTGTTCTGCCATGGCCAGCAAAGAGCCCGGATCTCAATCCCATTGAGCACGTCTGGGACCTGTTGGATCGGAGGGTGAGGGCTAGGGCCATGCCCCCCAGAAATGTCTGTGAACTTGCAGGTGCCTTGGTGGAAGAGTGGGGTAACATCTCACAGCAAGAACAGGCAAATCTGGTGCAGTCCATGAGGAGGAGATGCACTGCAGTACTTAATGCACCTGGTGGCCACACCAGATACTGACTGTTACTTCTGATTTTGAACTCCCCTTTGTTCATGGACACATTATTCCATTTCTGTTAGTCACATGTCTGTGGAACTTGTTCAGTTTATGTCTCAGTTGTTGAATCTTGTTATGTTCATACAAATATTTACACATGTTAAGTTTGCTGAAAATAAACGCAGTTGACAGTGAGAGGACGTTTCTTTTTTTGCTGAGTTTAGGTTGCCTAGCTATCCAAACTCCTTGCTCCTGCTTTCCACTAGTTATCACACCCACAAAGTCTAAATTGGCTATATCATAAAACTTTATTACAACAAAAATCTGCTTTTTGGTCTTAAATTAAGGTTAGGGTTAAGCATAAGGTTAAGGTTAGGTTTAAAATCATATTTTATGAAGATAATTTTTTAGAAATGGGCGGGGTTTATGACTTTGTGGCTGTGGTAACTACTGATGACCCTTGCTCCGACCAAATGCTACGCCACGCCCACGAACATGAGCAGAGGAAAGAATTCAGTTTGAGTCGTCAGGCAAGCTCATTGGAGCAGGAGCCTGTTATGGAGCAAGATACCTGCCAAAAGGTTGAACGTACGTATCGTTAGGATCGTAAGAAAATTCATACGTAAATAGTTATGATCGTAAGAAAAGCCATCCGTGAAACATGAAACGTAAACGTGAAATTTCATCTGTGAACATACAAACACCATGTTACGATTACGGACTAACATTTTAGGCTTGAACAAATCTTGTGTTGCAATTCTGACGTACAATAATACGTTTCAGAGTTTTGACAGTTTCATCTCACCAACAAAAAAAAACGTACACCAAACGGCCTGTGAGGAGTGCTACGCGAACAAGCATAACATAGTATTAAAAAAACGGAAGTCCGGGAAACCAGAAAGAGGTATCCTACATGTTTTCAAGTTAAAAGTCTCCATTCTCTATTACTCCTGAGTTGAGTTTACTTCACATTTAGGTAGCTAATGTAATGGATTTGTTTGCCAGCGCAAGTCTAGATAGCACTAGCTGTATTATGCCGACAACAGTGAAGTTTCAGTCTGCTAGGGGTATTTATACAGCATGGGCATGTCTCTGGGTGACATGGACATCCCCATGCATGTAACTTATCAAAATATGTCTAATTCAGTATTGCACCATCCCATTCTCTGGGCTCTGTCTGCAATCATAACCAGGAGTATCTACCAGGAATAATGAAACATAGAATAATAATAGATGTTTGGTGAATCTATTAATTATGTATGGCCACTGGAGTCTTCACCACGCAAAAAAGAAATAGAGTATTTTAATATTTTTTCCATCACTCAAAATCTTGCCAAAGCATATTCTGTAGGAGGGGTTAATATTAATTTAAAATAATTGTAAATGATTTATATTAATCGGGTCATGAACATACTGTTAAACATAGGCTAAATATGGCATAAGTTTATTCCCACACTTTACAATAACTCTGTTGTAGTGGTCTTAGGTAGTCTCCGTATAGGCTATTCCCTCCATCGCGACACTGCTGCCCAGTTGAAGAGCTTGTGATCGCCATGCAGCACCACAGCACCATGTGCCTTCGGAGATGCCCTTCTGGAGGCATGCAGCCATAGAGTCATTATACCCTAATGTAGGCCTATTTGCCTACTAGTCAAATAAAGTGCAGAGCATGCATGATGCGTGCAACTTGTCATTCCAACATATTTGAACATCTAAGTCATTTGTCTGAGTTGCAATAGGAACTACATCAAAGAGAAAAGAACAGTCTTATCCATTTGTTTATTGAATTGTATTCAAAATTATCTAAATTCTCCAAAGTTCTTTAGCTATTACTTTAATAATTAAATGTTTTTATTTATTTAATTAATTTAGGCCTATCCAAATAAAAAATAGGCCTTCAACTTGTAGGCATTGCAATTAGGCTATCATTTTGGGTACTGGTATCTTGCGGAATAGTTTTAGAACTCTATTTGTGTTTTAAAACTGTTTTTATTATAGGGCTCCCCATTAAAAAGAGACCCTAGCTCACAGGCCTCTAAACATAGCCTCTAAATACATTTTAAACAAAATAGTTGAAGAAGCACATGCAGTGGCTAATAGGGAAAACAGATCTGGCAATAAGAATAGGCTATAGATCGTCTTGACCACCCTATTTCGCTCAGGACAGGTTATAGCCAAGACTTAATCAATATTTTGTTTTGTCTCATTTATTGATATGGATATAGACTCTGCGTAATGGGGTTTTGCAACACAAATGGCTATAACAAGCCTTCATACAGAGTGGAATTCACTAATACAACAGTCAAAAGGCCTAATATAAGGCGTTCTCCCAAATACTGGAAAAAGTGTTTTCATTAGGTTACATGATCACCACAGTAGCCCCGCGCAGTTATAACAATTAATTATGCAATTATATGGCCATTAAATAACAGCATGGCATATTTAGATAGTGGAATAGGCCTAGCCTAAATCATATTTACTTTCTATTTTGCAGCTCAGGCAGTTATTCTAGACAAGGCTCTTATGTGTCTTTATCATTCTCACACAAGTCGTTTGCTGAAGGCCCAAGCCAATACTACGCCATCTACTGGTGTAACGTTGTTATTGAATGCAGTTCTAAAACAAGCTCTAGACTTTTATTTTGGAAATGAAACCGGAAACTGCAAAGCAACTCTAACGTCTTGGCTAGAGTTGCTTGATTGACTAGCTAACTTTGACTAGCTACGTTCGGTTCATGTCCTTTGCAGATGCCACATTACTGTCAAAAGTTTGCACGTATAAAAAATATCTGTAACTGAGTAAAGGGAGACGTAAAGTAAGAATTGAACATGTAAATTCATAGACGAAACATAGGGTTTGTACGTTTACAAATCTAATTTAATGTTTATGTTTAATGTTTCACGCATTGCTTTTCTTACGATCCTAACAATTTACGTATGGATTTTCTTACGATCCTAATGATACGTACGTTCAACCTTTTGGCAGCTATCTCGTTCCATAGCCTTTCTCCTGTTTCTGTAGCATGAGGCAGCTTGATATACAAGTACACCCCCTGGACAGGACGCTAGTCTATCGAAGGGCCTTACCCCCAATCTATCTCCTTATGCTGAGTGCCAAGCAGAGATGCATCAGGTTCCATTTTTACAGTCATTGGCCTGACTCGGCCGGGGATCGAACTCCCAGGGCTATTCAGTTGGTGAAATGCTTCCAAGGGAACCTATACATAGACTACATGTATATCTCAATAGGTTGATTAATTTCAGGGACCACAGCTAAATCAATCTCTTCCCCCCAATTACCCCCCCTCTTCCCCGTGGCCCATCTTGGCACTTCTGCTTTTGGCAACCGTGAGGAGGGACATTGTAGAAGATGCTGGAGAGCATATGAATTCCTTCATGCCTCTTGAAGGATTCGGTCACCACTGTCCTTATCCTGTTTCACTATGGATGCTACACTGTCTGCTGATGCAAGTTATAAGACAGTTATATTTCTTACTAGACTGCACTGTAGGTATCCAAGGTCAAGATGCACTTAGCTACCTTTAATCAATTGATTAATCTATTTATGCATGTATTTGTATATTTGCTAATAAATAAATACATTTGTTTAAGTATTAATTTAGTTTGATGTAACTTGGGTTTAGGTCAGGGGAAGACATGTAGGCCTAAATGGATTTTTAAAACTATAATTCTTCCTCAATCCTTCAAGGTAGTAGTCTTGAAAATAACAGTTAGGATGAAAAAATGTCATGGAGAAGTTCAATGTGGATTCGACATTAGACCTGTCCGTCACAGACTAAACACCTACATAAAACTGTTCTCACCAGTCACATTGCCAAATAAATAAACTAAAGTAAATTATATGACTGAAATGCTAAACATTCACACAGGATATCTACACTGAACAAAAATATAAATGCAAAATTAAACAGTTTCAAAGATTTTACTGAGTTACAGTTCATATAAGGAAATCAGTCAATTGAAATAAATAAATTAGGCCCTAATCTATGGATTTCACATGACTGGGAATACAGATATGCATCTGTTGGTCACAGATACCTTAAAAAAAAGGTAGGGGCATGGATCAGAAAACTAGTCAGTATCTGGTGTGACCACCATTTGCCTCATGCAGCGTGACACATCTCCTTCGCATAGAGTTGATTGTGGCCTGTGGATTGTGGCCTGTGGAATGTTATCCCACTCCTCTTCAATGGCTTTGCGAAGTTGCTGGATATTGGCGGGAACTGGAACACCCTGTCGTACACATCAATCCAGAGCATCCCAAACGTGCTCAATGGGTGACATGTCTGGTGAGTATGCAGGCCATGGAAGAACTGGGACATATTCAGCTTCCAGGAATTGTGTACAGATCCTTACGACATGGGGCCGTGCATTACCATGCTGAAACATGAGGTGATGGCGGCGGGTGAATGGCACGACAATGGGCCTCAGTATCTCGTCACGGTATATCTGTGCATTCAAATTACCATTGATAAAATGCAATTGTGTTCGTTGCTTATGCCTGCCCATACCATAACCCCACGGGGCACTCTGTTCACAACGTTGACATCAGCAAACCCCTCGCCCAGTACAGTTGAAACTGGGATTCATTTACATTTTAGTCATTTAGCAGATGCTCTTATCCAGAGCGACTTACAGGAGCAAGTAGGGTTAAGTGCCTTGCTCAAGGACACATCGACAGATTTTTTACCTAGTCGGCTCTGGGATTAGAACCAGCGACCTTTCGGTTACTGGCACAACTCTCTTAACCACTAAGCAATGTACTGCCAAATTCTCTAAAACAACGTTGGAGGTGGCTTATGGTAGAGAAATGAACATTACATTCTCTGACAACAGCTCTGGTGGACATTCCTGCAGTCAGCATACCAATTGCATGCTCCCTCAAAACTTTAGACATGTGGCATTGTGTTGTGTGACAAAACTGCACATTTTAAAGTGGCCTTTTACTGTCCCCAACACAAGGTGCACCTGTGTAATGATCATGCTGTTTCCTCAGCTTCTTGATATGCCACACCTGTCAGATGGATGGATTATCTTGACAAAGGAGAAATGCACACTAATAGGGATGTAAACAAATTTGTGCACAAAATTTGAGAGAAATAAGATTTTTGTGCGTATGGACAATTTCTGGATTATTTTATTTCAGCTCATGAAACATGAGACCAACACTTTACATGTTGCGTTTATATTTATATTGCTATTTATTAACATATGTTTTATGTAGCTGTTAATGTGTAGACCTACAGTGTGTGCAACACGATGAGAAAGTGTAGGCAAAAGAAAGTGACATAGAACTGGAAAGTGAGGATTTTACACTATCTGGCAACAGACATCATACACAACAATAGGCTATTCTTCCGCAATCTATTTTTAGAAGCTTGCTTTCTCTTTTTTCTTATTTTGGACGTCCCCGACCATAGATATTTGTAGCTCTATGTCCCTGACATCGACAGATCTGACCTACGTCACATGCAGGGATTCCACCAACGTCAATAGGTACCCTTGATATACGTCATCGGAGAGACTGGGCCTCGTTGTTCTTCGCGAGACAAGCATCTCCCATTCTATCGAATACGAAACACTGAATGGAACAAGGGGGAAATTAATTTAGCTGGAAAACAAGCATCAAGTTGCATGAAGAAAAGTGGTGAAGAAAAGCGCACTTTGTCTTAAGGACTCTGCTGTTTTGTTGTTCTTCTTGTGTCTTTTGAAATTACTTCAATATAGAAAGCAGAAGAGTCAACATGCAGAGCTGTGTAAACATGAAGACAGACAGTAGAGATTAACCTGAAAAAGCGGACTGGCTGGAGTGAAATGACGACGAGCAGGGTTGCGCTTTGATATTGTTGTGGAGTGAAGCGTAACTATGGGCAATAAGATAGTTACAACAACATGATGATGATGCTCAGGCAAGTTATTTAACGTTTTCCAAAAGTTTTTATTTTAATAAAAGGTATGGTTGACTAGGCTACATCCCACATCACCTATAAATAGCCTACTTATGTAAATACAAAATATTTGCATGAATAGACAACACAAGTACCCTGTGCACTGCATGCAGGTTGACGGTTGACGTTTATTGTCAGTCTTATCCTGGAGGCAGAACTGAGCGATTTCCCCTTAGATAGGCAAACTCAAACAAAAAATTGGGTATATTGTACAAATTCATGAAAACAAAAATTTGCTTTTTGTTCTTAATTTAAGGTTAGGGTTAGGCATTAGGGTTAGCAGTATGGTTATGGTTATGGTTAAGGTTAGGGTAAAATCAGATTATATGACTTTGTAGCTTTGCCAGCTAGTGACCACTCTGCAGAGCTGCCTCCAGAACAAGATTCATAATTAAAAACGCTAACCTGCGCACTGCATGTTCAAATTAATTAATCGCATCATGTCTGTTTCAAATAATATTCAGGAATCATAATTGTCCAATCCTGTCCACTCACATTTGTTTAATATATATACAGTACCAGTCAAAAGTTTGGACACACCTACTCATTCAAGGGTTTTTCATTATTTTTTTACTATTTTCTACGTTGTAGAATAATAGTGAAGACATCAAAACTATGAAATAACACATATGGAATCATGTAGTAAAAGTGTTAAACAAATTCAAATATATTTTATATTTGAGATTCTTTAAAGTAACCGCCCTTTGCCTTGATGACAGCTTTGCACACTCTTGGCATTCTCTCAACCAGCTTCATGAGGTAGTCACCTGGAATGCATTTCAATTAACAGGTGTGCCTTGTTAAAAGTTAATTTGTGGATTTTCTTTCCTTCTCAAGGCTTTTTAGCTAATCAGTTGTGTTGTGACAAGGTAGGGGTGGTGTACAGAAGATAACCCTATTTGGTAAAAGACCAAGTCCATATTATGGCAAGAACAGCTCAAATAAGCAAAGAGAAACGACAGTCCATCATTACTTTAAGACATGAAGGTCAGTCATTCCGGAAAATGTCAAGAACTTTGAAAATTTCTTCAACTGCAGTCAGAAAAACCATCAAGCGCTATGGTGAAACTGGCTCTCATGAGGACCGCCATAAGAAAGGAAGACCCAGAGTTCATTAGAGTTAACTGCACCTCAGATTGCAGCCCAAATAAATTCAAGTAACAGACACATCTCAACATCAACTGTTTCAGAGGAGACTGCTGAATCAGGCCTTCATGGTCTTCATTGCTGCAAAGAAACCACTACTAAAGGACACCAATAAGAAGAAGAGACTTGCATGGGCCAAGAAACACAAGCAATGGACATTAGACTGGTGGAAATCTGTCCTTTGGTCTGATGAGTCCAAATTTGAGATTTTTGGTTCCAACTGCCGTGTCTTTGTGAGACGCAGAGTAGGTGAACGGATGATCTCCGCAAGTGTGCTTCCCACCGTGAAGCATGGAGGAGGAGGTGTGATGGTGTGGGGGTGCTTTTTATTTAGAATTCAAGGCACACTTAACCAGCATGGCTACCACAGCATTCTGCAGCGATACACCAGCCCATCTGGTTTGCGCTTAGTGGGACTATCATTTGTTTTTCAACAGGACAATGACCTAACACACCTCCAGGCTGTGTAAGGGCTATTTGACCAAGAAGGAGAGTGATGGAGTGCTGCTTCAGATGACCTGGCCTCCACAATCACCCGACCTCAACCCAATTGAGATGGTTTGGGATGAGTTGGACCGCAGAGTGAAGAAAAATCAGCCAACAAGTGCTCAGCATATGTGGGAACTCCTTCAAGACTGGTGGAAAATCATTCCAGGTGAAGCTGGCTGAGAGAATATATTTTTGATGTCTTCACTATTATTCTACAATGTAGAAAATAGTAAAAATAAAGAAACACCCTTGAATGAGTAGGTGTGTCCAAACCTTTGACTGGTGCTGTATATATTACAGTTCATGGACATTTTGTAAACAACATTATGTGCCTAAAAATATCCAATATGAACTGTCAACACAACCAAGACTGACAAAAGCTAAACTTAGATCAGCTCATCATAGGGAATGGCATGTAGCTTCTGGGTCACCTTGAGATAACCCACAAGAGTTTAGACAACTTCTTACTCAGTGACAGGCAGACAGTGCTGTTGATGGTTGCCATGACTGATTGGGGTAATTGTGAGCAGTAGCTGCATGGTGGTAGTGTCACTGTCATGCATTATTATCATAATATCTGGTGCCTTCACTTGGTTTATGTTCCCATACATGTCCTTACAGTAGCAATGCTATGAGGCATTAAACAAGCCATTCCAGTGCATGGTTACTTTTCAGATTTACATAATCAATATATATATATAATCAATATCTTCCTCAAATATCTGGAAAATGTCCCATAGCCCACAGCTGGGCTTGTCCCAAATGGTACCCTATTCCCTATATAGTGTACTTCTTTTGACCAGGGCCCTCTATGGGACTGTGAGCTAAAAATCACCCTTTAGGATGTTGACTTACAGTGGCCTACCACTTTGAAGATGCAAAATATTTTTATTGTGAAACAAACAAGAAATAAGACAAAAAAACAGAAAACTTGAGCGTGCATAACTATACAACTCCCCCAAAGTCAATACTTTGTAGAGACACCTTTTGCAACAATTACAGCTGCAAGTCTCGGGGTATCTCTATAAGCTTGGCACATCTAGCCACTGGGATTTTTAACCATTCTTCAAGGCAAAACTGCTCCAGCTCCTTCAAGTTGGATGGGTTCCACTGGTGTACAGCAATCTTTAAGTCATACCACAGATTCTCAATTGGATTGAGGTCTGGGCTTTGACAAGGCCTTTCCAAGGCATTTAAATGTTACCCCTTAAACCACTCGGGTATTGCTTTAACAGTATGCTTAGGGTCATTGTCCTGCTGGAAGGTGAACCTCCGTCCCAGTCTCAAATCTCTGGAAGACTGAAACAGGTTTCCCTCAAGAATTTCCCTGTATTTAGCGCCATCCATCATTCCTTCAATTCTGACCAGTTTCCCAGTCCCTGCCGATGAAAAACATCCCCACAGCATGATGCTGCCACCACCATGCTTCATTGTAGGGATGGTGTTCTCGGGGTGATGAGAGGTGTTGGGTTTGTGCAAGACATAGCGTTTTCCTTAATGGCCAAAAAGCTAAATTTTTGTCTCATCTGACCAGAGTACCTTCTTCCATATGTTTGGGGAGTCTCCCACATGGCTTTTGGCGAACACCAAACGTGTTTACTTATTTTTTTCTTTAAGCAATGGCTTTTTTTCTGGCCACTCTTCTGTAAAGCCCAGCTCTGTGGAGTGTACGGCTTAAAGTGGTCCTATGGACAGATACTCCAATCTCCGCTGTGGAGCTTTGCAGCTCCTTCAGGGTTATCTTTGGTCTATTTGTTGCCTCTCTTATTAATGCCCTCCTTGCCTGGTCCTTGAGTTTTGGTGGGTGGCCCTCTCTTGGCAGGTTTGTTGTGGTGCCATATTCTTTCCATTTTTTAATAATGGATTTAACGGTGCTCCGTGGGATGTTCAAAGTTTTGGATATTTTTTTATAACCCAACCCTGATCTGTACTTCTCCACAACTTTGTCCCTGACCTGTTTGGAGAGCTCTTTGGTCTTCATGGTGCTGCTTGCTTGGTGGTGCCCCTTGCTTAGTGGTGTTGCAGACTCTGGGGCCTTTCAGAACAGGTGTATATATACTGAGATCATGTGACAGATCATGTGACACTTAGATTGCACACAAGTGGACTTTATTTAACTAATTATGTGACTTCTGAAGGTAATTGGTTGCACCAGATCTTATTTAGGGGCTTCATAGCAAAGGGAGTGAATACATATGCACGCACCACTTTTCCGTTTACATTTTTTGTAAAGTTATTTTTTTCATTTCACTTCAACAATTTGGACTATTTTGTATATGTGCATTACATGAAATCCAAATAAAAATCAATTTAAATGGATTAAATGAAAAACTCCAAGGGGGATGAATACTTTTGCAAGGCACTGTATACTGAACAAAAATATAAATGCAAAATGTAAAGTGTTGGTCCCATGTTTCATGAGCTGAAATAAAAGATCCCAGAAATGTTCCATGAGCACAAAAAGCTTATTTCTCTCAAATGTTGTACATACATTTGTTTACATCCCAGTTAGTGAGCATTTCTCCTTTGCCAGGATAATCCATCCACCTGACAGGTGTGGCATATCAAGAGGCTGTTTAAACAGCATGATAATTACACAGGTGCACCTTGTGCTGCGGACAATAAAAGGCCACTTTAAAATGTGCAGTTTTGTCACACAACACAACGCCACAGATGTCTCAAGATTTTAGGGAGCGTGCAATTGGCATGCTGATTGCAGGAATGTAACACATATAATTATAACTTCCTGACTGTGACCCTGTACTCTTACCATTCCTCATAAAGCCCAGGCCCACATAATGCTATGATAAGCACATCAATTCATGTGCTATAACTTTTATCAGTCACATTATGTGACATCTGTCATCGTAGCCATTAAAAGTGGAAAGGTCTTACCCGATTGAACCATCATGTACAGCTAAGTCTTGTGTCATGTCATGTCTGAGTTTGCATTGCCAAGGCTTTACAAAAGGTTTCAGGCCTAAGCTAATACCTAGGAGAGGGGAACGGTATCTGATGCAGCCACCCCATTTTTAGCCACATCCCCTCCATTATTCATCCCTGTCACTGCTTCTCAAGGTGTGAATCTACTAGGATAAGGGGGTTTGTGAGTTGAAACATACACCAATGGGATCCAAGGGGTCCCGTGATGGGTTGGAGTATAGGATATGAGACTTCCAAATTTAAACAGGTGTCAAAAATCCAGTAGGTTGGAGTCTGTTCAGATCTGGTCATCAGTTTTTTTTTTTTTTTCAACGTCATCGACCAGCACCTGATCATTCCCTGTGGGCCTCTCAGGTTCAGCACTCTGTAAGCACAACAACAGGTCTCCCTTGTAAAGAGGTTTCCTGACATCAATGGGACATCCTGGATAAATAAAGTTAAAAAATAAATAAATAGAAGGCTGTGGCTGAAATTGATAACATCGTAAATCTAAGATTAGGTGTATGTGTTGATCAAGTTAATTGTGTCTGAAATTGAATAAAGTCTACTTGAGTCTAAATTGAGTCTATGGTTGATTAGCAACTACATGGTGCATGATTGGGAAAAAGTGTTTTGAGGGAATATGTAATAAAGAAACAAATAATTGTTTAATACATTATGTACACCTCAAGGGGTTGGTTGATATTTCCCTATATAATAGCCATTGTTTCCTGTTCATGTTTAATAGATCTAAGGCATTATTGTGGCCAGTTATATTTACATAGCTGTAATATAACCTAATGATTTAGGCAGTGTTAGAATTTCCCCTGCCGGTGGCTCTATCCCCATCTCCCAGGTACCATCCTTACAGGTGAAATGATACTAGTTCTGTATGTGGGAACAATTTTGGACATCATAAACACAGTGAGAAAAATAAGAAAATGTCCAGCAAGAAGCAAGGGTAAAATTTGTGTTGTTACTGAGTGACAGTGTAATCACCAATCAGTTTCTTCAAAGTATGTCATGTGGGAGGCCTGCTGAATCTTCTAAACTTAGCTGTGATATGACTATATACAGAGCTTGCGAGGGAGGGAGGGAGGTGTGGTGACTATAGAGGCAGCAGCTGCTGTTGCCTGAGAGGTGTCAGACACTGCTCCATTTCACTCCCCAGCCAAATGCAAACAATGCAGGATCACAAGTCCCTCCCTCCCGGATAATCTTAACTCCACAGGTACGGCCGCTATCTCAAAGCCTTACCTCATAAACATGGCAGAGGGAGCGCACAAGGCTGCCTGTGTGGTGTGGCTCCCTTTGGGGATAGAGCAGCTGACGTGACCAGGCCAGTGCTGACGCTCCAGATGCTCTTCTATACCCCAGGCAGGGAAGAGGAATCCCATCCTGGTTAATCTTAACGCCACTGTTTCTCTGTGTGGGTTCACCTAGCCTCCCCCTGCTTTTTAAAAAGAAATTAGACATCAGTTACAGCATGCCCAAAGACCCCCCCAGAGGGCCGTTAGTGATTTCTTGCTGTTGTGTGGTAGTGAGGAGGCAACTATGTAAGTTGTGTATGTGCTTGTCCTCAGGGCTGTGCTCGTATGGCTGCTGACAAATGTCAAATGGCAGCTGGCCGCTGTGGACGGATGGTGGGAACTGAAGTGTCTGATCCCGAGGGGCTGCAGAGAGAGCGTGTTGGGGTTTGGTCGTAGCTCTGCTTTACACTTGAGAGAGTCAATCTTTTAGAGAGAGGGAGTCATCTGACCTACATGGTGAATGTTTTTCCTTATCTACTCTTAGAAAACTGGGTGTGTGTATACGTGTCATGTCATGTGTAATGATCAGCAGACACTCTGGCTACGTCCCAATAATCTGTCCTTCCTCCCAAAGTGTGCACTTGTTCAATTACCTTCACTGATTTGAAAGGAAATTAGTGTTATAAGAAACATGGTGGAAACTCCCTCTAGCCCTCCTCCAATTCAGTGCTTTAAGATTTATGGTAAATAGTGAACGAGTGCACACTTCAGGAGAAAGGAGATATTATTGGGACACACGTCTGCCTTCAAGGATCCAGGGGGCGCCAATTGCTATATTCAACCATAGAAGTATAATTACTAGATTGAACCTTCCCATTCAAATCAATGTTCTGCGATGGGAAATTATATTTCTCTTCAACTACAGGGGAGCAGTATAGACAGTTTAACTCAGGGTGTTTTGTTATCATTGGTGAGTGATTTTCAGCTTACATGTCAGAGTGTTTTCTGGAGTCAAATCTACAGGGACAATGGGTCTAGATCTGTTGTCTAAGCTCTAAGTATAGAAGATGGACATATATTGTACTCTGAGAGACTGGACGAGTATTATAGGATATCATACAGTATATCTTTCCACCGTGTCTATAGCCTCTATTACACTGAGATGTTAGTTAGGTTACACTAGTGCTGGGGTTTCCCCCCACTCCCACTCTCTCTCCAGGTGGTTGGGGAAAACAACAGTTTCTCTCCCCAGGTTTCCAGATTATGGTGCACCAGATGGATCAGTATTGACTCTACAGTATAGCATGTTTTACTGTACATACTGTGTGTTGGGATTGGGATAGATTCAAAGTCAAGGGAGGAATTTGGAGAGATGAGTCATGTCTTTCATTGCACTGATGTGTCCCTGGGCTGCCTGCACTGGGACTGGAAAGAGAGCAGAGTGCAGACATAGACAGTAAAGTGCAGGTGCTCACATTAACTGCAAGGGTACAGTAGAAAGACTGGGCCTTTTGTATAAGTAAGGGTTGTTCTCTGATATTTTTAGCAACATTACCGTCTTCATACTAAGATACAATACTTTGCAATATGACCCCAATGAGAGTGAATGAGGAAGTCTGGAGTCACACACACATGAACACACACACATGTTTGTTTGTGTTTTTTAGGCCTGAACTAGGCTTAATCTTTGTCTGGGAAACCGGTCCTTGGTGTTCAATAGAGTAGTAGATTGTCATACTGTCCCATATTGTTGACTGACACACATTACACTTTCTGACTCACCTAAAGTTGCTAGGTACTCTGCTAGTATAGGATGAAGTTGCCCCTAGACCCTGATTTGGGATCACTTTAGGTTTCTTCCCACTAATGGTTAGGGTTACGATTGGGGGAGGGGAAACTGATCCTAGAGCTGTACCTACCACTCCCGAGCGGTACTCTGCTGCCAGAATGATCAAAACTTGCAGTAAATATATGTTTCTGTGGAAACTTCCCCAGAGGAAGTGGAGATGGCAAAAATGAAGGCTATACGAGGGGTATCAAACTCAATTCCTGGAGGGCCGAGTGCCTGCTGGTTTTGTTATTTTTCATCAATTTGTCATCCAGGTGAGGGAAGTTCCTTTCTAATCAATGACCTTAATCGATCAATCAAGGGAGGAGCAAAAACCCGCAGGCACCTCCAGGAATTGAGCTGGGTATTCAGTCCCTGAATTCCGAGAATTTACCTGTAGAGAAGGTGCCAACACCTTCGGCTGTCGTTTTACAGTTTTACTGCCCCGCAGGGCTTTAGGGCTGTAGGGATACACCTGTCTGATCTTGTTGGCACTGTAATAGTAATACCTCGACGCAGCCACGTGCAGATGTTTCCCGCTTGTTGCGCTTCAAGCAGTGCTTTTCTCGTGCGCACACACCCTCAACACACCCATACATACTACAACTTGTCGAGCTGCACCTACTCTGCATCCCAATTCTCCACCCTCTTCCCTGAAGTGTGCACTTGGATTTAAAAGCTTAAGATTGTTATAAGCATGGACTGTTACACCAATCCTATATTTTAAATCCATGTGGGGGAGTGCACAAGTGCACACTTTGGGGAAAAGGGTGGAGAATTGGAGCACAGGCCTCCTAGACTGTAGGCTATAGGGTAGTGTAATTATATAGGCCAAATCATTGATAAAAAGGCTTACACTTTACATACAGTGTCCATTATTACTGTGTAATTATTCCTGTAAGTGCAGTCTAACAAGTATTGTAATTACTCCATTGTTAACATTGTACTTGGAAGATAGACCTTAAAGCCAATGGGTTAAACCTAACTGAGCGATTGTGTATATAAACTCCCTCAATTTATGTCCCTGTTTGCAAATGTCACTGTTTACAAATGGTTAGACTAGACATATTAGCCTATATATAGGCTAGATTGTGTACCATTTGAATAGCCTATAGTTAGGCCTATGCTATTTAAATAGACTTAAACAAAACGACCCAGCATATAGTCTTTACAAGGACTTCCCTGTGACAAACCATTAATTACGTTATCTCTGTCAATGATTTGGCAGTTAACAACTTTGCTTTAAGCAATAAAATGTAATCATCAGACGTTTATTTTTGGCCTATTCCAGGCAGTTATAGCTCGACGCGTGTAACCAGGTCTAAATTTAGATCAAACGTTCCCCCGTCGCTTGCGTCAATGGAATCCCGAGCGTGCGTCAGAGTATGAGGACGTCTGTGTGAGAACGATACCATTGGCTCCTGACCCGGAAAAATCACCGCCCCTTTTGGCATTTATGCGGAAAGACACGCCTAGAGCCGGGGCCACCCGACGTAACGGCAAAGTAAAAGTGACTGTATATATTGCGCTCTTACCCCAAGTCTGGAGATTTCATTCACTTTCTGAACTGTAGACAGAGGTTGTAATACACTTGATGCTTCTCCATCACTCGGAATAAATGAAAATCTGTCTAAGGAATTTAGAGGATTTATAGATCAGGTTAGTAAAAGGTATTTCTTATTATTTTGCATGCATGCTAGTGGTCTTCACTGTTTTGTTATGGATCCGATTGGTAAGAATGCTTTTTTATTCTTCGAAAACTTTACCCTCCTAAAGAGCTTACTTATTGAATGATTTGTTGCATTTTAGCCTACTTGCAATGACTGTACATTTGTTTTCTTGATAATGTGATAAAGTAGCCTAGTCTCTTTCTATTGTCGAATTGCATATACAGACAAGGCAATGTGTAGATGCTATACCGTTCGAGTAGGCAACAGCTGCTTAAAACTGTCAATCAAATAATAACTTAATAACAAGTTAATAACATGTCAGACCAAATGCGAGATGTCCTGGATATCATTGCAGACTTGACTGCATTCAACATTGATCACTATCACATTTGTGAATTGACTATGTGTTGGTCTGTGTTGTGTTGCAACCAGCAGCACACTCCCCCAGTTCTCTATCATTGCCTTATCTTTGCCTTGCTCGTTCCAAAGCCTACCTGTAGACTATGCTGTTTAACAGGGCTATTTTATATGGCCTTTTATATGGGGCCAATAGGGGTGTATTGATGGTCTGAAATAGTTGAGAATGTGAGTGGTAGGCTATTTATAGTTTTGTAATATTTGCTCTTCATGGTCAGATATTTTAAACTTAATCCATGTGTATTATTTTATTATATGAAATAAATAGGCTTATGCATCACATTGCTATCAACTTAGACGACCAATGAGAAAGATCAGACAGGTGGCGATATGGCAAGTCGTTTTACTGGGTGTTCAAGAGGAGGCAGTGGCGGTATCGGATGTCTCACTGTTGTGTCTCTCTTGTCCTCAGACGCACACATATCCTCTGCGTGCAAGTTACATACGGGGTTCAGAGGTTAACTTGTGACCTTTTGATGTAAGCACCCTTTTTATAGGTCAAGGATGTTTCTTACTTTAGTTTGTGTGCAACAAGTGTATAGTTTCTCTCACCAAAGCACATGCTAAGAGGTAAAAACATGAGTCACTGTTTAGGGGCAGAATAGCCTACACCCAGACATGTTGTTGGTGATGATACACTATATATACAAAAGTATGTGGACACCTCTGCAAATTAGTGGATTTGGCTATTTCAGCCACACCCGTTGCTGACAGAGCCCTGACCTCAACCCCATCGAACACCTTTGGGATGAATTGGAACGCCGACTGCGAGCCAGGCCTAATCAGCCAACATCAGTGTCCATCCTCACTAATGCTCTTGTGGCTGAATGGAAGCAAGTCCCTGCAGTAATGTTCCAACATCTAGTGGAAAGCCTTCCCAGAAGAGTGGAGGCTGTTATAGCAGCAAAGGGGGGACCAACTTCATATTAATGCCCATGATTTTGGATGAGCAGTTGTCCACATACTTTTGGTCATGTAGTGTATAACTAGGAAAAAGCAGCGACTTCCATTCAGTGATTGCACATAAATGAAAGTGTTTAGGATCATTGTTTATTTTACATTGCTTTTAGTCATGCAAGAATATCTTGAGATATTCAAAGCTTTGACTGACCAACAGCCTTCATTGCGGTTTAACTGAAATTGAATTAAGATAATAATTAAGATATGAATTGGATCAGATGATTATAGCTACAGTTCAGTGAAAGAACACCTCCTGGAGAAAAATCCTCCAGATCCGATATTGTTCTGATATTGACAGTTCTGAGAGGTAGACATGAATCACACACACGTCCAGCTGCTAAAGATACCTTAGCACCCCCCACAGCCCTCCGCTCCACCGGCCCTGTCACCTTCCCCTCTTCAGCTGGCATTTAGCCCACCCTGACACCCAATCCCCAGACCTTGGGTAGGAGGGTTGCCCTGTTCATAACCAAAGAGGGGGGGGGGGGGTTTCAAAGCATTCAAAGCCAGTAACCAATATCCTCCAGCAAGACTATCTCCACATCAGCCGGTCAGCCGGCTTTCCAGGCTTTCTCGGAATCACCAAAGGGGTATCAAGAGGCCTAAAGCTGTGGCAGCGTGAGGAGAGGGGGGAAATGGAAGTGTTTCTGTATGGGATGATGTCAGGATGCGCTGTTGGAGAGGTGTTAAAAGGGATCCCTAAGACCGATTAAGTTTCTTCAGTGTTGTTGACTTGAGTGATTAGTAAGGAGGCTTGCAGATGATGGTTGTAGAGTTGTTTACGGGTTATTGCACCTGGTTTGGCTGGAGTGATGGTGAGCTTGGAGCGTACGGCAGGTGGGCCTATAGGGTCTACTCATGCTACATTACTCAACAAACATTACTCAACATAATTTCAGCAGTTATGTTGGCCTCATGTTTTGATAGAGAACAACAATTAAGAACAACGACTACAGAACGCAACTATTTGGCTTTGGAATATTTTTCTTAAATATTGTTGTATTTATTTTATAGCAATGCCCTGTGTTCAAACTCAGTATGGAACTGTGCCCTACGACAACAACTACTTTAGCTCTGAGTTCCTGAACCCCGACCTCAGTGCTAAGCCAGCCATGGACATCGGTGCCCAGCGGGACCAGCTCACCGCCTCCTCCCTCCCCAGCATCAACACCCTGGTGGGCAGCGGCTACGTGGGCGAGTTTGACGCCTACTCCTGCCAGATCACCACCTCTGCCTCCAATGCCCCCTCCGGCCCCACGGCCGGCAGCAGCTCCAGCCCTCAGGCTCAGCACTCAGCCTTCAAACTGGACGACCTCCAGGTGTATGGCTGCTACCCGGGCTCTTTCGCCCTCAGTTACCTTGATGAGACGCTGTCCTCCTGTGGCTCCGATTACTATGGCAGCCCTGCGTCGGCCACTGCCTCCCCACCCACCCCGGGCTTCCAGAGCCAGCCTGGCCCAGCCTGGGACTCCCCCTTCAGCCCCTACTCCCCAGGCCCTGGGTGCTGGGTGGCTGATAAGTCAGGCCTAGCTCAGCAGCCCTCCTTCTTCACCTTCACCCCCCCGTCGGAGCAGCATTCCCCCCTGGGGCAGCACCAGGGCCCCCAGCAGGGTGAGGAGGACCCTTTCTTCCAGCCCTCCCAGCAGAACGCCTCCCCTCTCCATTACGCCCCCTTATCTCTGGACCAGGTGTCCCTAGACAGCCCCAGGCTCATGGAGGGGCCTATGTCGTCCCCTAAGATCGGCAGCCCCGGGGCCAATGAGGGTCGCTGTGCGGTGTGTGGGGACAACGCCTCCTGTCAGCACTACGGGGTCCGCACCTGTGAGGGCTGCAAGGGCTTCTTTAAGGTAGGAAGCTTCACAGTAGTTATATTATTATTATTTTACAGGCTGTCTGCATAGGAAGTTTTTATGATTCAGTTACACATAATAACCTATTCATACATTAACTTGGCTCCAGTTCCAGTAGAAGTGTGATTATACAAGAGAAAGGGGAACATTGAGAAATGTGCAGGAAAATAATCACACTGTTCTTTGTTTTCTCTTGCAGCGAACTGTGCAGAAGAATGCTAAATACGTGTGCCTAGCCAACAAGGACTGTCCAGTAGACAAGCGGCGGAGGAACCGGTGCCAATTCTGCCGTTTCCAGAAGTGCCTGGTGGTGGGAATGGTGAAAGAAGGTAATGCCATGTTACACCCCCTTAAAGCCTTCAGTGACTACTATATTTGATGTGAAACCCAAGCTCGAACTGACAGCAATGCGAACTGAAGCTTTACAGTGCCCACTCGTAGAAAAAGATAAACTGAAATGGATATAGCAGTTTTTTAGTGAAACGGAGGCTTGCGGTGACAGTCACATGAGAATCTCAGACACGTACAGTCAGTGAGAGTATTTGTTTTTATTTCTCTCTCTCACTTGCAGTCGTCCGCACAGACAGCCTGAAAGGTCGCAGGGGTCGTCTGCCCTCTAAACCCAAGACTGTGCCAGAGTCAGCGTCCACCACTCCACCCATCAACATCATCACCTCTCTTGTCAGGGCTCACATAGACTCCAACCCTGCCATCGGAAAACTGGACTACTCCAAGGTAAGACCTCCAGACCCTGTCATGTGACTCATGGAACAGCATATTATTGGTTGTCTGTTAAGTGCCTGCAGTAGCTCGTCTTTGCTGTTGAATCTCTCTCAGAACTTAGCCAGTTGCTGTTGCTAAAGTTAAGCTTCTTGCTTTAATATCGTTGTTATGTAATTAAACTTATTTGATGGAAGTGATCTCGATCACATTTCACACTAAATGTTATGAAGAGTGGGACATCAGAGGCAGTGAGTCATCCCTTTCTTTCCTCTTTCCACTCCTCAGTACCATGAGACAGTGGCCAGCCTATCAGAGAAAGAGGATGCCAACGACATCCAGCAGTTCTACGACCTGCTGACAGGCACCATGGATGTGCTCCGGAAATGGGCCGAGACCATCCCAGGATTCACCGCCTTCTGCCCAGAAGACCAGGAGCTGCTCCTGGAATCTGCTTTCGTGGAACTCTTCATCCTCCGGCTAGCATACAGGTATATTTACCATTGTAAACATTGACTGGCACCCTATTCCCTATGGGCCCTGGTCAAAAGTAATGCACTTAATAGGGAATAGAGTGCCATTTGGGACACACACATTTACTGTATAATTCCTTATAAAACACAAATGTTTGCCCAATGTTTCTGCGATATATGTTAAGACTGTTCTGTGTCTAGGTCGAGTCCTGAGAAGAACAAGCTGATCTTCTGCAACGGCGTGGTACTTCACCGTATGCAGTGTGTGCGGGGCTTTGGCGACTGGATCGACTCCATCATGGACTTCTCCCACAGCCTCCACCGCATGAACCTGGACGTGTCCTCATTCGCCTGCCTCGCAGCACTCGTCATCATCACAGGTGAAACACATTCACATACAAACATATGCACCTACACACACACACACACACACACACACACACACAGACACATACAATTTCACTATACAGTTAGTTTTAGTGAACCCCTTCTCTGCTCCACAAGGAGCTGAAAGCAATAAGTCTGGTAAGTTCTGGTAACTCAACTGAAACACTCATACTATATGCTTGTGGTATATAGCCTGTCACAAGCGCATTTATTCATGTTTCTCATCAAGAGGTTTCTCCTTGTTGTTTCTCCTCAGATCGCCATGGCCTTAAAGAGCCCAAACGGGTGGAGGAGTTCCAGAACCGCCTCATAACCTGTCTGAGGGATCACGTGACCGGCAGTGGCTCCGACGCGGGGCGGCCCCAGCCAAACTTCCTGTCCCGACTGCTGGGGAAGCTTCCCGAGCTGCGCACCCTCTGCACCCAGGGCCTGCAGCGCATCTTCTACCTGAAGCTGGAGGACCTGGTCCCCCCACCGCCCATCGTAGACAAAATCTTCATGGATACCTTACCTTTCTGAAAAGACAGATAAAAAGAGGAAGAGGAATGATTAAGTGATGATGCTGAGTAGACAAAAATATAATAAACTGAGGAGGTGAATAGGGGGCCGTTGTCTTTGTCCATTACATTTGGGACTTCTGAGTGTTGAATGTGGATAGAAGGCACTCCCCCCCCCCCTCCACTGAAGTGGCATCACCCCTTTCCAGTGCACGGACTTGATGAAAAGTGTCTGATTCTGCCACCGGTCCAGTGTCTAAAAGTGAGGAATTTTTCTCACATTTAGTTTAATAACAAAAACCTGTGGGTGACAGAATTGGATGTCTATTTTCCAATCTGTGGAATTATCCTGGACAATTCATTCAACAAGAGAAAGGAAGACATGAGATAACATTTCTAGTTTTTGGTCTCTTTTGTGTGACTTTGTGGAGTGGCTTTATCGCTATGCAAAATGTGTACGTTTGTGTTTTTGCACGCTGCGAGATATTGGGAGACAGTTGGTGTGTATGTACAGCTCTGAGGGGAAAAAGCAGGCATGTTCACACCTGAACACCCACTTAAACCCAAGTTCTCAAAAATCCTATTGAGTGTCCAAATCCCAACACAACTTAATTTAGTAGCTGTTCAAAGTTGACGCGTGGAGAGGCCAACAGTGTCAAACACTGTAGTCTCCAGTCCACTAGCCTTTCTCAAAGACAACTGTTGCATCCTACATTTCAAAAGTGAGTATTTTCACTGAAACCGTTATAAAATAATAATAATAATAATAATAATAAAAGCCATTTGTAGTCCTGATACCACACATTTACACCTATAGAAGGTCTTGGACCAAAGGGAAGCTGTATATCTGTCTGCCTGCAGTGACAGCTGGCTATTGTTGTGACATTTACAGCTCATCAACCATAAAGCCTTAATATACCTTAAAGGCCCATTGCAGTCAGAAACGTGATTTTCCTGTGTTTATATATATATTTTCACACTATGAGGTTGGAATAATACTGTGAAATTGTTAAAATGATGATAATGCCCTTTTAGTGTAAGAGCTGCCTGAAATTTCAGCTTGTTTTGGTGGGATGGAGTTTTGGCCTGCCTGGTGACATCACCAGGTGGTAAATTAGTTAATAGACCAATAAGAAAGAGAGTTTATAACCTTTCTGCCCAAAACAGCTAGTTTTCAATTTTCCTCTCCCCACCCAAAATTCTTGCTTGAGAAATTGCTTTTTGCTAAGAAGCTATTTTTGTTGATTTTTTACCATTGTAATTGAAAAAACCCACAGTAAGGTACTTACTTAATTGTTACCCAGAAATTATTTGATATTGAGATTAAAACGGCTGCATTGGACCTTTAAAAGGTGTCATCATTTTTACTCACGCCACAATGAAACAAGTATTGCGGGTTTGTAATGGCAGGAGAATCATATCACTGAAAAAAAACAATTTTCCTTCAAACTAAAACGTTTATAGGAATGAGTCCTTAAAAAGAGACAAATGCCAGCAGAATTACAATGTTTAAAAAGTGCCTTTAAAAAGTTAAAATCATTAAATCCTGAAGAACTCCTGGGTATTCAGGTTTTCATTCCATCCATCTCACTGGTAGAAACTCTGTAAATCTATTAATTTAATATCAGCAACAACAAAATGACAAAACATTCAAACATACTTGGTGAAGTGCGATTGGCTGAAATGAAAAGGAATTCCATGGTTTGGAATAGTCTAAGAATAGTCTAGGGATAAAAATCATAGAAAACATTTCATTTTGTGAATGTGAGAGAGTATTACGTTTCACAGTATAGCTGTAACATGGATCCACTCAAACATGTGACCCTTAATACTTTATAGCTTTCTATCCTTATCCTTAACTGTGTGAATCTATAAATATCTGCTACTGTAAGTGTTGCCTTACACACACTCCTTCAGGAGGAGTGTGTGCAGTTTTATTATATGTTGTTCTTTTTATTCTGTTTTTTAAATGACCTTCAAGTGATTTCTTAAGTCATTACACAGTGAAATGTGACAAAATCACGAGCAGCTAAGAGCACTTCAACGTTCTAACACAGTATACAGATTTATACAAAAATGTTCTATGTTTGTTTGTGACATGTGTATACTTATAACAGAAATACTTTATATTTGTGAGTTTTCGTAATGTGGTACATACGTATATATATTCAGATGAAGAAAAAGTATTTAATATTAAAAGAACATTTCAAAATAAAACATTTGTTGCCATTTTTCTTAAATGTCATGATACTATTTCACAGACATCATTTTACTACACATAGTTTTTACTACACACACCATCATAAAAGTATCACCAGATCCTGAGTTCTCTGGTATCTCCAAAGAAATTAGTGGTTTCACCTCATAAGATGATGTCAAAACTATTTCCTTTAGTCTACAGGCTGTTCTGCAGCCGAAGTTCTACACCATTGGTTTGATTTTCATGACATCATAACAGGAAGCAGTTCGTTCCTATCGGTTAAACCACTTGCATAGTTTCTAGATAAGATTGATGGAAAGGCAACTTTCATGCTCTGTGCCACGTAGGGGCACATGACGTAATAACTGTGTGGTAGTCTGTGTCTTTTCCATAGTGTTGTCTAGGCATATTATATGAATACTCCAAATAGCTTATACCAACCAATCCACTCACAAATAGCAACACCTTACAATATGAATTTAGGTTGTTTCCCTTTGAGTTGCTTTGTTATTGGGCTGTATAAACCACATACTGTATTAAATAGAGTATGGCACGGCTATGCTGTAGTATATGCCAGCAAATACAGTAGGGAGACCCAAGTCACCTGAGCACATATTCAGCTTGTTAGATTTAGCAACTCATCTTTGATTGCAATAATATATATTGTTCTAAGCTTTTCACAAGTTCTTAAAGTGTTTTATATTGTATGGACAATGGAGATAACTCACTCCATCCACTACTACTGTGTATCAACCACCTGGCTAGAGAAAACAGGCTATCAGAGAAATCAAGTTCAGACATAGGGCGAGATGATCCAAGCAATATGTTGCTGTAATCGAGACTTGCTATTACCACTGTGGGGCTTTTTGAGATTGGGCTGTCAATGGGAGAGGGGGAGAGGTGCACAAAACTTGCGCTGGATCTAATTCAAATTTTTGTAGTCATAAACGTGTTTTGTCGCACAAGGTGTTAACGTTGGCACTGCACTCATGATCAGCAGAGGCTATCCTTTGCCACTCAGCCCCCAGCCCAGGAGAATTGCAGCCGTGTTCAGCCAATACTCCTCTGGATACCCGATCTCAGACCACAATCCAGTCATCTGGATTTAAATGTTGGCAGCTAGAGTGGAAAATGGGGTCAAGAGGAGAAAAGAGGGTGAGGCTTTATGAAAGCTGACATAGAGACATGTATTATCATTAAAAAGGCCAGGCATGCCCACACCCTGATGGGTACAGTTAGTGGACAGACATGGGTATAGTCCCCCTTCAGGGACCAGTGGGCATGAAACCTGGGGAGTATACAGTATGCTATCTACATTTTCATCATTTAGCAGACACTCTTATCCAGAGTGACTTACAGGAGCAACTAGGGTTAAGTGCCTTGCTCAAGGGCACATCAACAGATTTTTCACCTTGTCTGCTCAGGGATTTCAACCAGCGAACTTTCGATTACTGGCCCAACGCTCTTAACTACTAGGCTATCTGCCTACCTGCCTATCTCTACTTCCATTATGAATACAGCGAATGTTTATATAAAGCAGTATACACTTATGTAGAATGCACTTGGCATCTGGTCATTTTGGCAGACCTTCTTATCCAGTATGAGATTTACAGGAGTGCAAATGGTGGTAGCAAGCGGTAAAGGGAATGTTGACTGTCAGATACTGTACATTTTTATCCATTGTGTCTTACAGATAATTCAGTATATGTGGCCCATGTGGCAATCAAATCCACACCCTCTGGTGATGTAAGAACCATACTACAACCAACACAGCCAGTGGAAAAACATGTTAGAGCAAGTGGAACTACACAAAGGTAAAATGAGTCCAAACTTTTTTGTTGCTCATCATTTTAATGAGGATCGATGTACTGACTTTGTCCATTGATTTTGATAGGCTAGCTTAAACTACAGATCAAATCTTGTTTGCTATGTTATTTGTTCTGTAAACTAATTTCAAAATTAGTTGGAGATTACTTACAGCTGTAAAATAAGGTAATCCTTGACCACATCCATTCCATTCCACTCAGACAGCAGATTAATGGGGTCCAGGGTAAGGTCGAACCTTGGGGTGAAGATATGGTTTAGGTATGGCAACCAGAGCTGGCCTGCTTTTGGACCGTAATTCCGATTGGTAACATGGTCTTGTGGGTAACCTTATATGTGCACCGGATTTGGGCCATAATAATTTTGCTATAGGGACAAATATTTCACTCATATCATACTACTAACATTTCACTCACATACTACTAATGGGTAAAATGTTTACCCTAATGACATAAACTGGTGACCAGTTTTCTGTCCTTTAGAAGTGAAATGTTAACATGCACATAATCATTATTCTCTCATTTGTGTTGCAGGAAACTCCAGCCCCAAAGTTGACTTCATTGTAGAAAACAATATGGTGTGGTTTAGTTTTGCTGGGGTTTAGAATTGTCACGCCCTGACCTTGGAGATCCCTTTTATTCTCTAGTTGGTTAGGTCAGGGTGTGATTTGGGTGTCCATTCTATGTTTTCTATTTCTTTGTTGGCTGGGTGTGGTTCCCAATCAGAGGCAGCTGTCGATCGTTGTCTCTGATTGGGGATCATACTTAGGCAGCCTTTTCCCACCTTAGTTTGTGGGATCTTGTTTTTGTATAGGTGCTGTGTAGCCTGCAGAACTTTACGTTTGTTTGTATTTTGTTGGTGTTCAGTTAATAAATTAAAATGTTCGCCTACCACACTGCACCTTGGTCCGAGCCGTCTATCAACGAGCGTGACAGAAGTTCCCACCACAAATTGACCAAGCAGCGTGGCCAGGAGGAGCAGACATGCTGGACACAGGTGGGGAAGACATTCTGGACATGGGAGGAGATATTGGCCGGTAAGGGACCCTGGGCGAAGGAAGAAGCCCAGGCAGGAAAGGATCAACGGCAACATCGTAGTTCAAGACCGCGAAGGAAGCCCGAGAGGCAGCCCCAAGATAAAAAATGTTAGGGGCACACGGGGTGGTTGGCGAAGCAGCAGGAGGCCCTGAAAGGGCCGCGATGATAGAGGCCCTTCAAGACCTGCAGCTCAGCACTCTGAGAGAGGAGACCACCACCTTACGGGGGCTGTTAGCTAAGAGGGAGCAGGAGATCTCCCTTCAGAGGGAGGCGCTGCAGGAGGCCCACAGGGAGAAGGAGTCAGTGGATGCACTGAGAGAGGAGCTGGCCAGGCAACAGGAGGAGCTGAGAGAGGAGTTAACCCTCCAGCAGCAGAGAGCTCAGTCCTTAGAGCAGAGGCTGGTGGAGCCAGGTTTCAGAGTAGAGCCAAATCCCTGCACTCGCTTTAAGGAGCGTGGGACCGTTCAGGCACCCTGTTATGCGGTGATACACACTGTGTCTCCAGTGTGCATTCACAGCCCGGTGCGCTTGGTGCCCGCGCCCCGCACTTGCCGGGCTAAAGTGAGCGTCCAGCCAGGACGGGCCGTGCCTGCTCCTCGCACCAAACCAGTGGTGCGTGTCTCCAGTCCGGTACGGCCCGTGCCTGCTCCTCGCACCAAACCAGTGGTGCGTGTCCCCAGCCCGGTACGGCCCGTGCCTGCTCCTCGCACCAAACGAGTGGTGCGTGTCCCGTGCCTGCTCCTCACACCAGACCAGTGGTGCGTGTCCCTAGCCCGGTGCGGCCCATGCCTGCTCCTCGCACCAGACCAGTGGTGCGTGTCCCCAGCCCGGTACGGCCCGTGCCTGCTCCTCGCACCAAACCAGTGGTGCGTGTTTCCAGTCCGGTAAGGCCCGTGCCTGCTCCTCGCACCAGACCAGTGGTGCGTGTCCCCAGCCCGGTACGGCCCGTGCCTGCTCCTCACACCAGACCAGTGGTGCATGTCCCCAGCCCGGTACGGCCCGTGCCTGCTCCTCGCACCAAACGAGTGGTGCGTGTCCCCAGCCCGGTACGGCCCGTGCCTGCTCCTCGCACCAGACCAGTGGTGCGTGTCCCTAGCCCGGTGCGGCCCATGCCTGCTCCTCGCACCAGACCAGTGGTGCGTGTCCCCAGCCCGGTACGGCCCGTGCCTGCTCCTCGCACCAAACCAGTGGTGCGTGTTTCCAGTCCGGTAAGGCCCGTGCCTGCGCCTCGCACCAGACCAGTTGTGCGTGACCCCAGTCCGGTACGGCCCGTTCCAGCGCCACGCACCCGACCTCCAGTGAGGGTCCTCTGCTCCACTCCGGTGTCTAGTCCAGCTCCGGTTATCTGCTCTTCCCCCATGCCGGAGCCATCCGCTCCACCGGGGTCTGAGCCGGAGCCAGACGTCAACCCCTCTCCAGGGTCGGGGCCTCCCACACCAGGGTCCAGACAGGGCTTGGTGCATCGCGGGAGGACTGCCAAGCCGGAACCAGACGTCAACCCCTCTCCAGGGTGGGGCCTCCCACACCAGGGTCCAGACAGGGCTTGGTGCATCGCGGGAGGACTGCCGAGCCAGAACCAGACGTCAACCCCTCTCCAGGGTCGGGGCCTCCCACACCAGGGTCCAGACAGGGCTTGGTGCATTGCAGGAGGACTGCCGGGCCGGAGCCAGACGTCAACCCCTCTCCAGGGTCGGGGCCTCCCACACCAGGGTCCAGACAGGGCTTGGTGCATCGCGGGAGGACTACCGAGCCGGGACCAGACGTCAGCTCCTCTCCAGGGTCGAGGGCTCCCACACCAGGGTCCAGACAGGGCTTTGTGCATCGTGGGAGGACTATTGAGCCGGGACCAGACGTCAGCTCCTCTCCAGGGTCGAGGGCTCCCACACCAGGGTCCAGACAGGGCTTTGTGCATCATGGGAGGACTGAGAGGGGAAGCATTGCGCCGGGGTTTAGACCGGACCGGGTGTGCAACGGGGAGGCAGAAAGGGAGAAGAGGTTAATGACTACGTTGCAGCCGTAGCCGCCACCGAGGCTAGATGCCTACCCGGACCCTCTCCTAATGAGTCAGGTTGTTGCGGCCGGAGTCTGCACCTTTGGGGGTGGGTACTGTCACGCCCTGACCTTGGAGATCCCTTTTATTCTCTAGTTGGTTAGGTCAGGGTGTGATTTGGGTGTCCATTCTATGTTTTCTATTTCTTTGTTGGCCGGGTGTGGTTCCCAATCAGAGGCAGCTGTCGATCGTTGTCTCTGATTGGGGATCATACTTAGGCAGCCTTTTCCCACCTTAGTTTGTGGGATCTTGTTTTTGTATAGGTGCTGTGTAGCCTGCAGAACTTTACCTTCGTTTGTATTTTGTTGTTTTGTCGGTGTTCAGTTAATAAATTAATATGTTCGCCTACCACGCTGCACCTTGGTCCGAGCCGTCTATCAACGAACGTGACAGAAATGAACATATGAAAACCAGACACTTTGCTGGTTTAGCACAGAGCCGTGCCTTAAGGTAAACAACATAGCAACAGCCCCAGAAACTACTTCTGCACATTTATTGTGGATGTTTCGGTCAGAGACGTATGTTCTGACGCTGTGTGTGTGTTATGTATAACTGTGGGGCAAGTGTCAGCTCTAGGTAACAAAACACTAACCCCCCCCCCCCATGGTGGTTATGTACCGCCCTCCAAATATTTGGGGTTACATTTCGGTCCATGTTTGTCATCACAATGTGTGGCTGCCACCATCTCCTTCCCAAAGTGGGAAGGTACCATCTGGAGCTGCTGTTGACCCTCTGACCTTAAACCTCTAACCTCATGCCCTGTCATGCAACACTCGGGACTTGAAGACGCGTCTAGCCTTATTATACCACCACATTACACGCAAGACGACATGTTCTCCACTGTAACTATATGAGAAGTGTGTCACCGGTGATTTGTTTCTCAAACATTCCACTCAGCATTTTTGAATGCAAGGAAGATGTGATAAACATCAAAGATGGAGGAAAGAATGTGAGAACTGGTCTGCTCGTAAATATATGTCATAGCGATGCTTTTGGAAACAAAAATCTACATGTGTCTTGCTCCATGTCTGGGTCAATGTCTAAAGTGTCTTGGTCACTATAGACTGACATTCAATATTTTTCAACAGATTCTATTAAGGACTAAAGAAAAGACCAAGACGGCTACCAACTGTTAATATATATACTCTTAGAAAAAAAGGTGCTATCTAGAACCTAAAAGGGTTTATCGGCTGTCCCCATAGGACAACCCTTTGAAGAACCCTTTTTGGTTCCAGGTAGAACTCTTTTGGGTTCCATGTAGGGTTCTACCTGGAACCAAAAAGGGTTCTACCCGGAACCAAAAGGCGTTATCCTATGGGGATAGTCGAAGAACCCATTTGGAACCCTTTTTTCTAAGAGTGTATGTCTCGAAACCAAAGGAGCATGCACAGGATAAAGATGCTTTATGTATGTCAGGTCTTCTATCAAGCCCTATATGAAGCTGAAAGTACAGAATAGTGCTGAATGTGGTGGTAGACATGTGCTGCCTTAGGTGTCTTTTGAAGAACCCTGTTATATTTCAACATTGTTATTTAGTGTAAAAGGTTGAGGCTCTTCGGAAAAGCCCATTGGTTGAGCATGAGCCAAACCAAATAGAACCAGCCTGATAGCTGCGTTCACCATTCACCATTATGTTTCAATTAAGTGAGCTATCTCGCATGATCCTTCTTCTTAATGCGTTTGAGCCAATCAGTTGTGTTGTGACAAGGTAGGGGTGGTATACAGAAGATAGCCCTATTTGGTAAAAAACCAAGTCCATATTATGGCAAGAACAGCTCAAATAAGCAAAGAGAAACGACAGTCCATCATTACTTTAAGACATGAAGGTCAGTCAATCCGGAAAGTTTCAAGAACTTTGAACGTTTCTTCAAGTGCAGAAACCATCAAGCGCTATGATGAAACTGTCTCTCATGAGGACCACCACAGGAAAGGAAGACCCAGAGTTACCTCTGCTGCAGAGGATAAGTTCATTAGTTAACTGCACCTCAGATTGCAGCCCAAATAAATGCTTCACAGAGTTGAAGTAACAGACACATCTCAACATCAACTGTTCAGAGGAGACTACGTGAATCAGGCCTTCATGGTCGAATTCCTAAAGGACATGAATAACAAGAAGAGACTTGCTTGGGCCAAGAAACACGAGCAATGGAAATCTGTCCTTTGGTCTGATGAGTCCAAATGTGAGATTTTTGGTTCCAACCGCTGTGTCTTTGTGAGACACAGGGTACGTGAACGGATGATCTCAGCATGTGTGGTTCCCACCGTGAAGCATGGAGGTGTGATGGTGTGGGGGTGCTTTGCTGGTGACACTGTCAGTGATTTATTTAGAATTCAAGGCACACTTAACCAGTATGGCTACCACAGCATTCTGCAGCGATACGCCATCCCATCTGGTTTGCGCTTAGTGGGACTATCATTTGTTTTTCAACAGGACAATGACCCAAAACACACCTCCAGTCTGTGTAAGAGCTATTTGACCAAGGTGAGTGATGGAGTGCTACATCAGATGACCTGGCCTCCACAATCACGCGACCTCAACCTAATTGAAATGCTTTGGGATGAGTTGGACCGCAGAGTGAAGGAAAAGCAGCCAACAAGTGCTCAGCATATGTGGGAACTCCTTCAAAACTGTTGGAAAAGCATTCCTCATGAAGCTGGTTGTGAGAATGCCAAGAGTATGCAAAGCTGTCATCAAGGCAAAGGGTGGCTACTTTGAAGAATCTCAAATATATACTACATGATTCCATATGTGTTATTTCATAGTTTTGATGTCTTCACTATTATTCTACAATGTAGAAAATAGTACAAATAAAGAAAAACCCTTGAATGACTGGTCGGCGGCTGGTGCAAGTGAAAGAGCAAAGACCACTTTGTCAGTCAGCAAAGTCATCATATTTCACAACATACAACCACATCCAAAGTGTTCATTCTTTCCTTAATGTAGAAAATTGTAAAAATTAAGAAAAACCCTTGAATGAGTAGGTGTGTCCATGCTTTTGACTGGTACTGTATATACATACAGTGGGGGAAAAAAGTATTTAGTCAGCCACCAATTGTGCAAGTTCTCCCACTTAAAAAGATGAGAGAGGCCTGTAATTTTCATCATTGGTACACGTCAACTATGACAGACAAATTGAGAAAACAAAATCCAGAAAATCACAATGTAGGATTTTTTTATGAATTTATTTGCAAATTATGGTGGAAAATAAGTATTTGGTCACCTACAAACAAGCAAGATTTCTGGCTCTCACAGACCTGTAACTTCTTCTTTAAGAGGCTCCTCTGTCCTCCACTCGTTACCTGTATTAATGGCACCTGTTTGAACTTGTTATCAGTATAAAATACACCTGTCCACAACCTCAAACAGTCACACTCCAAACTCCACTATGGCCAAGACCAAAGAGCTGTCAAAGGACACCAGAAACAAAATTGTAGACCTGCACCAGGCTGGGAAGACTGAATCTGCAATAGGTAAGCAGCTTGGTTTGAAGAAATCAACTGTGGGAGCAATTATTAGGAAATGGAAGACATACAAGACCACTGATAATCTCCCTCGATCTGGGGCTCCACGCAAGATCTCACCCCGTGGGGTCAAAATGATCATAAGAACGGTGAGCAAAAATCCCAGAACCACACGGGGGACCTAGTGAATGACCTGCAGAGAGCTGGGACCAAAGTAACAAAGCCTACCATCAGTAACACACTACGCCGCCAGGGACTCAAATCCTGCAGTGACAGACGTGTCCCCCTGCTTAAGCCAGTACATGTCCAGGCCCGTCTGAAGTTTGCTAGAGTGCATTTGGATGATCCAGAAGAGGATTGGGAGAATGTCATATGGTCAGATGAAACCAAAATAGAACTTTTTGGTAAAAACTCAACTCGTCGTGTTTGGAGGACAAAGAATGCTGAGTTGCATCCAAAGAACACCATACCTACTGTGAAGCATTTTTCTGCAAAGGGACCAGGACGACTGATCCGTGTAAAGGAAAGAATGAATGGGGCCATGTATCGTGAGATTTTGAGTGAAAACCTCCTTCCATCAACAAGGGCATTGAAGATGAAACGTGGCTGGGTCTTTCAGCATGACAATGATCCCAAACACACCGCCCGGGCAACGAAGGAGTGGCTTCGTAAGAAGCATTTCAAGGTCCTGGAGTGGCCTAGCCAGTCTCCAGATCTCAACCCCATAGAAAATCTTTGGAGGGAGTTGAAAGTCTGTGTTGCCCAGCGACAGCCCCAAAACATCACTGCTCTAGAGGAGATCTACATGGAGGAATGGGCCAAAATACCAGCAACAGTGTGTGAAAACCTTGTGAAGACTTACAGAAAACGTTTGACCTGTGTCATTGCCAACAAAGGGTATATAACAAAGTATTGAGAAACTTTTGTTATTGACCAAATACTTATTTTCCACCATAATTTGCAAATAAATTCATTAAAAATCCTACAATGTGATTTTCTGGAGAAAAAAAATTCTCATTTTGTCTGTCATAGTTGACGTGTACCTATGACGAAAATTACAGGCCTCTCTCATCTTTTTAAGTGGGAGAACTTGCACAATTGGTGGCTGACTAAATACTTTTTTTCCCCACTGTATAATGGTGTGTAAAGACAGTATGTACAGTATATTAATAGAAAAGGTGTGTACAGCAGTAGTTACATAGGATAAGCCATGATGAGAATAAAGTATATACATATAAAGTGGGTAAAACAGTATGTAAACATTACTAAAGTGACCAGTGTTCAATGACTAGAATACAGTAAATGCATATAAAGTGGGTAAAACAGTATTTAAACACTATTAAAGTGACCAGTGTTCAATTACTCTAGGGCATTGAACACTCTAGGGCAGCAGTCTCTAAGGTGCAGGGTAGAGTATTTGTATTTGTATTTATTATGCATCTTCCTGGGGTCCAGCAAAATTAAAGCAGTTACACATTTTAAAAACATTACAATACATTCATAACAGAATTCACAACATATTAAGTGTGTGCCCTCAGGCCTCTACTCTACTATCACATATCTATAATACAAAATCCATGTGTACATGTGTGTATAGTGCATATGTTATCGTGTGTTTGTATGCATGTGTCTATGTTTGTGTTGCTTCACAGTCCCCGTTGTTCCATAAGGTGTATTTTGTATCTGTTTTTTAAATCTAATTTTACTGAGTTACTTGATGTGGAATAGAGTTCCATGTAGTCATGGCTCTATGTAGTACTGTGCGCCTCCCATAGTCTGTTCTTGACTTGGGGACTGTGAAGAGACCTCTGGTGGCATGTCTTGTGGGGTATGCATGGGTGTCCGAGCTGTGTGCCAGTAGTTCAAACAGACAGCTCCGTGTATTCAACATGTCAATACCTCTTACAAATACAGGTAGTGATGAAGTCAATCGCTCCTCCACTTTGAGCCAGGAGAGGTTGACATGCATATGATTAATGTTAGCTCTCTGTGTACATCCAAGGGCCAGCCGTGCTGCCCTGTTCTGAGCCAATTAACATTTTCCTAATTCCCTCTTTGTGGCATCTGACCACACGACTGAACAGTAGTCCAGGTGCGAGAAAACTAGGGCCTGTAGGACCTGCCTTGTTGATAGTGCTGTTAAGAATGCAGACAAGCGCTTTATTATAGACAGGGTTTAGTGAATGATTTGTCCCAAATACAATGCTCTTAGTTTTTGAAATATTTAGGACTAACTTATTCCTTGCCACCCATTCTGAAACTAACTGCAGCTCTTTGTTAAGTGTTGCTGTCATTTCAGTTGCTGTGGTAGCTGACATGTATAGTGTTGAGACATCTGCATACATAGACACACTGGCTTTACTCAAAGCCAGTGGCATGTCATTAGTAAAGATTGAAAAAGTAAGGGGCCTAGACAGCTGCCCTGGGGAATTCCTGATTCTACCTGGATTTTGTTGGAGAGGCTTCCATTAAAGAACACCCTCTGTGTTCTGTTAGACAGGTAACTCTTTATCCACAATATAGCAGGGGGTGTAAAGCCATAACACATACGTTTTTCCAGCAACAGACTATGATCGATAATGTCAAAAGCTGAACTGAAGTCTAACAAAACAGTCCCCACAATCTTTTTATCATCAATGTCTCTCAGCCAATCATAAGTCCTTTGTGTAAGTGCTGTGCTTGTTGAATGTCCTTCCCTATAAGTGTGCTGAAAGTCTGTTGTCAATTTGTTTACTGTAAAATAGCATTTTATCTGGTCAAACACCATTTTTTCCAAAAGTTTACTAAGGGTTGTTAACAGGCTGATTGGTTGGCTATTTGAGCCAGTTAAGGGGGCTTTACTATTCTTAGTTAGGGGAATAACTTTTGCTTCCCTCCAGGCCTTAGGGCACACACTTTCTGGTAGGCTTAAATTGAAGATATGGCAAATAGGAGTGGCAATATCATCCGCTATTATCCTCAGTAATTTTCCATTAAAGTAGTCAGACCCTGGCTACTTTAATGGCTTGTCATTGTTGATCGACAATAATAATTATTTCACCTCTTCCACACTTACTTTACGGAATTAAAAATTGCAATGCTTGTCTTTCATGATTTGGTCAGATATACTTGTGTCACGACTTCCACTGAGGCTGCCTCCCCTCCTTGTTCGGGCAGGCTTCGGCGTTCATCGTCATCGGCTTACTAGCCACTGCCGCTCCTATATTCAAAATTCCATTTGTCTTATCTTGTCATTACACACACCTGGTTCTTATCCCCTCGTTAGTCCGTGTATAAGTGTTCCCTCTGCCCCCTTGTCCTTGTGGGTGATTGTTGAATTGTGAGAGTAGTGTAGCTCGGTGGAGCTACTCGTACCATTTTGTTGCCAGAGTAGATATTTCCCCTGTGCCTATGTATTGTTGGATTTACCGTTACACTGTATTGCCAGGGATGATAGTTTCCCCTGTGCCTGTTTCGTTTGTCGCTATTCCAGCGCATTTGTGTGTAAAGACGGAATAAACTCTGTATTCGGTAAATACCCTCCTGCGCCTGACTCCTTCCATCACACTCATCACAGAATCACCCACCCGCTATTGAGTCAGCGGGAGAAGAGCGCATGCCTGGAGTCGTGGCACGGGTCCAGGAGCATTCCACGATGGTGGCCAGCTTGGGGGAAGCGATGGATCGGGTTCTTCAGGTCGTCCAACGCCTGGAGAGGACCCAATCTGTCGAGACCAGCTGGCCAACTGGATCCAGCCAGCTACACCCCAGGACCCGGAGGGATCCAGATATCCCGACCACGGGCATTTGATGGGACGGTGGCGCTCTACCAAGGATTCCTCCTCCAACTGGAGCTTTACTTCTCCAGCATCAGGCCGGCGCCATCGGAGCGGGAGAAGGTGTCCGTCCTCGTTTCCTGCCTCTGTGGGAAAGCCCTGGAGTGGGCCAACGCGGTGTGGAATGAAGGAGGAGCCGCGTTGGAGGACTATGGGAAGTTCGCTCGCCTCTTTCGGGCGGTCTTCGATCACCCGCCCGAGGGTCGAGAGGCGGGCGAGCGGCTGGTTCACCTGAGGCAGGGGACGAGGACCGTGCAGGACTTCACGTTGGAGTTTCGGACTCTGGCAGCGGGGTCCGGGTGGAACGAGCGGGCCCTGATCGACCATTTCCGGTGCCATCTGCGGGAGGACATCCGACGGGAGCTAGCCTGCCGGGACACCATGTTGTCCTTCACAAAACTGGTGGACATGGCCATTTGTTTGGACAACCTGCTGGCAGCCAGAGGACGTCCTGGTAGGGGTCTGCCCGTTTCCACCCCGTTCGACTCGGATCCCGAGCTGATGGAGCTGGGTGGAGCCGCCGTCCGAGAGAGCGGAGGACGACAGCGACAGTGCCACTCTGGTGGCACGAAGGGACAGTACACCACACGTCGTAGTCAACGTTCCTTTGGGCCTGGAGGCGGCACTCTCGCAACACCCCAGGTATTGAACACCTACACTTGTTTAGAGCCCTCTGCTGCGTACTGTACCCTACCTATCCACTTTCCCGATCACATGGTAGTTCCCCAGTGTAAGGCGCTAGTCGATTCAGGCGCAGCTGGGAACTTTATGGACAGGGCATTCTCACGCCGTCAAGGTATTAGGTATCCCTAGGCTAGCACTCCACAACCCCACCTTACATTTACATTTACGTCATTTAGCAGACGCTCTTATCCAGAGCGACTTACAAATTGGAGCATTCACCTTATAGCCAGTGGGATAACCACTTTACAATATGTTTTTTTTGGGGGGGGTAAGGGGCGGGTAGAAGGATTACTTTATCCTATCCCAGGTATTCCTTAAAGAGGTGGGGTTTCAAGTGTCTCCGGAAGGTGGTGAGTGACTCCGCTGTCCTGGCGTCGTGAGGGAGCTTGTTCCACCATTGGGGTGCCAGAGCAGCGAACAGTTTTGACTGGGCTGAGCGGGAACTGTGCTTCCGCAGAGGTAGGGGGCCAGCAGGCCAGAGGTGGATGAACGCAATGCCCTCGTTTGGGTGTAGGGACTGATCAGAGCCTGAAGGTACGGAGGTGCCGTTCCCCTCACAGCTCCGTAGGCAAGCACCATGGTCTTGTAGCAGATGCGAGCTTCAACTGGAAGCCAGTGGAGTGTGCGGAGGAGCGGGGTGACGTGAGAGAACTTGGGAAGGTTGAACACCAGACGGGCTGCGGCATTCTGGATGAGTTGTAGGGGTTTAATGGCACAGGCAGGGAGCCCAGCCAACAGCGAGTTGCAGTAATCCAGACGGGAGATGACAAGTGCCTGGATTAGGACCTGTGCCGCTTCCTGTGTAAGGCAGGGTCGTACTCTCCGAATGTTGTAGAGCATGAACCTACAGGATCGGGTCACCGCCTTGATGTTAGCAGAGAATGACAGGGTGTTGTCCAGGGTCACACCAAGGCTCTTTGCACTCTGGGAGGAGGACACAACAGAGTTGTCAACCGTGATGGCGAGATCATGGAACGGGCAGTCCTTCCTCGGGAGGAAGAGCAGCTCCGTCTTGCCGAGGTTCAGCTTGAGGTGGTGATCCGTCATCCACACTGATATGTCTGCCAGACATGCAGGTGATGCGATTCGCCACCTGGTTATCAGAAGGGGGAAAGGAGAAGATTAGTTGTGTGTCGTCTGCGTAGCAATGATAGGAGAGGCCATGTGAGGATATGACAGAGCCATGTGACTTGGTGTATAGCGAGAATAGGAGAGGGCCTAGAACTGAGCCCTGGGGGACACCAGTGGTGAGAGCACGTGGTGCGGAGACAGATTCTCGCCATGCCACTTGGTAGGAGCGACCTGTCAGGTAGGACGCAATCCAGGAGTGAGCCACGCCGGAGATGCCCAACTCGGAGAGGGTGGAGAGGAGGATCTGATGGTTCACAGTATCAAGGCAGCAGACAGGTCTAGAAGGACAAGAGCAGAGGAGAGAGAGTTAGCTTTAGCAGTGCGGAGAGCCTCCGTGACACAGAGAAGAGCAGTCTCAGTTGAATGACCAGTCTTGAAACCTGACTGGTTTGGATCAAGAAGGTCATTCTGAGAGAGATAGCAAGAGAGTTGGCTAAAGACGGCACGCTCAAGAGTTTTGGAGAGAAAAGAAAGAAGGGATACTGGTCTGTAGTTGTTGACATCGGAGGGATCGAGTGTAGGTTTTTTGAGAAGGGGTGCAACTCTCGCTCTCTTGAAGACAGAAGGGACATAGCCAGCGGTCAAGGATGAGTTGATGAGCGAGGTGAGGTAAGGGAGAAGGTCTCCGGAAATGGTCTGGAGAAGAGAGGAGGGGATAGGGTCAAGCGGGCAGGTTGTTGGGCGGCCGGCCATCACAGGTCGCAAGATTTCATCTGGAGAGAGAGGGGAGAAAGAAGTCAAAACATAGGGTAGGGCAGTCTGAGCAGGACCAGCAGTATCATTTGACTTAACAAACGAGGATCGGATGTCGTCAACCTTCTTTTCAAAATGGTTGACGAAGTCATCCACAGAGAGGGAGGAGGGGGGAGGGGGAGGAGGATTCAGCAGGGAGGAGAAGGTGGCAAAGAGCTTCCTAGGGTTAGAGGCAGATGCTTGGAATTTAGAGTGGTAGAAAGTGGCTTTAGCAGCAGAAACAGAGGAAGAAAATGTAGAGAGGAGGGAGTGAAAAGATGCCAGGTCCGCAGGGAGTCTAGTTTTCCTCCATTTCCGCTCGGCTGCCCGGAGCCCTGTTCTGTGAGCTCGCAATGAGTCGTCAAGCCACGGAGCAGGAGGGGAGGACCGAGCCGGCCGGGAGGATAGGGGGCATAGAGAGTCACCTTCTCATGGCTGCAGAGGATTCTCACGGGGTGTTCGCGAGAGTGTCAGGGTAGGTGTCTAGGTGTTTCCGTTGGTGCAACCACGGTGGAATGTCCAGACGGTACCTCCACCGTGCACATTCCCCCCGAATACCTTGATTTGGCGCACGCATTTTCTAAGACGCGTGCGACTAAATTACCACCTCATCGGGCGGGGGATTGTGCGATAAACCTTTGGGTAAACGCTATACCTCCCAGGAGTCATGTGTACCCCTTGTCACAGACTGAAACAGAGGCTATGGAAACATACGTCACCGAGTCCCTGGGACAGGGGTATGTAAGTCCCTCCACTTCACCCGCCTCCTCGAGTTTCTTCTTTGTGAAGGAGAAAGACGGCGGTCTGCACCCGTGCATTGATTATCGATCACTGAACAAGGAGACAATAAGATTGAGTTATCCTCTCCCCCTCATTCCTTCAGTGATTGAGTCAATGTACGGGGCGCACTTCCTCACTAAACTAGATCTCAGGAGTGCATACAACCTGGTGCGTGTTCGGGAGGGGGATGAGTGGAAGACAGCATTCAGCACAACCACGGGGCATTATGAATACCTGTTGATGCCCTACGGTTTGATGAATGCTCCATCCGTCTTCCAGTCCTTTGTGAACGAGGTGTTTCGGGACATGCTTGGTCGCGGTGTGGTGGTCTACATCGATGACATCCTGTTGTATACCGCTACGTGCGCCGAGCATGTGTCCCTGGTTCGCAAAGTGCTGGCCCGACTGTTGGAAAATGACCTTTATGCCAAGGCAGAGAAGTGTATATTTTTCCAGCAGTCCGTCTCCTTCCTCGGATACCGCATTACCACCTCAGGTGTGGAGATGGAGGGAGATCGCATTTCAGCCGGGCATAATTGGCCGACTCCAACCACGGTTA
Source organism: Coregonus clupeaformis (assembly GCF_020615455.1). Lineage (NCBI taxonomy): Eukaryota > Metazoa > Chordata > Actinopteri > Salmoniformes > Salmonidae > Coregonus > Coregonus clupeaformis. The sequence continues at coordinate 257,343 of NW_025533498.1, forward strand.
AGGAGGTGCTTCCTTGGCTTTGTCAACTACTATCGGAGGTTTATCCGGGGCTTTGGCAAGGTAGCAGCTCCCATTACATCCCTGTTGAAGGGTGGGCCGTCCCAGCTCCGCTGGTCTGCTGAGGCTGACCTGGCCTTCAGGAGACTGCGGGGTCTGTTCACCTCAGCCCTGGTACTGGCCCACCCCGATCCATCACTACCATTCGTAGTGGAGGTGGATGCGTCCGAGGTAGGGATAGGCGCTGTCCTATCCCTACGCTCGGGCACGCCACCCAAGCTTCGCCCCTGTGCCTTCTTTTCTAAGAAGCTCAGCCCGGCGGAGCAGAACTACGACGTTGGTGATCGGGAGCTGTTGGCTATTGTCCGAGCTTTGACCATGTGGGGGCATTGGCTCGAAGGGGCGAAACACCCTTTTCTCGTCTGGACGGACCACCGTAACACTGAGGAGGCTGAATCCTCGCCAGGCCAGGTGGGCCCTATTCTTCAGCCGGTTTGATTTTACACAGTCATACATTCCGGGTACGAAGAACGTGAAGGCAGACGCACTGTCCCGGCTGTATGACACAGAGGAGAGGCCCAGAGACAACAACCCCATACTCCCGGCCTCCTGCATTGTGGCGCCGGTAGTATGGGCGATGGACGCGGATATAGAGCAGGCTTTACGCACAGATCCATCTCCACCTCAGTGTCCAGCTGGGCTGCGGTACGTGCCTGCTCTTATCCGTGATCGTCTGATCTTCTGGGCACCCAGGTATCGGTTGTACAGTGTGCTGCTTGATCGGAAAGTACTGGTGGCCTACCTTGGCTAAGGACGTGAGGGTGTACATCTCCTCCTGCTCAGTGTGCGCCCAGAGTAAGGCACCTAGGCACCTCCCAGTGGGTAAGTTACAACCTTTACCAGTTCCACAACGACCATGGTCTCACCTTAGTGTTGATTTTTTGACTGATCTTCCCCTCTCCCAAGGTAACACCACCATCCTGGTCGTTGTGGACCGCTTTTCCAAGTCCTGCCGCCTCCTTCCTCTGCCCGGTCTCCCCACAGCCCTGCAGACAGCGGAGGCCCTGTTTACTCACGTCTTCACTACGGGGTGCCAGAGGATATAGTGTCCGACCGAGGTCCCCAGTTCACGTCCAAGGTTTGGAAGGCGTTAATGGAATGTCTGGGGGTCTCGGTCAGCCTGACCTCTGGGTTCCACCCCGAGTCAAATGGGCAGGTGGAACGGGTAAATCAGGATACTGTTCATCTATGTTCCCGGTTACCTTGCCATGGTTAAATGCAGTGGTTCGCGCTTTCAGTTTTTCCCAAGTGCTGCCATCTATCCACGGTTTTAGGTTAGGATAAGTTCTAATCATCACTGTGGGAACAACATCCTCTATGCACTTCCTGATGAACTCAGTCGCTGAATCAGTGTATACGTCAATGTTATTCTCAGAGGCAACCCGGAACATATCCCAGTCCGTGTGATCAAAACAATCTTGAAGCATAGATTTCGATTGGTCAGACCAACGTTGAACGGTCCTTACCACAGGTACTTATTGTTTACGTTTCTGACTATAGGAAGGGAGGAGCAGAATGGAGGCGTGATCTGATTTTCCAAAGAGAGGGTGGGGTAGGGCGCCTCTTCAACCTCAGAAGGCTGAAGAAATTCGGCGTGGCCCCTAAGACCCTCACGAACTTCTACAGATGCACCGTTGAGAGCATCCTGTCTGGCTGCATCACCGCCTGGTTTGGCAATTGCACAGTCCGCAACAGCAGGGCTCTCCAGAGGGTGGTGCAGTCAGCCCAACCCATTACCGGGGGCACACTGCCCTAACCTCCAGGACATCTACAGCACTCGGTGTCACAGGAAGGACAAGAAGATCATCATGGACCTCAGCCACCCGAGCTACGGCCTGTTCACCTCGCTAAAATCTAGAAGGCGAAGACAGTACAGGTGCATCAAAGCTGGGAAAAACAGCTTCTATCTCCAGGCCATCAGACTGTTAAATAGTCACCACTAACCGGCCTCCGCCCAGTACCCTTCCCTGAACTTTAGTCACAACTACTGCTGTTCACACCTTTTATATTAATATACTGTCCATAATGTCTATAAACACCATCATATATATATATACAGTACATGGCCAAAAGTTCCGTCATAGGATTCCACCTTTCCAATAAGTCTGTTCGGCAAATTTCTGCCCTGCTTGAGCTGCACCGGTCAACTGTAAGTGTTGTTATTGTGAAGTGGAAATGTTTAGGAGCAACAACGTTTCAGCCGCGAAGTGGTAGGCCACACAAGTTCACAGAACAGGACCGCCGAGTGCTGAAGCTCGTAGCGCGTAAAAATGTCCTCGTTTGCAACACTCACTACCGAGTTCCAAACTGCCTCTGGAAGCAACATCAGCACAATAACTGTTCGTCGAGAACTTCATGAAGTGGGTTTCCATGGCCGAGTAGCCGCACACAAGCTTAAGATCACAATGTGCAATGCCAATCGTCGGCTGGAGTGGTGTAAAGCTTGCCGCCATTGGACTCTGGAGCAGTGGAAACGCGTTCTCTGGAGTGATGAATCACGCTTCACCATCTGGCAGTCCAACAGTCAAATCTGGATTTGGCGGATGCCAGGAGAACGCTACCTGCCCCAATGCATAGTGCCAACTGTAAAGTTTGGTGGAGGAGGAATAATGGTCTGGTGCTGTTTTTCATGGTTCGGGCTAGGCCCCTTAGTTCCAGTGAAGGGAAATCTTAACACTACATCATACAATGACATTCTAGACGATTCTGTGCTTCCAACTTTGGGGCAACAGTTTGGAGAAGGACCTTTCCTGTTTCAGCATGACAATGCCCCCGTGCACAAAGCGAGATCCATACAGAAATGGTTTGTCGAGTTCGGTGTGGAAGAACTTGACTGGTCTGCACCGAGCCCTGACCTCAACCCCATCGAACACCTTTGGGATGAATTGGAATGCTGACTGCGAGCCAGGTTAATCGCCCAACATCAGTGCCCGACCTCACTAATGCTCTTGTGGCTGAATGGAAGCAAGTCCCCGCAGCAATGTTCCAACATCTAGTGGAAAGCCTTCCCAGAAGAGTGGAGGCTGTTATAGCAGCAAAGGGGGCACCAACTCCATATTAATGCCCATGATTTTGGAATGAGATGTTCGACAAGCAGGTGTCCACATACTTTTGTATTGTATATTTATATTCTGGACTCTGACATTGGTCGTTCTAATATTTCTATATTTATTAATTCCTTTCTTTTTCTTTTTTGGATTTGTTTTGTATTGTTAGGTATTACTGCACTGTTGGAGCTAGGAACATAAGCGTTTCGCTACATCCACTATAACATCTGCAAAATATGTGTACGGCGCGACCACTAAAATGTGATTTGATGACGTGACATACATGTGACATACTGTACATGTGAGTGGGTGGCCTAAAGCAGGTGCAAGTGCAGTGTGTGTGTGTGTGTGTGTGTGTGTGTGTGTGTGTGTCTGTGTGTCTGTAAGAGTTACAGAGGCCACAGAGCACTAGCTGGAGAGGAAAGCCAATAGGCCTGTTTGTGAGGATGTTGCACCTGCCATTTGTTGATGCACTGAGCTGTAAATAACTCTGTGAAGTTGTTTAGTGCTCAGTGGGGGGCTCCTGTACCTCCCACTTCTCTCTCTCTCTCTCTCTCTCTCTCTCTCTCTCTCTCTCTCTTTCTCTCTCTCTCTCTCTCTCTCTCTCTCTCTCTCTCTCTCTCTCTCTCTCTCTCTCTCTCTCTCTCTCTCTCTCTCTCTCTCTCTCTCTCTCTCTCTCTCTCTCTCTCTCTCTCTCTCTCTCTCTCTCTCTCTCATACACACATACTGAAACACCACTATAATTTATACTCATTTACTATAAACAGCCAAAATGAGTTATTGCAAGAGGATGAGTGTGTGTGTGTTTTCCACCCATTCCCAGTGCCTTCATCCACTCTCCTCTCTCCACCCAGTCCCCAAGGCCAGGTGTGGACACCTGATGCACTTCCCCTGGCTTATCTGACAACATTTCTCATCTTGGGTGGCCGAAGAGTCCTATGTTTGTCCTGTGATTGTCCTATGACCACATTCAATCCCTAATATGTGCGTCTCTGCCTGTATCTCTGTTCTGGGCACGTGTGTGGTTTTGTGTGTGTGTGTGGAAAACCCTCTGGTGAGTGTATTTTTAGCCGGGCTATTGTTGAGCCCATAGAAACCTCTGTAATCCGATCTCCCCTCTCTGACTGAGGGAGTCTAGAGATAAATGAGTTGGCAGACACTATCGCTCATGCCATCCCCACGCATACTGTATGGCCCCTATCACTTTCTTAAACTCCTAGTGCCCAGGGGATTAAATCCATAACTGAATGGTAAGCCTCTAGTATTATCGGTCTATCAAACACAGTACAACATGTTAGGAGGAGGAGGATAGTCCAGTGTGTTCAGCAACATCCACTCTATTATTCTCTAATTAAGCTGTATTGATTTGTGAACCATGGGCTCCTGATTCCCAATATTAATTGTTTCTGGAAAACAACTTGTTGATGCATCTCTCTCTAGATAACATTGTGACTAAATTAATCATATTGTTGGTGTGATAAGGGTGGCTGTGTCACGACTTCCGCCGAGGCTGCCTCCCCTCCTTGTTCGGGCAGGCTTCGGCGTTCGTCCTCACCGGCTTACTAGCCACTGCCGATCCATTATTCATCATTCCATTTGTCTTGTCTTGTCAATCACACACACCTGGTTCTTATCCCCTCATTAGTCCGTGTATAATTGTTCCCTCTGCCCCCCTTGTCCTTGTGGGTGATTGTTTATTTGTGAGAGTAGTGTACCTCGGTGGAGCTACTCGTACCTTGTTATTGCCGGGGTAGATATTTCCCCTGTGCCTGTTATTGCTGGAGCTACCGTTACCTTGTATTGCCAGGGTAGATTTCTCCCTGTGCCTGTTTCGTTTGTCGCTATTCCAGCGCTATTTGTGTACGACGGAATAAACTCTGCATTCGGTGATTACCCTCCTGCGCCTGACTCCTTCTATCACACTCATCACAGGCTGATACAATACAATGTATAATATATATGTGTGTGTGTGTGTGTGTGTGTGTGTGTGTCAAACTTCAGAGGTCTAACTGAATCTACCTAATTTCATCCATTCTATCCCTGTAGTACAGTGGTATTCAGCCGTGACCATATTTACTTACATTTTCTTCTCCAGAAATTCTGGCAACCGCCCCCGCCCAAAATCTAATGACAAAACCTTAAAAATCTGTAAATTTGGATAACCTACAGTTCATTACATTTTCATGTCTCTAAGAGTACCAATACATACATTCACTCAATACAATTTAATTTGTCGAATTATCTTTCTCAATAACGTTTGTATATTGTCTCATAAAATAATCGGTACTCTTAATTTTTGGTTCCCCAATATGGGTCGCGATCCCAAATTTAAATACCACTGCTATAATAGAAGATGCTGCAATGACCTTATACAAAAGGATCCTCTCAGTTTTATGCCATGGTAATACAGTATAACACTGATAATCAACACATCAAGTGTAGAAGACATTACTGAATCAGCCCCTTCCTAAAACAGACTAGCACCCCTCCCTGCTATACACCGAGCTGAACTCCACTCACGCCCTTCCCCCTGACCTTGAACTCAACTTGAAGGTCTACTGACCTTGCTTCTCTATGAAGTGGTTCCCAACCTTTTTTGGTTACTGTACCACCAACTGAATTTAGCTCTACCCGGAGTATCCCTGAAGTACCCCCTCATGTGCATTTTACTAGTAAGCCTATGGTCTTTTGAGTCTTCTCAAGTACCCCCTGTGGATAGGCCAAGTACCGCCAGGGGTCTTAGTACCCCTACTTGGGAACCACTGCTCTATAGCGTCTAGAGTCTATGTCAACCATACAGGGCTGAAAGGGATGTTGTCGACATGAACATTACATTTCCTTGCTTTTATTTGCATGCCACTATTGAAGTTTGTCACACCAAGGAATACAATACAACAGGTGCATAATGAGTGTGTGAGAGAGACAGGATGGTTAGAAGCAAGGAATAGACCAGGTAGAGTTTTACTCATGGTTTTAATCTTTTAATCATGGTTTGACCATGTTTCTTTCCGTACAAGAGACAAATGTATGCGTTCATGGGTTGCTGTGCCTTAGATGGCTGTCTTACACCTGAGAAGGAGAACTCGTGCAGCTGAGAAAACGTGATGTACTGACAGTGTCCCAGTCTGACGGTAAGACATTGCATATTTATAATCTTCAAAGGGATTAAATTGCACCCCACCCCTCTCATCCCTCAACCATTTAGAGCCTACACACACACACATGTACGCTGCACACACGCACACACGCACGCACGCACTCACACACACACTCACACACACACACACAGGACGGCTTGGGTTTCACCGGCAGATGACAGTCCCTGGCCGTCTGCCTGGAAGTTGTTCACAGAAATACCACCCCACCACACGCCACCCCCCTCTCCCCACAACACACACACACACAAAAACACACACACACACACACACACTTCAGAAAAGCCCAATATAAAGGAGGAGGGGGGAACAAGGTCAGAAGGAACACATGCTGTCAGACACACTGGTCCAGGTGGGAAACCATCAGGCGATGCTTTGATTCCCCTCCAACCTCTAACACAGAACCGCAAACCATTTAGGCATCATGCCTGAACCTGACTGCTAGATTACATATATAGGCTAGTATTGATTGGAGTTATAATTGAGGCAGGAAATTCCAGGCCCTAGTTATAGTCTATAACTATGACCCTGTACTCCGATAATTCAAGTTGGTATTTTAACTTGCTAAGCATTCAACACTGTTTGAAGTATTTAGCACACTACCGTAAAAGGAATTGGGAAGCCCAATTCCCCATTCCACCACTGGTGAAATCCCCTCACAATGATCTCAAACTGTGTTTGTAATACACAAAGAAATTTAACACAGACTACCCCTTGCTAATCAGGAAACTCTTGGGTATGTTGTGGTGGACTGTCATTACAATTGCTTCACGGGAACCTGGTAAAATTATGTTTGTAGTGTAGCTAACCACTGAATGGCTCTGAATTAACTGTCAGCATGCAGTCAAAGCAAACTAGTGCTCTCAAATCGAATCCTGATGTCGACAGCAGATGGGAGTTGTATTCAGAACATTGCTAACTTAGCAAGCTAATATACATTTTAAGAAAACAAGTTGTATTAAGCTACAGTAGCTAGCGTTAGCAATGTTTGGTGGTCAATGAGAGTTAGAGCTAGCTAGCTAACCAGCTGATCTAGCAAACAATGTAACCAAAGTATAATTTTGGATTCGAAAAAATCTCTATCAATAGGCTCTGCATTTCAGGAATCACAGTAGCAAGTACTCCTGGTGCACTGTACAATTATTAAGCTATTTAAACATTAATTTTTTAAAGAAAACTATTGGTTTTTACCACAGACCTCACTGGCTTTCATGCGATTTAAACATGAGCTTGTCGGACAGTTGCTATCCAGCGCTGGAGTGCTGCGATTAGTTGCCCAACATTTTGGGGCGGGGCTTAGCGAAGGGTCAATTGTTCCCAGAGTTATGCCAAGGCATTAGGGTGAAAAAGCTCTCATTCATTTGTGGACATTTACATTACATGTACTAGAATATTAACTAAGCAAGCAAGTACCACACGTTGTCCATATGAGCTTCTGGCAACCTGAGAACACATGCATGGGCCCCAGCTCTTAAACAGGCATTAACATGCTAGCTCTAGCACAATGTGAAGAAAGGGGAGCAGCATTACAAAAGCATGGCCCTCTCACCACTGTGAAGTGTCAGGGGGATGAAGGCTGTCCTTCACTGAGTCAGATACATTACAAACAATGTGTTTCAAATGGCACTCTATTCCCAATGTAGTTCACTACTACCCATAGGGCTATGGTCAAAAGTAGTGCACTACATAGTAGTCAAAAGTAGTGCACTACATAGAATAGAATGCCATTTGGAATGCAGTCTAAGTGTTACGTAATACTGCTGGAGGACAAGGAGAGGGAGTAGGCTCAGCGCCCTTTTAGGTATGATTGCTGCTCGCCGTAGAGGACAAAATCTATTACACTCCATTGGGGGGATGCCACCTCCACTGTACCATTCGCTGTCTTGGGACAGGAAGTACAGAGCTATTTCTGAACCAATGTCAGCCACAACCCCATGACTCTTCTTCCCACATCCCAACCCCCCCCGTCAGAACCCTCCGACCCAGCCCCCCCTACAACACCCTAGCCTGGGTTCTGATTGGAGAGCACTGCTGTATTTGCAAAATATAGCCTGGCAGACTGCAGACAATGGCTCCAGCTCAACTCTGCAGCCAGCGGTCATGTTGGGGAATAAAGCATTAGCAAGGGTCTCATAGCATCCTGCCACAGAAGATCCCTGTCTGTGATGCGGTGGACAGCGGTGCCAATATATCAATATAACGCCATGTCAAGTGTTTAGTGCCCAAGTACCTATTGACTGTTTACTTGTCTGTGTTAGATTTATTAGCCTGTCTATATTCAGCACCGTCAGTGCGGTCTGATTTATTCATATGATCTGACAGGTGTTTGTACTTCCCATGGCCTCTACCAGGGCTGGTGTGGAGTTATTGGGAGAATAGGCCCCGGGTAATATATTTCTGTATCATAAAGAGTAGTATATACGTAGCTGCAGTATGTGGAGAGTAGTACAGTGGTAAATAGCATAAGAATAGTATAGTATGTCTAAGCCCCTAACTATGTGACTATAACTATCTCCTTCTAGCTATGCTTGATAAAGTGGAGGGTAACTACAGTGTAGCAGGATAACAAACAGGCTTATTGAGGGATTCAATTATGTACACTATACAGAGAAGCCAATAGCATGAATCATCAAGCCAGTGTGTTCATAACAACGCCAACCCCTGTACACAATCCTACCCCTGACAAAAACTGACGAAAACCCCCAACAAAAGAATCCTATTTTCCTTCTTTCCTTTTTCTTTGTCACTTTTTTGTTCATACCCCCCCCCTCCCCTGTAATGGAGACATATTTGAATGTGTGGGCATGGGAGATCCTGCATCACACATTACCAGATATTTCATCTCCACTGAATGGATGCGTTTGACGTTTTTTTTGTGGGAACTGTTTCCCACTGAACGTGTAGAGAACAAGACCCGTTGTTCGACAGAGGAACCATTGCAGCAGATGACGGTTGTGGAGGGAAGACATGAATAAAATGATTTAAAGAGGTCCCTCCCATTCACTTTTGTCTTTGACTCTCACTCCCACTCATTTTTTTGTGACGCGTTTCAATAATTACCTCAGGCTGAGTTCATCTGGAGGACTGGCTTTGTGAAAGAGAGAAATGGAAAAGACCCACACACATGAAAAAAAGAGATAAGACCTACTTTGTGGGGGGAAGAGGACATAAATGAGTTTGTTGACAACACATAAACACCACTTATTTTCCACCCACTTGATTTGCTGTGGTGGCTCCTGGCTTCCTACAATTTTTGGGCCATTTATGTATCTTGTCACACCCTTAGTTTTAATCTCACATCTTTAAAATGACAGTCATTCGGGCTTGTCCACACTCAGTTACTGTAGCTACTCCAATGCTGACCCGCTGTCTCGTAAATGTGCAGAGCATGTGGGTTTTCAATTATAACTTCAAGGCAGTAACCTGTATTGAAACTTAAAACTGCGAAAGGGGGAACTTCTTACAGTCTAGTAGGAGAGAATGCACAGTCAGCGGTCACAGTCTGAATAAGACAGGCACACATGTACTGTATAATGTATCTACATAGATTTATTGAGTCACACATGCACAGACAGAACACACAGTATATGTCCATTAATCACTTTATGCAAGCCCAGCAGAATGTATACCGTACCCATAGCAGCCTATGACAATAAATAGTTTAGATAATGCCTCTACCCCCTAAGAAGGCTGAAAAGATTTGGCATGGGCCCTCAGATCCTCAAAAAGTTCTACAGCTGCACCATTGAGAGCATCTTGACTGGCTGCGTCACCGCTTGGTATGGTAACTGCTTGGCATCCGATCGCATGGCGCTACAGAGGGTAGTGCGTATGGCCCAGTACATCACTGGGGCCGAGCTCCCTGCAATCTAGGACCTCTATAGCAGGCAGTGTCAGAGGAAGGCCCTAAAAATTGTCAAAGACTCTAGCCACCGAAGTCATAGACTGTTCTCTCTGCTACCGCACAGCAAGCGGTACCGATGCACTAAGTCTGGATCCAACAGGACCCTGAACAGCTTCTACCCCCAAGCCATAAAGCTGTTACCCAAATAACTACCCGGACTATCTGCATTTACCCTTTTTGCACACATTTGTCTGACTCATCACATACAGTACGCTGCTGCTACTGTTTATTATCTGTCACTTTATTCTTAGTTATATGTACATAAATTGTTTACCTCAATTACCTCATACCCCTGCACATCGACTCGGTGCTGGTACCCCGTGTATATAGCCATGTTATCATTACTCACTGTGTATCTATTATTACTTTTATTATTACGTGTTTTACTTTTCTGTTATTTCTCTATTTTCTTTCTCTCTGCATTGTTGGGAAGGGCCCGTGAGTAAGCATTTCACTGTTAGTCTACACCTGTTGTTTAAGAAGCATGTGGCAAATTTGTTTTAATTTTATTTGGTTACTGAATATGCAGGTCAGTGAGGAAGGAGAGAGCTACAGCATGCGTCCCAAATGGCACCCTATTCCCTATTCGCCATGGTCAAAAGTAGTACAATAAATAGGGAATAGGGTGCTATTTAGAATGCATCTCAGTAAAAGGAGAATCATCACAAGACATTAGACTGTGATGAATGGGTCTGAACCGTCAGCGAAGCCCCCAGCTGCTGTGGACCACATGCTCAGTCGCTGTCATCAAATGTAAGTATGAAGTGACACAGCATTAGTCTAACACAGGTTCTCTCACTTTCCCTCCAAAGCCAGACGCGAACCCTTCAATAAAGTGACAGAAGTTCCTCTTCTAACTGATTCACGTTTTAGCTGAGGAACCACACATAAGGGAACACCAATGTTAACTTTTAGTTATGTTACAGTGGACTTAATATTCCTAAACAAACTAGGACTAGGCTGCATATCCTTGTGTAACGTTGCCCCAGGCACTTGACCTTGACCGTAAAATTAGGTCAAAATCCAAAATTAAGCAAAGAATGCAAAGTGGACCAAACTGAAGATGAGAAGATTGCTTGAAAAATCTATATTTGGTGAATGCATTCATTCATGACAATGGAAGATTGCTTTTTTTTTTATCCTACATTGGCCTACCAAGAGTTGCTGAATATCTTCTCAACTAACTTTGACAGTTCAGCTAGAAAATCTCAATCAGCAGGTGGCACATGTACCTTGGATATAAACTAGAGCTCGGCTACATCTCCTTGTGTCCAAAATTGTAGTCAGTAATGTAACTTTTGGGGGGGCTCACATTTTATCTTCGCAGACAGTGGGGAGGAAGGAGGAGTGGCAAAGGGGTAAAAGGCTGGGGCCCGGGAATGGGTGGGTATCATAAGAATGTTTCCAATATTAGCCTTGGCCTGGCTTTAAAAATAGAGCTTCATCACATGGAATCAATAATGCCACTTAGAAGTGACAGAGTGTGTGTTGGCGGCAAGGACCCTCCGTGGATTAGCGCTCTCTGTGCTTGGTAATCACTACCACATTTGGATGGCAACACCACTAGCAGTCGGTCATCAAGAAAGGCCTGTGGGGAACATAAAGCCTATAGAAATAATGTTGTTGGGCCTTTACAGATGTAAGATCTTAATTTGATCACCCTGTTGCAGGAGAAATTAAGATATGTATCTTCGTTCAATGATAATCTTCCATTTGACTGGCATAATTTATGGTTGATGCTAGAACTGTCAAGGTTAGGCCACTCTTGCAGATTGCAGCCTTGATTCATATAGAAATGAGTGGAGAAGACATTAGTGATAAGTCTCATTTGAGTAATGCTTTCTATGCACACATTGTAATGTCAAGCATTCAGCAATAAGTCATTTTCTATTTCATTCATTTGCAAATATCTTTGCAAACATTTATAAATTTCCCAAAATCACCTGAAACTTTATTCATAGCATTTGCATTTGTCCATTTACAGTTTGCACTAGAGTTAGTACTTCAGTTGTAACACCTGATAACCACTAACATCATCAATGACAGTCAAAAACCATAGACTGAAGAGAAAACCATCATGGTGAAGTTATAGATGATGATCAAAATCCAGGTAATATCCTCAAAATGCACACTGCCTCGTTTTCTCTACAATATTAAAAGATAGCAGATATTGCCTGGGAGAGCTTGGTGTGTACATATTGTAACTTTTCCAACCACATCATGAGATCCCACTAGGTCCTAGGACTTTCTCGGAACTAGCCACTACAAATCTTCCCCTGCGATGCTCAGACAGGGACCAATATAGATCCAAGAGAGAGATATCGCATGGCCGATAAACTCGAGGGACAGGCTGTCCCCTGGACGCACTGCGGCTCAATCAAGTGACACTCTCTCTGAACCAGGCCCTCCACCAGTGTCTAGTTTAGATCAACTGCATGCTAAAGCCAGCATTGTACTGTTGCATAAGCTATAGGCAAGTGTCTCACTTCTAGCTAGTGTCTCACCTCACCGTCATCTTATGGTGCAAATGACTGTTTCTCCTGTACAGTGGGGAAAAAAAGTATTTAGTCAGCCACCAATTGTGCAAGTTCTCCCACTTAAAAAGATGAGAGAGGCCTGTAATTTTCATCATAGGTACACGTCAACTATGACAGACAAATTGAGAATTTTTTTCTCCAGAAAATCACATTGTAGGATTTTTTATGAATTTATTTGCAAATTATGGTGGAAAATAAGTATTTGGTCACCTACAAACAAGCAAGATTTCTGGCTCTCACAGACCTGTAACTTCTTCTTTAAGAGGCTCCTCTGTCCTCCACTCGTTACCTGTATTAATGGCACCTGTTTGAACTTGTTATCAGTATAAAAGACACCTATCCACAACCTCAAACAGTCACACTCCAAACTCCACTATGGCCAAGACCAAAGAGCTGTCAAAGGACACCAGAAACAAAATTGTAGACCTGCACCAGGCTAGGAAGGCTGAATCTGCAATAGGTAAGCAGCTTGGTTTGAAGAAATCAACGGTGGGAGCAATTATTAGGAAATGGAAGACATACAAGACCACTGATAATCTCCCTCGATCTGGGGCTCCACGCAAGATCTCACCCCGTGGGGTCAAAATGATCACAAGAACGGTGAGCAAAAATCCCAGAACCACACGGGGGGACCTAGTGAATGACCTGCAGAGAGCTGGGACCAAAGTAACAAAGCCTACCATCAGTAACACACTACGCCGCCAGGGACTCAAATCCTGCAGTGGCAGACGTGTCCCCCTGCTTAAGCCAGTACATGTCCAGGCCCGTCTGAAGTTTGCTAGAGTGCATTTGGATGATCCAGAAGAGGATTGGGAGAATGTCATATGGTCAGATGAAACCAAAATAGAACTTTTTTGGTAAAAACTCAACTCGTCGTGTTTGGAGGACAAAGAATGCTGAGTTGCATCCAAAGAACACCATACCTACTGTGAAGCATGGGGGTGGAAACATCATGCTTTGGGGCTGTTTTTCTGCAAAGGGACCAGGACGACTGATCCGTGTAAAGGAAATAATGAATGGGGCCATGTATCGTGAGATTTTGAGTGAAAACCTCCTTCCATCAGCAAGGGCATTGAAGATGAAACGTGGCTGGGTCTTTCAGCATGACAATGATCCCAAACACACCGCCCGGGCAACGAAGGAGTGGCTTCGAAGAAGCATTTCAAGGTCCTGGAGTGGCCTAGCCAGTCTCCAGATCTCAACCCCATAGAAAATCTTTGGAGGGAGTTGAAAGTCCGTGTTGCCCAGCGACAGCCCCAAAACATCACTGCTCTAGAGGAGATCTGCATGGAGGAATAGGCCAAAATACCAGCAACAGTGTGTGAAAACCTTGTGAAGACTTACAGAAAACGTTTGACCTGTGTCATTGCCAACAAAGGGTAATATAACAAAGTATTGAGAAACTTTTGTTATTGACCAAATACTTATTTTCCACCATAATTTGCAAATAAATTCATTAAAAATCCTACAATATGATTTTCTGGGGTTTTTTTTCCTCATTTTGTCTGTCATAGTTGACGTGTACCTATGATGAAAATTACAGGCCTCTCTCATCGTTTTAAGTGGGAGAACTTGCACAATTGGTGGCTGACTAAATACTTTTTTCCCCACTGTATATCATTTTATTAAAGCAGTGTCAGGTACCAACTGAATATCCTACATTATAAGTTACATTAATACTTCACTCTGAACTTGTATTTACAATGACTTATTCTGACCTCAAAGTCTTCACCTGTAATAACTAGTCTAGAGCGCATCAGTGGGCAACATCTAGGCCAACTCGTTTGACAGACTGCCCTACTCAGCGGTTGTCACTAGTTACCACAGCCAGCTGTGTCGTAAAAATTCATGACAACAAAATGTAATTTAAGTTTAGGCTTAGGCATAAATTTAGCAGTGTGATTACAGTTACGGTTAAGGTTAGGATTAAAATCAGATTTTAAGAAGATCAATTGTAGAAATAAGCGGGGTTTAGCCATAATTATGACTTTGTGGCTGTGGTAACTAGTGGCAGCAGCTCAGCCTGATGTGATGTACAAGATTGCCATCTGCTGGCTATTTAGTGTCCCTACAATGGAGCCATTCGGGGCGTGTCATTTAAAATTTTTTTTTTTTACATTTTTTTGTCATTTAGCAGACGCTCTTATCCAGAGCGACTTACAGGAGCAATTAGGGTTAAGTGCCTTTCTTAAGGGCACATCGACAGATTTTTCACCTAGTCGGCTCGGGGATTAGAACCAGCGACCTTTCGGTTACTGGCACAACGCTCTTAACCACTACGCTACCTGCCGCCCAATTGTATCAAGTTAATTCTGTTTTATATTTAGACAAATGTGGCCTACATGCTGAGATAACATCATATTACATGAGATTACCAACTCATAAAAGTAGTAGAATAAGAAAATTGACTACTTAAAAATGGATATGGCCTCAATGGCTCTGCACTTCCGGTCACAGACGCCATTATAGGACAGATCACAGTTGCGATCTCTATACATCTCTATGGGTCGCTTGTACTTTCAAGCACTGCGACAGGCGAGTGCGGATTCGATTATGCTGAGTCGCGGCATAGGCCCATTTCGTCATCGGGAGAAAGCGGGGAGGGAGGCGCGCCCTTTTCAAATCGAACGGTCATTTTGTCAACAAGGCTGCATGGTGCATCATCCAGAAACAAACAAAGTATATTTTCCATACAATAAATGTTTGAATTGTTTAACTCGTTTTTATTGGGAAGGCAGATAAAGCATTTTTTATCAAAGGCAATCACTTTTGTATGGGGAAACACAGAATCCTACTAATTACAACACGTGTGTAATTACTTTACTTATGTTTTGAGTCGACCGGGAGGCAGCCCGGTTATAAATCGAATGCAATCAACATTCAGCCGATGCTAAACACGCCTATACCGGCGCCCGGGAGGGATTAATCGAACCCCCTCATTGACGCAACCTGCAGTGTAAAAACCACCATGGCGCTCTGCAAGAGAGGGGTCCAATGCTGTGTTACAAGGATAATACGATGCAGTTATCCATTTCAAGGGGTCTCAACCGTGTCGATATACACTCCAATGTTAGCCTACTCAAGACTAAGGTACTGAATAACTCGAACATTACCTAGCGTAGATGTTACTGAAAGATGGAGAGTAGCTAGCCTACTCGAAATGCTGTTGGTCATTCTCTTTAGTCCTTCTAGCTAGGGCTAGTCATTCTAATGTTGCAAGCACACGAAATAAACAATGTAGCTAACAGCATTGGCACGCAGCCTTCTCTTGTCTTAAACGCAGGGCAGTTTCTGGGGTGTTTTGGTGGTCGGTACTAGCTTCTATAGCAACAAAGGCATAAACACCGGCTATTTATATCTAATTAAAATTAGATTTTAAACCTAACCTTAACCGCACTGCTAACCTTATGGCTAAACCTTATTAAGACCAAAAAGTATATATTTTTTATGTGCTAATTTTGTGTATGTGGAATCGGACTTTGTGGTTATAGAAGCCATTTTGGTAAACGCTATTTTTATTTGGGGGTGGGGCTTCGCCATGGGGCATAGAAAACATTTTGCAGTTTCAAAGCAAATTTCCTGCAGTTCTACACATTTTCCCATGGGTTGAAGAGAAATGTGCCGACTTGAAGCTAATATCCTGCATTCTACACGTTTTGCCATGACTTATGCCATGTTATTATGATATGTGAGTGAAAGTGACTAACAAAATCAATGGGGGCTCCTTGGAGGTCAAGGCCCCTGGGCACGTGCCGTGCCTTGCGTATGATTACTACAAGGTTTAGATTGCTAGGTAAATTAGTCTAGCCAGCTATCTATAAAATGTTAGCTGACATGGGCTAATTGAGTGACTATCAGTGACTAACGAGGAACAGACAGTTAGTCGCTTATGCCTGAAAACAGCACTGCTTAAACGGTATCAATGTAACCAAATACATTTGCCTTCCTGTAACCTTACTTTGTATCTGTTACTTTTATATTTGTTGATTTCCAGCACTATGCCAATACCTACAGTACCAGTCAAGTTTGGACACACCTACTCATTCCAGGGTTTTTCTTTTCTTTTTACTATTTTCTACATTGTAGAATAATAGTGAAGACATCAAAACTATGAAATAACACATGTAGGAACCCAAAAAGTGTTAAACAAATCAAAATATATTTTATATTTGAGATTCTTCAAATAGCCACCCTTTTCCTTTATGACTTTGAGTGGCGCAGTGGTCTAAGGCACTGCATCGCAGTGCTAGCTGTGCCACTAGAGATCCTGGTTCGAGTCCAGGCTCTGTCGCAGCCGGCCGCGACCGGGAGACCCATGGGTGGCGCACAATTGGTCCAGCGTCATCCAAGGTAGGGGAGGGTTTGGCCGGCAGGGATGTGGGTTCGTTTCCCACGGGGGGCCAGTATGAAGAAAAAAAACGTTGCTCTGGATAAGAGCGTCTGCTAAATGACTAAAATGTAAATGTAATGACAGCTTTGCACACTCTTGGCATTCTCTCAACCAGCTTCATGAGGTAGTCACCTGGAATGCATTTCAATTAACAGGTGTGCCTTCTTAAAAATTAATTTGTGTAATTTCTTTCCTTCTTAATGTGTTTGAGCCAATCAGATGTGTTGTGACAAGGTAGGGGTGGTGTACAGAAGATAGCCCAATTTGGTAAAAGACCAAGTCCATATTATGGCAAGAACAGCTCAAATAAGCAGAGAAACGACAGTCCATCATTACTTTAAGACATGAAGGTCAGTCACTCCGGAAAATTTCTTAAAGTGCAGTCGCAAAAACCGTCAAGCGCTATGATGAAACTGTCTCTCATGAGGACCGCCACAGGAAAGGAAGACATTTACATTTTAGTCATTTAGCAGACGCTCTTATCCAGAGCGACTTACAGTTAATGCATACATTTTCATACTGGCCCCCCGTGGGAAACTAACCCACAACCCTGGCGTTGCAAGCGCCATGCTCTACCAACTGAGCTACAGTTACCTCTGCTGCTGAAGATACGTTCATTAGAGTTAACTACACCTCAGATTGCAGCCCAAATAAATGCTTCACAGAATTCAAGTAACAGACACATCTTAACATCAACTGTTCAGAGGAGACTGCGTGAATCAGGCCTTCATGGTCGAATTGCTGCAAAGAAGCCACTACTGAAGGACACCAATAAGAAGAAGAGACTTGCTTGGGCCAAGAAACACGAGCAATGGACATTAGACCGGTGGAAATCTGTCCTTTGGTCTGATGAGTCCAAATGTGAGATTTTTGGTTCTAACCGCTGTGTCTTTGTGAGACGCAGAGTAGGTGAATTGATGATCTCCTCGTGTGGTTCCCACCGTGAAGCATGGAGGAGGAGGTGTGGGGGTGCTTTGCTGGTGACACTGTCAGTGATTTATTTAGAATTCAAGACACACTTAACCAGCATGGCTACCACAGCATTCTGCAGCGATACACCATCCCATCTGGTTTGCTCTTAGTGGGACGATCATTTGTTTTTCAACAGAACAATGATCCAAAATAATAATAATAATATGCCATTTAGCAGACGCTTTTATCCAAAGCGACTTAGTCATGTGTGCATACATTTTTACGTATGGGTGGTCCCGGGGATCGAACCCACTACCTTGGCGTTTCAAGCGCCATGCTCTACCAATTGAGCTACAGAGGACCACAAACCACACTTCCAGGCTGTGTAAGAGCTATTTGACCAAGAAGGAGAGCGATGGAGTGCTGCATCAGATGACCTGGCCTCAACAATCACCCGACCTCAACCCAATTGGGATGAGTTGGACTGCAGAGTGAAGGAAAAGCAGCCAACAAGTGCTCAGCATATGTGGGAACTCCTTCAAGACTTTTGGAAAAGCATTCCTCATGAAGCTGGTTGAGAGAATGCCAAGGGTGTGCAAAGCTGTCATCAAGGCAAAGGGTGGCTATTTGAAGAATTTCAAATATAACATATTTTGATTTGTTTAACACTTTTTTGGTTACTACAGTCGTGGTCAAACGTTTTGAGAATGACACACAAATACTAATTTTCACAAAGTCTGCTGCCTCAGTTTTGATGATGGCAATTTGCATATCCTCCAGAATGTCATGAAGAGTGATCAGTTTAATTGCAAAGTCCCTCTTTTCCATGAAAATGAACTTAATCCCCAAAAAACTTTTCCACTGCATTTCAGCCCTGCCACAAAAGGACCAGCTGCCATCGTGTCAGTGATTCTCTCGTTAACACAGGTGAGAGTGTTGACGAGGACAAGGCTGGAGATCACTCTGTCATGCTGATTGAGTTAGAATAACAGACTGGAAGTTTTAAAAGGAGGGTGGTGCTTGAAATCATTGTTCTTCCTCTGTTAACCATGGTTACCTGCAAGGAAACACATGCCGTCATCGTTGCTTTGCACAAAAAGGGCTTCACAGGCAAGGATATTGCTACTAGTAAGATTGCACCTAAATCAACCATTTATCGGATCATCAAGAACTTCAAGGAGAGCGGTTCAATTGTTGTGAAGAAGGCTTCAGGGCGCTCAAGAAAGTCCAGCAAGCGCCAGGACCATCTCCTAAAGTTGATTCAGCTGAGGGATCGGGGCACCACCAGTGCAGAGCTTGCTCAGGAATGGCAGCAGGAAGGTGTGAGTGCATCTGCACGCACAGTGAGGCGAAGACTTTTGGAGGATGGCCTGGTGTCAAGAAGGGTAGCAAAGAAGCCACTTCTCTCCAGGAAAAACATCAGGGACAGACTGATATTTTGCAAAAGGTACAGGGATTCGACTGCTGAGGACTGGGGTAAAGTCATTTTCTCTGATGAATCCCCTTTCCGATTGTTTGGGGCATCCGGAAAACACCTTGTCCGTAGAAGACCAGGTGAGCGCTACCATCAGTCCTGTGTCATGCCAACAGTAAAGCATCCTGAGACCATTCATGTGTGGGGGGTTGCTTCTCAGCCAAGGGAGTGGGCTCACTCACAATTTTGCCTAAGAACACAGCCATGAATAAAGAATGGTACCAACACATCCTCCGAGAGCAACTTCTCCCAACCATCCAAGAACAGTTTGGTGACGACCAATGCCTTTTCCAGCATGATGGAGAACCTGGCCATAAGGCAAAAGTGATAACTAAGTGGCTCTGGGAACAAAACATCGACATTTTGGGTCCATGGCCAGGAAACTCCCCAGACCTTAATCCCATTGAGAACTTGTGGTCGATCCTCTAGAGGCGGGTGGACAGACAAACAACCCACAAATTCTGACAAACTCCAAGCATTGATTATGCAAGAATGGGCTGCCATCAATCAGGATGTGGCCCAGAAGTTAATTGACAGCATGCCAGGGCGGTTTGCAGAGGTCTTGAAAAAGATGGGTCAACATTGACTCTTTGCATGAACTTAATGTAATTGTCAATAAAAGCCGTTGATACTTATGGAATGCTTGTGATTTATACTTCAGTATTCCATAGTAACATCTGACAAAAATATCTCATAAGCAGCGAACTTTGAAGACCAATACTTGTCATTCTCAACTTTTGACCACGACTGTACATGATTCCATATGTGTTATTTCATAGTTTTGATGTCTTCACTATTATTCTACAATGTAGAAAATAGTACAAATAAAGAAAAACCCTTGAATGACTGGTCGGCGGCTGGTGCAAGTGAAAGAGCAAAGACCACTTTGTCAGTCAGCAAAGTCATCATATTTCACAACATACAACCACATCCAAAGTGTTCATTCTTTCCTTGATTTAAGGGGAAATTTGTGGGTTAAATCAGTGTCAATAGGGATTGAAAGTAAATCTGCAATCCTCCTGCAGGCTACCACAAATTATGCTGCATCCAGAGGTTATGCTGGCTATTGTCAACAGAAATCTATTACATTTCCACTGAAACCCTATAGGCCTAGGTGTCCCAAACTAAACTCTTCCCTGTGCTCATACAACTACAAAACATCACATGGGATATATACAAAAACATAATCTTGAAACCGAGAACCAAATTCTTGTATGAACACTGGGATGATGTGTGGAGAGACTTACACAATGTCACAAGGTTTTTTTATTGTAATTTGTGTCTCTGAATCTGATATCCTGTTCTCTTCTACAGTGTATTATCTTGCAGGCACTACTCGTTATCTCAGGGCAGACTAGGCATATTTCAGAGAGCCAGTGAGAGGTATGAGAAATTCCTCGAGCATCGATTACCCCGCCTCTACATCCTTTATACCACCTTTGTGAAAGGTAAGTACTCCCTAACCAAAACAACACCCTCTAATGCCTAACTGACAACTTCTCATGAGCAGCTCCAGGGAGGGGGTTGACGGTGCTGAAGCACCCTCAAAAACAGGCTTAGCACCCCCAAGTAATAATGTATTATTACTTATGTGCATAGGTTGCAAGCACCCCTACGCAACAACCAAGCTACCCCTTAGCTAACTCAGTGCAACTTCTCCATAGCCAGTCTACAGCTGTAACATTTTCCTGTTGGAATTGGATAGCTCCTTTCCCTCTATTGTGCTGCCGAATGTGTATTTGTGTTTTTCTTTGAGGCAATACCATGAAGCATTTTTGCAATGTGTTTTTGTGTTGTAGGATTTCGGCTCATGGTGCACGATGTGAGGGAAACAAGGAGGATAAGGATGAAAATGCTCACTCAAGATGTTTCACTCAAAGAGCTGCCCTACCGCGAGATGGAGACAATCATTCTGGTCAGTGAGTCACATGTTGCACTTCCACCCTGGCAGCCATACATTTTGTGCAGTAGACACCTTGGTTGTGTCCCAAATGGCACCCTATTCCCTACATAGTGCACTACGTTTGACAGGGCCTCTAGGCAAAAGTAGTGCACTGTATAGGGAATAGGTGTCATTTGGGATGCAAATACCGTGGAGGCAGTTTGACAGTCATAAACTCTACAGCAAACTTGATAAAATATTCAAATGTAATGCTCTCTCTCTCTTTCTGTCTGTACGTCTTTCTCTATCTTAATCTTGCAGTTTCGCAAAGACATGATAAAAGCCATTCCCCTGGTGATAATCTCTATCCCGCCTTTTGCCATCATTTTGGTTTTCACTCTTATGTGAGTTGTTGTGAATCAACCAACCTGATATTGACAATATCAATTGCTAACAGTTTTAAGAGACTAATTGAAAAGAGTGCAATTGTAGTCATTTGTAGGGGAGTCATATGCATGCTTCCAAAATGGGGGGGGTTATAAATGGATGGTGAATGATGGGTTACCTCCAACCTCTAATCTGATATGTGTCCCCTCCTCTCCCTCTCCCCTCATTGGTAGGTGCCTGTTCCCTAGACAGCTCCTGATTCGTCACCTGTGGACTCCGCAGCAGCAGCAGGACTTCCAGAGGTTGTACCACGAGCAGAGATGCCGACACCGTGAGAACATCCTGAAGGGCGTGGCCTGTTCAATACCTCACATCAAAGAGTGGACCCTCCGCAGCCACCTGCTCACCCTTATCAGCAAGGTTCCTCATTTACCTCTTTAAACTCTGAGCATGTTTGTTCATTGAACAC
This sequence comes from Coregonus clupeaformis, assembly GCF_020615455.1. NCBI lineage: Eukaryota > Metazoa > Chordata > Actinopteri > Salmoniformes > Salmonidae > Coregonus > Coregonus clupeaformis. The sequence continues at coordinate 279,557 of NW_025533498.1, forward strand.
AGACATTTCAAACAGCTGCCATGCATTTCTTCTATTTTAGGCCTATACTGTAGGTAATGATTAATCACAATTTTGAAATGCATAACCAAAGACTGTCAGTCTATGTAAATATTACAGTTAACTTACTGTACATCTAAGGATGATCCCAGCTATACAATTTTGTGTTTACTAATTATCATTACATACAGTGAGGGGAAAAAGTATTTGATCCCCTGCTGATTTTGTACGTTTGCCCACTGACAAAGAAATGATCAGTCTATAATTTTAATGGTAGGTTTATTTGAACAGTGAGAGACAGAATAACAACAAAACAATCCAGAAAAACGCATGTCAAAAATGTTATAAATTGATTTGCATTTTAATGAGGGAAATAAGTATTTGACCCCCTCTAAATCAGAAAGATTTCTGGCTCCCAGGTGTCTTTTATACGGGTAATGAGCTGAGATTAGGAGCACACTCTTAAAGGGAGTGCTCCTAATCTCAGCTTGTTACCTTTATAAAAGACACCTGTCCACAGAAGCAATCAATCAATCAGATTCCAAACTCTCCACCATGGCCAAGACCACAGAGCTCTCCAAGGATGTTAGGGACAATATTGTAGACCTACACAAGGCTGGAATGGGCTACAAGACCATTGCCAAGCAGCTTGGTGAGAAGGTGACAACAGTTGGTGCGATTATTTGCAAATGGAAGAAACACAGAATAACTGTAAATCTCCATCGGCCTGGGGCTCCATGCAAGATCTCACCTCATGGAGATGCAATGATCATGAGAACGGTGAGGAATCAGCCCAGAACTACACGGGAGGATCTTGTCAATGATCTCAAGGCAGCTGGGACCATAGTCACCAAGAAAACAATTTGTAACACACTACGCCGTGAAGGACTGAAATCCTGCAGCGCCCGCAAGGTCCCCCTGCTCAAGAAAGCACATATACAGGGCCGTCTGAAGTTTGCCAATGAACATCTGAATGATTCAGAGGAGAACTGGGTAAAAGTGTTGTGGTCAGATGAGACCAAAATCAAGCTCTTTGGCATCAACTCAACTCACCGTGTTTGGAGGAGGAGGAATGCTGCCTATGACCCCAAGAACACCATCCCCACCGTCAAACATGGAGGTGGAAACATTATGCTTTGGGGGTGTTTTTCTGCTAAGGGGACAGGACAACTTCACCGCATCAAAGGGACGATGGATGGGGCCATGTACCGTCAAATCTTGGGTGAGAACCTCCTTCCCTCAGCCAGGGCATTGAAAATGGGTCGTGGATGGGTATTCCAGCATGACAATGACCCAAAACACACGGCCAAGGCAACAAAGGAGTGGCTCAAGAAGAAGCACATTAAGGTCCTAGAGTGGCCTAGCCAGTCTCCAGACCTTAATCCCATAGAAAATCTGTGGAGGGAGCTGAAGGTTCGAGTTGCCAAACGTCAGCCTCGAAACCTTAATGACTTGGAGAAGATCTACAAAGAGGAGTGGAACAAAATCCCTCCTGAGATGTGTGCAAACCTGGTGGCCAACTACAAGAAACATCTGACCTCTGTGATTGCCAACAAGGGTTTTGCCACCAAGTACTAAGTCATGTTTTGCAGAGGGGTCAAATACTTATTTCCCTCATTAAAATGCAAATCAATTTATAACATTTTTGACATGCGTTTTTCTGGATTTTTTTGTTGTTATACTGTCTCTCACTGTTCAAATATACCTACCATTTTAAAATTATAGACTGATCATGTCTTTGTCAGTGGGCAAACGTACAAAATCAGCAGGGGATTGTGTTAATGGCTAAAGGGAAAGCTCCACACCCATATCATGCTAATAATACAGTGTGGTGACTTCCCACACCAGCAATTAGTTGAGGTTGAGGCCTTTTGTGATATGAAAGAGTACAAGACTGTAAGTGGATGTTTTGCGTGGCGAATGCAGTTGAACCTGTCCTGCCTGGTCCAGTTGGTGTGTATCTGCAGAATGGGAGGGGCGATTTGAAATGTTTGTTATGCAGGTGCAGAGTGGGGCTCACCCCAGTGTGAAAGACATCAATGCAGTGAGGGATGTGTTTTCCGGACAACCACTGGGATTAACAGGCATGGACTCTGGTCAGATGGTAAGGATTTTTGGTGTTTATTTCAGAGTGAGCCTCTGCTTGTAAAGAGCATCTAATTTCATATCGTTATGCAATTATTTTTTCTAAGAAACTGAAAACTTGCACTTGAAACTTGGAGAGAGCAGGTTAGGAGGGTGAGGGTAAATGGGTCATCCCTGTATAAATATAGTTTTGTTTCGTCTGTGTGAAACACAAGGTTCTTTTTAACTCTCTTTGATTTGTTTGGGGATTCAATTCACATGGATGACTCATCTGACAGGTGTCTTTCTCACTCTTTCTCCCTGTCTCTCCATTTATTCCTCTCCCTACACTTCCCTTTCTTTCCTAATCTATATTTTTCCCATGCTTCCTCTTCCCTTTCTTTCCCCCTTCCTATATTCTTTATTTCCTATCCTCTTCTAATTAATCTCTCAGAGGCTGCTGTGCTCCCACCTCTTGCTGAACCCGTGGCTCCCTGGGTTCCTGCTCCGGCGCCGGCTGAGGGCCAAAGCCCTGGACCTGCTTTACTTGGATCAGGCTCTGGACACACTGGGACAGGGCCAACTCACTGACACAGAGATTAGAGAGGTCAGCCCCCCCCATATAATCCCATCTCAAGACTGCCATTTGTAGATATAAATAAAGTCAAAACGGTACTCACTCTCTCTATACAATGAGTTGAAACGGAATAGCAAGTGACAATCAGAGAAGTCAGGGGCCTCAACACTGTCATTTATAGATTAAAATCAAATCAATTAGCAAATGCCTTTACCCAAAGCAGAATTTGTATTCAGTAGATGTGGCCGATGCAGGAAGCAAACCTACAACTATATTGTAGCACTATATTCTAAAAAAGAGAGCCGTTGGAACTGCTAGCTGATGCACCAGTGTATGGTTTATGGCACAAAAAATAAACATACATTATAAACTTTGGTAAGACAAAATAGCAAGGCAAATGTTTTATCTTAAGTGTGTGATACGCTACTTCTCTTCCTCCCTCCACTTCTCCAGGCCTGTTACCTGCGGGGGCTCAATCCCAGTAGCCTCACCACTAGCCAGTGTCGAGAGTGGCTCCTCCAGTGGCTTCAGCTGTCCACCCAGCTCACAGGTCTGACAAGTTTTACTTACAGGCAGACCTAGGTTAAAATACTATTTGAAATAATTTCATCTACTTTATGTGTTTAATTGAGCTTGCCTGGCACGATGGAACCAATAGAATTGTCGATAAAGCGCAAACCCCTCCCGTGGCACTCAAGGCAGGCTAAAGCAAACACTCAAATATATTTGAAAGACTTCAAAAGGTATTTGAACCCAGATCTGTTTTACACACAGGGGATTGCTTGTTGTCATATATATGACAGCTTGGTTCACAATGCCAGTTGGTTCTATACACTCTATTTTTATCATGGCACATCCTGGCTTTTACAGTGCACCTGCTATACAGCATTATGCTATTGACCTGGGCCCGGTTTCCCGATAGCAATGGAACCTAGGCCTACGAGGGTTTTAACAATGCATCGTTCCTACAACAGCCGAAGATGTAACATGCGTTTCCCAAAACACAGCGCAGAAAGAACATTTGTTGGAGCATGTCGATACTGATAGGATCGAAAGAAAGACAGCGCTGCTCTCAGACCAGCTTTCTCCATTAAAATCTAACCTTAACATTACAATTATTCCACAATAATGACGACGAATCAGCTCTTAGAGAGATGCCACCTATATGGTTGCAAATATTGAGGCAGCTTATTTTTATGCTTACCCTATAATAATGTACTTTATCACAGATTTGGCACATCATTGCGCACATTTTGTTACACACTTAAAAGAAAATGGACAGTGTATAGCCTACAATTAGCAAAATAGAACTCAAGTGACTGAACATTAAATTGATTTCAATATTATTTAAATATTGGCCTATGTAGCCTATACTGTATTTATATTTTAATGCAGTCATCTCGGTTTTGATTTGAGGCATCTTTTTATCCTAGTTTGTAACAATTGCAAAGACATTGGCAACTTTGTATTTGTAGTCAACTTCGCTCCGAAGTTATCGGCGTTCACAGAGAGACGGATAAACAGCTTCATTCTACGTTTAGCAGAATCCTTCTGTGTATGAAGTGACGGGGGGGAGCATCTAACGACGCACTTAGCTGTTCTTTATTTTCCAATTGTCACTCATGAATCTCAGATTGTATTCACTATCCTTGTCTTATGCTGTGTCCCCTTCTCTGTGCTTTCTAGAATCAGAGACATCTCTTCTGCTGCACAACATGGTCCTGCTCTCAGTAAACTACCCCAGCTCCTGACCAGAGGAACAAAAGCATGCAGCAGTAACCAGACTATTTATTAATTTGCTCTCAGGCTAGAAAGTCTAATCTAACAGTGACCCTTGTCATCTCATTTTCTTGGGACAGAGAGGGAAAGAATGATCCAAACTGGTCAATTGATAACGTGGAGAATCAGTGATTCAGTGCATGGATGACTTTTACTGTGCTGTATGTCTTAATCCATTCCAGTTAATGGATGTCACACATATGGTTGCAATCACACATGTACGACTACGTACAGTTGAAGTCGGAAGTTTACATACACCTTAGCCAAATACATTTAAACTCAGTTTTTCACAATTCCTGACATTTAATCCTAGTAAAAATTCCCTGTCTTAGGTCAGGTAGGATCACCACTTTATTTTATAATAATAGTAGAGAGAGTGATTTTATTTCAGCTTTTATTTCTTTCATCACATTCCCAGTGGGTCAGAAGTTTACATACCCTCAATTATTATTTGGTAGCATTGCCTTTAAATTGTTTAACTTGGGTCAAACGTTTCTGGTATCCTTCCACAGGCTTCCCACAATAAGTTGGGTGAATTTTGGCCCATTCCTCCTGACAGAGCTTGTGTAACTGATTCAGGTTTGTAGGCCTCCTTGCTCGCACACGCTCTTTCAGTTCTGCCCACAAATGTTCTATAGGATTGAGGTCAGGGCTTTGTGATGGCCACTCCAATACCTTGACTTTGTTGTCCTTAAGCCATTTTGCCACAACTTTGGAAGTATGCTTGGGGTCATTGTCCATTTGGAAGACCCATTTGCGACCAAGTTTTAACTTCCTGACTGATGTCTTGAGATGTTGCTTCAATATATCCACATAATTTTCCTTCCACATGATGCCATCTATTTTGTGAAGTGCACCAGTCCCTCCTGCAGCAAAGCACCCCCACAGCATGATGCTGCCACCCCTGTGCTTCACGGTTGGGATGGTGTTTTTCGGCTTGCAAGCGTCCCCCCCTTTTTCCTCCAAACATAACAATGGTCATTATGGCCAAACAGTTCTATTTTTGTTTCATCAGACCAGAGGACATTTCTCCAAAAAGTACGATCTTTGTCCACATGTGCAGTTGCAAACCAAAGTACGTTCATCTCTAGGAGACAGAACGAGTCTCCTTCCTGAGCGGTATGATGGCTGCGTGGTCCCACAGTGTTTATACTTGCGTACTATTTTTTTGTACAGATGAACGTGGTACCTTCAGGTGTTTGGAAATTGCTCCCAAGGATGAACCAGACTTGTGGAGGTCTACAATATTTTTTCTGAGGTCCTCGCTGATTTCTTTTGATTTTCCCATGATGTCAAGCAAAGAGGCACTGAGTTTGAAGGTAGGCCTTGAAATGCATCCACAGGTACACCTCCAATTGACTCAAATTATGTCAATGAGCCTATCAGGAGCTTCTAAAGCCATGACATTATTTTCTGGAATTTCCCAAGCTGTTTAAAGGCACAGTCAACTTAGTGTATGTAAACCTCTGACCCACTGGAATTGTGATACAGTGAAATAATCTGTCTGTAAACAATTGTTGGAAAAATTACTTGTGCCATGCACAAAGTAGATGTCCTAACTGACTTGCCAAAACTATCGTTTGTTAACAAGAAATGTGTAGAGTGGTTGAAAAACAAGTTTTAATGACTCCAACCTAAGTGTATGTAAACTTCCGACTTCAACTGTACATACGTACTTACGCACGCACACACACACAATAGATATCACACATATGTCTGGTGGAATGAGTTGAAAAGAGATGCACTGGATAATATGACTCAAAAGAAGAAGCTCGCACACACTGGATACTTGCAAAGTTTAACTTTCTTATTTATTTGAAATGCAAATGTTTCAGTCTACCAACTGGTGTTCAGCATAGAAGTAGCTTCCCAAATATGCCAATGCAGCCCAGCTGTACCTTGCTCTTCCAAAATGTATAAATGTCCTGTTGTGGGGCTGTATATTGATAGTGTTAAGAAGATGGTATGGGACATTTTTGTGTGTGGTGTTAATGTAAGTGTCCCTTTAGTTAACTTCTTGACTTGGTAAGTGTGGTGCATTGTGAAATGATAGTCTGTCAGGTCAGAACACCAGTCTATAAGGCATATATTTTATATAAGCCTACCGTAATACATTTGTTACATAAGGAGACAGTTGTTTTTATTATCTTAATTTATTTTGATTATAACAAGCATACCACTGGAAACCATATTGCAACCATGTTTTACCTATATAAGGGAAATCCAAAAAATAAAGATCATTGAGTGTTACTTCATGTGTATGACACTGTAAGATCTATAAACCTTCTGTCTATCTATGCTGATCAATCTGTCTACTTCAAATCCTTGATTCATGAACCAGAGAGCAACAATGTATCAAGTTCTGCTCCAAAGCTCAGCAGTTTTTCTTGGGAAAAGGCTGCTATAGAGAGCAACAGTAATGGCATCTTTTTGTAGGCACTAACTCCGCTATGACTCGTTGGCCAAAGCCTATGGGGAAATGAATGTTTTTTTTGGGGGGATAAACGCAGAGAATAAGGTCTGTGGTAAACACAGGCTTAGGAGATCTTATACGTTTTGATCTATGAGAATCTTAATCAGCTAATGTCAATTTTTGTGAATTTTGAAGCATTTATGTAATCAAAAAAAGTATATAAAGACTTCATAATTCGTAAAGGTCATGTTAACTGACTATCTCATAGAACAAAATGCATAAGATCTCCCAAGCCTGTGTTAACCTCAGACCTTATTTTGGGCATTTACCCCAAAACCCCATTCTTTCTCCATTAATTTCCCCCATATGAATGGCTGAAAGAACCAGCAGTAATTAATTTCTGTTTTTTAGGACTACAATCGGGTGAGCTCTATAAGGACACTCCTGACCTTTTTTGTTGTTGTTTTTATTGCACAAACATTGTACAGAACAATATACAAATAGCACAAGTAACAAACAGCCAAAGTAAATGACAGATCAAACCAGAGACTCAAAAAAAGTATATACACTATAGACAAGTTACATTTTGACAAATACTGTAGACACGGATCATTTCCTATTTATACCTTTCATGGATGTTATATAATATTCCAAATGAGATGATTTTTTATACCCATGAACTTAATTTTCCCAATAAAATGAACAAGTCCATAATGTATTGGCAGTCACTGTGTATGTACAGTGCATTCAGAAAAGACCCCTAGACCTTTTCCACATTTTAAGTTACAGCCTTATTCTAAAATGGATTAAATAAACAAAAATCCTCATACCTCATAATGACAAAGCGAAAACATGTTTTTCTGATTTTCTTGCAAAAAATAAAAAAACAGAAATACCTTATTTACATACAGTGGGGAAAAAAAGTATTTAGTCAGCCACCAATTGTGCAAGTTCTCCCACTTAAAAAGATGAGAGGCCTGTAATTTTCATCATAGGTACACGTCAACTATGACAGACAAATGGAGAAAGAAAAATCCAGAAAATCACATTGTAGGATATTTAATGAATTTATTTGCAAATTATGGTGGAAAATAAGTATTTGGTCACCTACAAACAAGCAAGATTTCTGGCTCTCACAGACCTGTAACTTCTTCTTTAAGAGGCTCCTCTGTCCTCCACTCGTTACCTGTATTAATGGCACCTGTTTGAACTTGTTATCAGTATAAAAGACACCTGTCCACAACCTCAAACAGTCACACTCCAAACTCCACTATGGCCAAGACCAAAGAGCTGTCAAAGGACATCAGAAACAAAATTGTAGACCTGCACCAGGCTAGGAAGACTGAATCTGCAATAGGTAAGCAGCTTGGTTTGAAGAAATCAACTGTGGGAGCAATTATTAGGAAATGGAAGACATACAAGACCACTGATAATCTCCCTCGATCTGGGGCTCCACGCAAGATCTCACCCCGTGGGGTCAAAATGATCACAAGAACGGTGAGCAAAAATCCCAGAACCACACGGGGGGACCTAGTGAATGACCTGCAGAGAGCTGGGACCAAAATAACAAAGCCTACCATCAGTAACACACTACGCCGCCAGGGACTCAAATCCTGCAGTGCCAGATGTGTCCCCCTGCTTATGCCAGTACATGTCCAGGCCCATCTGAAGTTTGCTAGAGTGCATTTGGATGATCCAGAAGAGGATTGGGAGAATGTCAGATGAAACCAAAATAGACATTTTTGGTAAAAACTCAACTCGTCGTGTTTGGAGGACAAAGAATGCTGAGTTGCATCCAAAGAACACCATACCTACTGTGAAGCATGGGGGTGGAAACATCATGCTTTGGGGCTGTTTTTCTGCAAAGGGACCAGGACGACTGATCCGTGTAAAGGAAAGAATGAATGGGGCCATGTATCGTGAGATTTTGAGTGAAAACCTCCTTCCATCAGCAAGGGCATTGAAGATGAAACGTGGCTGGGTCTTTCAGCATGACAATGATCCCAAACACACCGCCCGGGCAACGAAGGAGTGGCTTCGTAAGAAGCATTTCAAGGTCCTGGAGTCCAGAGTCTCAAAACCCCATAGAAAATCTTTGGAGGGGAGTTGAAAGTCTGTGTTGCTCAGCGACAGCCCCAAAACATCACTGCTCTAGAGGAGATCTGCATGGAGGAATGGGCCAAAATACCAGCAACAGTGTGTGAAAACCTTGTGAAGACTTACATAAAATGTTTGACCTGTGTCATTGCCAACAAAGGGTATATAACAAAGTATTGAGAAACTTTTGTTATTGACCAAATACTTATTTTCCACCATAATTTGCAAAAAAATTCATTAAATATCCTACAATGTGATTTTCTGGATTTTTTTTCTTCATTTTGTCTGTCATAGTTGACGTGTACCTATGATGAAAATTACAGGCCTCTCTCATCTTTTTAAGTGGGAGAACTTGCACAATTGGTGGCTGACTAAATACTTTTTTCCCCCACTGTATGTCATGCAATAAAATGCAAATTAATTACTTAAAAATCATACAATGTGATTTTCTGGATTTTTGTTTTAGATTCCGTCTCTCACAGTTGAAGTGTACCTATGATAAAAATTACAGACCTCTACATGCTTTGTAAGTAGGAAAACCTGCAAAATCGGCAGTGTATCAAATACTTGTTCTCCCCACTGTATATCTCACTAGATCAGGATATTTAAGCCTTCATATATCTACTAGTTCTAATGTATCCATGGCATTCACGATTTCCTTAAGAGCATGAGGGTGATAGTTTGTAGTGTGATTTCCTTTTATGGTCCATTGAGCTATTTAAAACAGTATTATAATCTCCCACCATAATAATAGTCTTGAATTGTTTGCAGGGTTGATAATTTATTATATATATTGTCAAAGAAGTGTGGATCTTCATTATTTGGTCCGTAAAGGTTAATCATTATTTGGTCCGTAAAGGTCACCATTATCATTTATAAATTCACTAATCCCAAAGATGTTATTGGCAAACCAATTATGAAAAAATAAGGTTTTATTTATATTTTATTATCATCATTATTCCAAATAAAACATTTGTGTGGAGAAGTTGTGGTTTTGTAAAAGCGACAGATCGAAATTGACTGGGGGGGAGGGGATGGTCCAACTCAAGGTGTCATTAAAAAAATGCATTTTGATGCCATATTTATAATTATATAAAATATATGCAACGAATTTTCCACCAACTGGTTTCTGTGCCAATGCACCACACAATCAATATACAAAGCATACCGACTTTGGGCACTTCAATATCATGGTTTGCGTATTCAACACCATGATAAATAGACTTTGTCAATCTCGACAAACAGAAAATCCATCCTATCGTGTAGGCGTACTCAGTATCGAAGGCTTGGCTTGACAATCTCAGAATGTCATTAAACTTTTTGGTGTCTCTTTCCATTCATCATTTGGCCGCTGCACAGTTTGGATTGATTGATTTATTTTATGTGTCAGTTTAAAAAATCTATATATACACAACGATTTTTTAAAGTGACCGGGATTGCACAATAAAGTCGGGGGCTTATTTCCATTGTGGTCCCTATTTTTTACATAAATAAATATACAATTACAGAGACAAAAATATTCTCAACCTCCAGATGAGTATGAGGGGGGATTTTAAGTACAATTCTTACAAGCTTGTTTGGCTGGTAGCTTATTCTTTAGATGTTTGGGGCTGCTGGTGAACCATGATGTGCAGGCATAAAGAAGTGACACCGGACTAGCACACTTTCCAGAGTCTTTAGGGTGTCTATAGCTAGGTTTCCATCCAATTGGTGACAGATTTTCATGCCAATATTCTAAAATCTTCATAAAAACAATATGCCATTTCAGAGTTTCCTTTAGGAAGATTTGGTGCCGGACAACATGACAGGGAAGATTTTAATTTACCAGACATCCATATGCATTCAGAACTGACCTGTCGCAGCCAGCGCCATCAATAACATAGGGATGTTGGCCAAATGAGCCACATTTACAGTGAGGGAAAAAAGTATTTGATCCCCTGCTGATTTTGTACGTTTGCCCACTGACAAAGACATGATCAGTCTATAATTTTAGTGGTAGGTTTATTTGAACAGTGAGAGACAGAATAACAACAAAAAAATCCAGAAAAACCCATGTCAAAAATGTTATAAATTGATTTGCATTTTAATGAGGGAAATAAGTATTTGACCCCTCTGCAAAACATGACTTAGTACTTGGTGGCAAAACCCTTGTTGGCAATCACAGAGGTCAGACGTTTCTTGTAGTTGGCCACCAGGTTTGCACTCAGGAGGGATTTTGTTCCACTCCTCTTTGCAGATCCTCTCCAAGTCATTAAGGTTTCGAGGCTGACGTTTGGCAACTCGAACCTTCAGCTCCCTCCACAGATTTTCTATGGGATTAAGGTCTGGAGACTGGCTAGGCCACTCCAGGACCTTAATGTGCTTCTTCTTGAGCCACTCCTTTGTTGCCTTGGCCGTGTGTTTTGGGTCATTGTCATGCTGGAATACCCATCCACGACCCATTTTCAATGCCCTGGCTGAGGGAAGGAGGTTCTCACCCAAGATTTGACAGTGCATGGCCCCATCCATCGTTCCTTTGATGCAGTGAAGTTGTCCTGTCCTCTTAGCAGAAAAACACCCCCAAAGCATAATGTTTACACCTCCATGTTTTACGGTGTGGATGGTGTTCTTGGGGTCATAGGCAGCATTCCTCCACCTCCAAACATGGCGAGTTGAGTTGATGCCAAAGAGCTCGATTTTGGTCTCATCTGACCACAACACTTTTACCCAGTTCTCCTCTGAATCATTCAGATGTTCATTGGCAAACTTCAGACGGCCCTGTATATGTGCTTTCTTGAGTAGTGTGTTACCAATTGTTTTCTTGATGACTATGGTCCAGCTGCCTTGATGTCATTGACAAGATCCTCCCGTGTAGTTCTGGGCTGATTCCTCACCGTTCTCATGATCATTGCAACTCCACGAGGTGAGATCTTGCATGGAGCCCCAGGCAGAGGGAGATTGACAGTTATTTTGTGTTTCTTCCATTTGCGAATAATCGCACCAACTGTTGTCACCTTCTCACCAAGCTGCTTAGCGATGGTTTTGTAGCCCATTCCAGCCTTGTGTAGGTCTACAATCTTGTCCCTGACATCCTTGGAGAGCTCTATGGTCTTGGCCATGGTGAAGAGTTTGGAACCTGATTGATTGATTGCTTCTGTGGACAGGTTTCTTTTATACAGGTAACAAGCTGAGATTAGGAGCACTCCCTTTAAGAGTGTGCTCCTAATCTCAGCTCGTTACCTGTATAAAAGACACCTGGGAGCCAGAAATCTTTCTGATTGAGAGGGGGTCAAATACTTATTTCCCTCATTAAAATGCCAATCAATTTATAACATTTTTGACATAAGTTTTTCTGGATTGTTTTGTTGTTATTCTGTCTCTCACTGTTCAAATAAACCTACCATTAAAATTATAGACTGATCATTTCTTTGTCAGTGGGCAAACGTACAAAATCAGCAGGGGATCAAATACTTTTTTCCCTCACTGTACGTGTCCTTAAAAACAGCTATAACAAATTACAAAAACACTATTCCTTGTGTTTCGATGTGTAGCATATGCAAAACTTCATAGCCTATTTTTTTACTTGTTTTTAGGCTACTTTCCTAAAATAATAATTGTCCACCTCACGGTTCAGCTGTCAGAGATTTGAATACTAAATGTATCAGGGCATTGCATGCATAGGCCTATAGGCTTAGGTGTCCACTGTATAATATGAATATTTTAATTATATATATATAAAGTACCCGTCAAAAGTTTGGACACACGTCCTCATTCAAGGGTTTTTCTTTATTTTTTTTACTATTTTCTACATTGTAGAATAATAGTGAAGACATCAAAACTATGAAATAACACATATGGAATCATATAGTAACCAAAAAATTATCTCAACCACCTTCACCTGGAATGCTTTTCCAACAGTCTTGAAGGAGTTCCCACATATGCTGAGCACTTGTTGGCTGCTTTTCCTTCACTCTGCCGTCCGACTCATCCCAAACCATCTCAATTGGGTTGAGGTTGGGGGATTGTGGAGGCCAGGTCATCTGATGCAGCATTCCATCATGCTCCTTCTTGGTAAAATAGCCCTTACACAACCTGGAGGTGTGTTGGGTCATTGTCCTGTTGAAAAACAAATGATAGTCCAACTAAGCGCAAACCAGATTGGATGGCGTATCGCTGCAGAATGCTGTGGTAGCCATGCTGGTTAAGTGTGCCTTGAATTCTAAATAAATCACAGACAGTGTCACCAGCAAAGCATCTCCACACCATAACACCTCCTCCTCCAAGCTTTACGGTGGGAACTACACATGCAGAGATCCTCCGTTCGCCCACACCACGTCTCACGAAAACATGGCGGTTGGAACCATACATCTCCAATTTGGACTCCAGACCAAAGGACAAATTTCCACTGGTCTAATGTCCATTGCTCGTGTTTCTTGGCCCAAGCAGGTCTTATTGGTGTCCTTTAGTAGTTGTTTTTTTTGGCAGCAATTCGACCATGAAGGCCTGATTCACACAGTCCCTTCTGAACAGTTGATGTTGAGATGTGTCTGTGACTTGAACTCTGTGAAGCATTTATTTGGGCTGCAATTTCTGAAGCTTGTAACTCTAATGAACTTATACTCTGCAGCAGAGGTCACTCTGGGTCTTCCATTCCTGTGGCGGTCCTCATGAGAGCCAGTTTCATCATAGTGCTTGACATTTTCAAAGTTCTTGACATTTTCCATATTGATTGTCCTTCATGTCTTAAAGTAATGATGGAATGTCATTTCTCTTTGCTTATTTGAGCTGTTCTTGCCATAATATGGACTTGGTATTTTACCAAATAGGGCTTTCTTCTGTATACCCTCCCCCTACCTTGTCACAACACAACTGATTGGCTCAAACGCATTAAGAAGGAAAGAAATTCCACACCTGTTAATTGAAATGCATTCCAGGTGACTACCTCATGAAGCTGATTGAGATAATTCCAAGGGTGTGCAAAGCTGTCATCAAGGCAAAGGGTGGTGTAGTGTATTAGGATTATGCCTTTGTTAAATGTTTTTCATGATGGAATGTTGTTTATGTTAGTTCAAAAGTAGCAGTTGTAGGGTGACGCCCCAGGGGAGACGGGTGATTGGACCGCAGAGGGAGCCACCCATATTTTCACATTGTTTATAAGTATATGCTGTGGGCATAGGGGATTAGAGAAGCCATTAGAATTCGAGGACACTGCTCTCCAGACCCTGCAAGTCTGTAACTCATGCTGAAAGCTTGTGATATGAATAAATCTTATGATCCAGGTTCAGTATGAGCGGACTCCTTTGTTCATCAGCAATAATTGCCAGCATTTACTCGATACGACAGTGGCTATTTGAAGAATCTCAAATATAAACTATGTTTGGATTTGTTTAACACTTTTTGGGTACTACATGATTCCATATGTGTTATTTCATAGTTTTGAGGTCTTCACTATTATTCTACAATGTAAAAAATAGTAACAATAAAGAAAAACCCTTGTATGAGTAGGTGTGTCCAAACGTTTGACTGGTAGTATATATATATATATATATATATATATATATATATATATATATATAAAGGAAGAGAAGCTTAGGCCTAACCCCAGAGAGATAGAGAGAGAGAAATGCCGGTGGCATGCTACGACACGCCATTTCTTTATGTGAGATGGCTACTGTGTCTGCTATACAGGTATAGACGTAGCTAAAGCTTAATAATAGCCACACCACACCAAACCTTCACAAACGTTTCTACACTTTATTAGGGTAATATCAAAAGTAAGTCAAGCCCCCCCCCCCCAGCACATTAGAGCTTGTTTATGAAATGTTGCTAATTTAACAGGAAGTTTACCCAGGACACTCCTGACCTGCATTTAATTTCATAATTTGTTAAAATTAGGTTAAGGATAAGGGTTTGGTTAGGATTAAGGTAAGGGTCAGTTTTAGATTTTGGTCAGTCGTTTTACAGGTCAGGAGTGTCCTTATCGAGATTCCCTTAAAAACACACCACTTAGATACAGCTACGACCAGAAGTGACTTTTTCGTAGCAGGTTAGGACAATTTACGCAGCAGGTTAGGATAATTAACGTTGCAGGTTAGAAGAATTAGGTTCCTAACCTGCTATGAAAAGTCACTTACGGCTGTAACTGTATCGACGTTTCGTGTCCTTATCTTATATACGCTGCCTTTATCCTGCAACAACTCAACTTCTCTGTTGTGCTCCTCTCAATGAACGTTCAACAATGATCCGGTTAATGGTATTCATAAGAACAGTTTACGAAGAACAAGAACAACTTTTCCTGTTCCTGTTTCGGGGGTGATTTTGTCTCACTGGTAGGCTACAATCAACATTAGGACAAGTCCTCTCTGCCTCTTCTCAATACATGGAAGATATGAAAGCGTGTTCAACGTGATATCCCGTTGTGTCATTGGGAAAGATCACTCCTATGATCGTAAGTTATATTAATCTCCACCTTTGTCAGTTTAAGTGTGTCCACCATGGTGTCCACGTCTTGAAAATGCCTGTACCAAAATTATCCCTGAGTTGACTTTATCTCACAAGAGATTCAATCAGTGAAAACAAAATATGAAGCTAGGAGAACAACATGCTTTGTTTTCAACAATTACAGTAGGCTATTTAACATTTAATGGACAATAAAATACAGCTCTAATAAATATTCACAAAAATCATCACTTCAACATGTAATTGAAGTGGTCATTTGTAGGCTGGCTGTATCAAACATGTATAAAACTTTTGCATGACCTTTATAGAAAGCCTGTACAAGACATGCACATGTAATGGAATTGCCCCTATTTTCCTGTTGTGTTATGAATGTTTAATGAATGCTTTCTATTTTATGAAGTGCATGAGTGCCTGTACAGTTTACAATTCTTGTCACAAATAGAATATGCCTCTTGAAAAATACAAATGTGATTTATTATGTCTGAAAACAAAGGTGTTTGAAATACATATGAAAGGTATCAGTTGTATTTAGTACATTTAGAGCCATGTATTTTTTGTTATACTGTTAAAAGTTTTCAATGATTTGTATCTGTGTTTGACTTTGGACATAAAGAGACCCCACAGATGTTTTGTATGATAGGGCCCCATTCTCTGCCCTCGACTTGGTTCCCTTTTTCCTTATCACTTCCTTCTTTAGACTCAATTTGAGGGAGGGGAACTAGACCTTGCACATACAGTTGAAGTCGGAAGTTTACATACGCTTTAGCCAAATACATTTAAACTCGGTTTTTCACAATTCCTGACATTTAATCCTAGTAAACATTATTTTAAGAATGTGAAATGTCAGAATAATAGTAGAGAGAATGATTTATTTCAGCTTTTATTTATTTCATCACATTCCCAGTGGGTCAGAAGTTGACATGCACTCAATCAGTATTTGGTAGCATTGCCTTTAAATTGTTTAACTTGGGTCAAACGTTTTGGGTAGTCTTCCACAAGCTTCCCACAATAAGTTGGGTGAATTTTGGCCCATTCCTCCTGACAGAGCTGGTGTAACTGAGTCAGGTTTGTAGGCTTCCTTGCTCGCAAACGCTTTTTCAGTTCTGCCCACACATTTTCTATAGGATTGAGGTCAGGGCTTTGTGATGGCCACTCCAATACCTTGACTTTGTTGTCCTTAAGCCATCTTGCCACAACTTTGGAAGTATGCTTGGGGTCATTGTCCATTTGGAAGACCCATTTGCGATCAAGCTTTAACTTCCTGACTGATGTCTTGAGATGTTGCTTCAATATATCCACATAATTTTCCTTCCTCATGATGCCATCTATTTTGTGACGTGTACCAGTCCCTCCTGCAGCAAAGCACCCCCACAGCATGATGCTGCCACCCTTGTCCTTCACGGTTGGGATGGTGTTCTTCGGCTTGCAAGCGACCCCCTTTTTCCTCCAAACATAACAATGGTCATTATGGCCAAACAGTTATATTTTTGTTTCATCAGACCAGAGGACATTTCTCCAAAAAATACAATCTTTGTCCCCATGTGCAGTTGCAAATCGTAGTCTGGCTTTTTTATGGCGGTTTTGGAGCAGTGGCTTCTTCCTTGCTGAGTGGCCTTTCAGGTTATGTCGATATATGACTCGTTTTACTGTGGATATAGATACTTTTGTATCTATATCCACAGTAAAACAGCAAGGTCCTTTGCTGTTGTTCTGGGATTGATTTGCACTTTTCGCACCAAAGTATGTTAATCTCCTTCCTGAGCGGTATGACGGCTGCGTGGTCCCATGGTGTTTATACTTGCGTTTTATTGTTTGTACAGATGAATGTGGTACCTTCAGGCATTTGGAAATTGCTCCCAAGGATGAACCAGACTTGTGGAGGTCTACAATTTTTTTTTCTGAGGTCTTGGCTGATTTCTTTATATTTTCCCATGATGTCAAGCAAAGAGGCACTGAGTTTGAAGGTAGGCCTTGAAATACATCCACGGGTACACCTCCAATTGACTCAAATGATGTCAATTAGCCTATCAGAAGCTTCTAAAGCCATGACATCATTTTCTGGAATTTTCCAAGCTGTTTAAAGGCACAGTCAACTTAGTGTATGTAAACTTCTGACCCACTGGAATTGTGATACAGTGAATTATAAGTGAAATAATCTGTCTGTAAACAATTGTTGGAAAAATTACTTGTGTCATGCACAAAGTAGATGTCCTAACCGACTTGCCATAACTATAGTTTGTTAACAAGAAATGTGTGGAGTGGTTGAAAAACGAGTTTTAATGACTCCAACCTAAGTGTATGTAAACTTCCGATTTCAACTGTAGCTGACCATAGCATAACATGCTGTAGCTTTACAAAGGTATAGTCCCATAATTTTTCATGGACATTGTAATGTACGGGTCTCTTTCCCAATGGCTTTGTAAAGATCCCTATGCTGCTGAGATGGAGAAGGCATACGCAGAGCTGTACAGGGAGTTCCTCCAACTGCGCTCGCTATGTCTGAAGCAGGCTGCTCTACTCCAGCAACTCACACAGACACTGAGGAGACAGCAAGGTCACTCCCATCTCCTTATTATATAATAAAAAATTATATACTTCTCATACCATGCCTGTTCTGCAGGTTCTTTATGTTACAATGAATGCCAAAATCAGTGAATTCAGTGCATACAATATCAATTAATCTAGTAGGCTACAAGACAGTCAAGATGTTTGACAGACTTATACAGTGGGGGGAAAAAGTACACTGCTCAAAAAAATAAAGGGAACACTTAAACAACACAATGTAACTCCAACTCAATCACACTTCTGTGAAATCAAACTGTCCACTTAGGAAGCAACACTGATTGACAATACATTTCACATGCTGTTGTGCAAATGGAATAGACAACAGGTGGAAATTATAGGCAATTAGCAAGACACCCCCAATAAAGGACTGGTTTTGCAGTTGGTGACCACAGACCACTTCTCAGTTCCTATGCTTCCTGGCTGATGTTTTGGTCACTTTTGAATGCTGGTGGTGCTTTCACTCTAGTGGTAGCATGAGACGGAGTCTAAAACCCACACAAGTGGCTCAGATAGTGCAGCTCATCCAGGATGGCACATCAATGCGAGCTGTGGCAAGAAGGTTTGCTGTGTCTGTCAGCGTAGTGTCCAGAGCATGGAGGCGCTACCAGGAGACAGGCCAGTACATCAGGAGACGTGGAGGAGGCCGTAGGAGGAGTGTATTTAGTCAGCCACCAATTGTGCAAGTTCTCCCACTTAAAAAGATGAGAGGCCTGTAATTTTCATCATAGGTACACGTCAACTATGACAGACAAAATGAGAAAAAAAAATCCAGAAAATCACATTGTAGGATTTTTTATGAATTTCTTTGCAAATTATGGTGGAAAATAAGTATTTGGTCAATAACAAAAGTTTCTCAATACTTTGTTATATACCCTTTGTTGGCAATGACACAGGTCAAACGTTTTCTGTAAGTCTTCACAAGGTTTTCACACACTGTTGCTGGTATTTTGGCCCATTCCTCCATGCAGATCTCCTCTAGAGCAGTGATGTTTTGGGGCTGTCGCTGGGCAACACAGACTTTCAACTCCCTCCAAAGATTTTCTATGGGGTTGAGATCTGGAGACTGGCTAGGCCACTCCAGGACCTTGAAATGCTTCTTACGAAGCCACTCCTTCGTTGCCCGGGCGGTGTGTTTGGGATCATTGTCATGCTGAAAGACCCAGCCACGTTTCATCTTCAATGCCCTTGCTGATGGAAGGAGGTTTTCACTCAAAATCTCACGATACATGGCCCCATTCATTCTTTCCTTTACACGGATCAGTCGTCCTGGTCCCTTTGCAGAAAAACAGCCCCAAAGCATGATGTTTCCAGCCCCATGCTTCACAGTAGGTATGGTGTTCTTTGGATGCAACTCAGCATTCTTTGTCCTCCAAACACGACTGAGGTTGAGTTTTTACCAAAAAGTTCTATTTTGGTTTCATCTGACCATATGACATTCTCCCAATCCTCTTCTGGATCATCCAAATGTACTCTAGCAAACTTCAGATGGGCCTGGACATGTACTGGCTTAAGCAGGGGGACACGTCTGGCACTGCAGGATTTGAGTCCCTGGCGGCGTAGTGTGTTACTGATGGTTGTTATTTTGGTCCCAGCTCTCTGCAGGCCATTCACTAGGTCCCCCCGTGTGGTTCTGGGATTTTTGCTCACCGTTCTTGTGATCATTTTGACCCCACAGGGTGAGATCTTGCGTGGAGCCCCAGATCGAGGGAGATTATCAGTGGTCTTGTATGTCTTCCATTTCCTAATAATTGCTCCCACAGTTGATTTCTTCAAACCAAGCTGCTTACCTATTGCAGATTCAGTCTTCCCAGCCTGGTGCAGGTCTACAATTTTATTTCTGGTGTCCTTTGACAGCTCTTTGGTCTTGGCCATAGTGGAGTTTGGAGTGTGACTGTTTGAGGTTGTGGACAGGTGTCTTTTATTTACGTTTACATTACATTTACGTCATTTAGCAGACGCTCTTATCCAGAGCGACTTACAAATTGGTGCATTCACCCTATAGCCAGTGGGATAACCACTTTACAATATATATATACATATATATATATATTTTTAGTTTTTAGGGGCGGGGGGGTAGAAGGATTACTTTATCCTATCCCAGGTATTCCTTAAAGAGGTGGGGTTTCAAATGTCTCCGGAAGGTGGTGAGTGACTCCGCTGTCCTGGCATCGTGAGGGAGCTTGTTCCACCATTGGGGTGCCAGAGCAGCACTTTTATACTGATAACAAGTTCAAACAGGTGCCATTAATACAGGTAACGAGTGGAGGACAGAGGAGCCTCTTAAAGAAGAAGTTACAGTCTGTGAGAGCCAGAAATCTTGCTTGTTTGTAGGTGACCAAATACTTATTTTCCACCATAATTTGCAAATAAATTCATTAAAAATCATACAATGTGATTTTCTGGATTTTTTTTTCTTATTTTGTCTGTCATATTTGACGTGTACCTATGATGAAAATTACAGACCTCTCTCATCTTTTTAAGTGGGAGAACTTGCACAATTGATGGCTGACTAAATACTTTTTTTCCCCACTGTAAAAGCTGGTTCCTTCCTTAGGAGAAGCCCCTGTTCCTGATGGAGAACCCAGCGTAATGGCATCAATCCCAGTCCTGTGCACCCAGGAGGGCCTGGGGTCTCTCCCTTTACGGCCAGAACCCCCAATGGTCCCAACACACAACCCTGTTGCACACCAAGGCGGTAAAGTCCAATCTGGGGCCTTGGGCTCATTCTCTGATCTCCTGGCAGGGGATCTGGGCAGACTACGGCTGGACTTTGCTCATCCAGGGACAGAAAGGAAGGAGGTCCTCAAAGCTGCCCCCCTCAGGCCTCTGGACCTACCTGGGGCTAATGGAGAGGTGGCACCTTCCAGTGTCTCTGGGGACTCGAAGCAAGCAGGTCGATTTTGGGGCGATGATACGACCCGACAAATGTTCCGGGTAGGTTTCTCCCCTTGAATTCATTTATTTAAATGTTTTATTAGACTTTATTAACATAGCTTATGTTTGTTCTCTCCCTCCCCCCATCCCTATGACTTCCTCAAAACCTCCCCCCCCCACCTTAGATGACCTCGGCGTGTGGCTCCTTCCTGGACAGTGAGTTCCTGAGCCAGACCGGGGGGATGATGCTGATGTCAGAGGTGGCAGTGCAGTCTCAAGTGTGTGACTTCTGCAATGCTGTGTTCCCTGGCTACACCACCACCAGGGGGGACTTCCTGCGCCACCTCCACACACACATCACCTAAAACACTGGTTCCCCTATAACACCACACACACATCACTTAAAACACTGGTTCCCCTATAACACCACACACACATCACCTAAAACACTGGTTCCCCCATAACACAACACACACATCACATAAAACACTGGTTCCCCCATAACATGGTAAACAATCCATTATAATGTTACACATAATATATGTATAATTATCCTATGTAGGTAAAACGTCTGTCATGAATGTAGTGCTACATTGATTAATACATATGGCCAATTATCTTCAAATAATACTTTTGATATTGTCTCCATTTTTATGTATTTATGTTGTTTTTGTAATTATAATGTAAATTCTAGTTTGAAAATATGATGTATTTCTTTTTCGGAACATGAAGCTTCCCACTGGGCACAGACGTCAGTTCAACGTTTAGTTTTGTTGTTGAGTTGTCAACTAATGTAAATGAAACTTGAAATCAACAACAGAAAATGGATTTAGGATTTAGGTGTGAAAAATACAAAATACCCTTACGTTGATGATTTTTTGCAAATCCAATCAGTTTTCCACGTGGATTCAACGTCATCATATATTTTTTGGGGTTGAAATTACATGGAAACAACGTTGATTCAACAAGTTTTTTCCCCAGAGGGTTATTATTTTGCTACAGTGATCAGTCATTTGCGCCATATGGGCCCTGGTCAAAAGTAGTACACTATATAGGTCATAGGGTGCAATTTGGGATGCAACCTTGGTCTTTCACAATCAGAGCAGCCATGCAAAAGCACACAGCAGAACTCCTTGACGAGCCACCAGGTTGGCAGCTATATCTCGCTATATTTAGTCTGCTCTCTCATCATGGTGGTAGTGGGGGATGCACAGACTCACATAGAGTGAAGAGGGTGACGTCACAAATACAGGTGAGTCATGTAAGCATCATCTGTACAGGATTAGCACAGAACTGGAAGGAACAAACAACTTGATGGAGTGGGGGTGGTGATGATGATGATGGTGGTGGTGATATTAGGGGGAGAGTGGGAATATGACTGTTTGGACTTAGTGCTTTTCTATTAGTTCCCTAATTACTGGCACCATTCGAATGACGTAGGCTTCTTCAGCCTTATCATACATTTGACTCTTATGCTCCGTCAAAATGGATTTCCTCAAAAGGAGTGCAACAGATGGGGCCACAACAAGATTTTTAAAACAATAAAATAATATTTATTGAGATTTAACAAAATAAATAATCTTCTGTTCAACATAACAAACTGAGGAGGTTGTTTAATGCTTGTGAGGCAGGAGTTTACAGTTTAGGTACCTCATGGAAATAATGTGTGCGTCCCAAATTGCACCCTATTTCCTCTATAGAGCACCACCTTTGACCAGAGCCATATGGGCCCTGGTCAAAAGTAGTGCATTATATAGGAAATAGAGGGCCTTTTGGGATGCAGAAAATGTAATGTCCTGGATTCACCCTGATTTCTTAATCATCCAAACACCTTTCTTTTCAACATTCATACCCAGTAACATCTGATTATGTTTATTTTAATTTAATTTTTTTAGTTTATTCTCCAAACTCCATTGTCAAAGAATTTAGTGTTTAATATGACACACATACTGTATAAAAAAATATAACATTGGGAGATGATCATTCTTGTCATTGTTACCTAAGTAATTGCCTCAGGTAAGAGTTATGCAAATGATTGTTGCTTGTAAATTATTGTTGCTTACTTAAGCCTTATTAAGTTAAATCAAATAATGTTGAATTCACCAACAAATCTAATCTAAGGGCTCAATAATATTAACATATTAACATCCAAACCCACCCCTCTAAATTAACATAGTCTCAGTGGGTGCAGTGCTGCAGTATTGGGAGAAAAAGGCCTCTGAACTTGATTATCTTCTCTGATTATCTTCTCTGTACACATATATTTACGTTTATCATCTAACTATCAAACGGTCAACACTCAAATGAGTGACACTTTGCAAACCAAGCTTTAACGGCAGTGTCATTGCAGATACTTATCCTCATCACAAGTCCTTTCTCAGTTACAACTTTGTATCAACAAAAATAGCACCAAAAGTTAGTCATGATATCAACATTTTGCATCCATTGTCCAATGGGCGGGGTGGGGGAGGGGGGGATTATGGGGATTGGGATTATGTACATAGGGGACAGATTTAGACATTGTCGCATCATTGTGTGACAAACCTCCCACAGTTGTGTAAGTGTTACAGTAGTCCTGTGGAGACGTGGCTAATGCCCTCGGAGGGCTGTTTGGAGGGTTTGGGCATACTATATACAGAGGTAAAGTTGTAGAGCGCTTGTCTCTCAATTTCAGTACTGGAGTGCCATAGTATTTGCAGGTTTAGGATGTGTTGCCTCTGCCTGAACCACCCGATTCAGCCAATCATGGGTTCCGTCCCAAATAGCACCATATTCCCTATATCATGCACAGCTTTTGACCAGGGTTCTGATCAAAAGTAGTGCATTATGTAGGGTGCCATTTAGGATGCACACCTGATTTAGATTGGAATTATTTATTCCACCTCCCCTCCCCCTTATTCCCCCAGTACTGTTAGTGGTTTAAGTACAGATGGAAAGCCTACTGAGTTTGGCCCTCCAGAATTGAGGGTGATGAGAGGCAGGGTTGTTGATGGGTTCTCAGGATGATGAGTTTCACTACTTTCCCCCTTGGTCCGAGTCATCTTTGGTGCTGCCAGGGCTGCTGCTCCTGCACACTGCTACTGAGCTCCTCCTCTCCGCTTTGGCCTCAAAGTCTGGAAGAGGAAAGATGAGGGCTGTTAGCCTATATGCCTGACAGACAATATGATGACAATACATTATTACTCTCCCTGAACCTTTGAGTGCTTGCTATGGTCAACTGTACACCAGATTGGTTAGGGTCATAACTTTTACGAGTACTTCACTTACTCAAAGTAATAAGACTGGATATACAACAACACCATTCAACTATGGTAGCACGCTTTAATATTTGAAATGGAATATTAAATGTCAAGGGTTTTGTCTGACAGAATGAGAGCCCACTTACAGGCTAATAGGATAACACTGTAGCTGGAGTAGGTGCAGTTAAAGTACAGTCAGAGGAGACAGGTCGTGTTGCGTGGAGAGAGTGAAACAGAAAAGGAGAAGGAAACCAAAGTGAGTGATAGAACAAAGGACGACGGAGGGGAAGTGAGAGGGAGACCGACATCATAGAGAGATGAAATGGTTGTTTCCCCCCCTCTACTTAAGAAGTAGAGGGAGAGGGAGAGGGAGAAAAAAAGCCTGTGCCATTTCCCTGCCCACAGGTTTTTATTTTTGTTCTCTGTCGCTCGGTGAGTCAATGCAACGCCCCTCCAATTACACCCACTCCTTCGCCCCCTCTCTCCATCCATCCCGCCCTTCAGCCCACACGCCTAACACACTGTGACGTCAGCCGGTGGCGGAGCGAGGGAGTGGGGGGGGTCTGTTTCTACCGCCCCCACAGCACTTCCTCTGCCCCTCCCACCATCATTCTCTCTTTCTTTCTCCCACTCTCTCTATCTCCCTGTATCTTCTCCACCCTGCCAACTGTGACAGCCTAGTGCTACGGCACAGTAGTTTTATTAACATCTGAATGGCTGTACCTTTAACATTTTAATGATGCGTGATAAGATGTGACAGAGGAAAGGGTTAAGTACAATCATTTGAAGTGTCACAGGCTACTAGACCTCATGGCAATTTGACTGTACTGACATCCATGTCAACTTTCAGTATGGTTAGTAGCTGAAAAGACTCAGCCCTGGCTAGTGGGAGGAATCACAATAGAGATTCTGACTACTTGGGTTCAAACCGAAGATCCTTGAAACATCTTTAAATGACAGTAGCAAAACTCTTTCTCCAGCCTTTTAACCCTACCTCAGTTTCTACTTGTTATCAATGTAAACGATACTGGCTACAGGGACAGTATGTTAAAGTGATAGTTCACTTCAAAATGTAAGTTCGTAAAATGTTTTCAGGCCTCAAAAGTGGTTTAATATCAGGATGAGTCAATGTGCCAGTCAATGTCCCACACCATCTGTTGCGTAGCTCTAGTGAGATTCGGCTGTATGTCTCAATCTCAAATTAATGGGAAAGATAGACACTGTTTAAAAACGATGAAATTAGACGTTGCCTATCTTTCCTATTCATTTGAGATTGAGACATGTTGCCGAATCTACACAACAAATGTTGTGGGACAGACTCATCTCAACATCACAAAAACGTTTTAGGCCTGAAAAAGTCAGACTATCACTTTAAGAGTGTTAGTATGATAACTCTTGCATGATAATGTTTGTAAGCCATTATTCAGAAAGTCACCTGTGGTATGTGTCCCCTCTGACCTAAGGCTGACCTTGCCAGCGCGGTCATGTGACACCATCCTAGCCAATCGCAGCCCCTCATCCATGAGCGTTTGTTGCATGAGATGGCGACTCCAGTTGGCAGGTATGGAGGTGTCGGTGGGGGGGCGGGGGGATGGAGATTGGTTGCACTGTGAGCCTACGTCTATTAAGACAGACAGGGTTAGGTGTGAATGCCATTTTGAACCAATCACATATAGCTGCTTCTTGACAAGGCTGAGGCTGCTGAGGCTGCGTCCCAAATGGCACCCTATTCCCCATAGACGGTTTGGTTGATTAGCAACAAAACCGACACGTGCGCAACTATGGGGCAAAAAAGATGGGATTGGCATAGATTGTTGACAACGTGTAAATTAATTTTTGTCTCCAAATGTTTATTGAAAACATAAATACATTTGCACAATGAGCACTTGTTGTCTCTCAAATACATCGTTACAGTTGTTGGTTAGCTAGTTAGCGAATTTTAGCCATATTAGCATAGACATGAGTCAAAACACCTCAAAACAAGACATGGTATCAATAACAAGATACAAAGAGCTGAAACGAGCCACTTGCGATTCCCCACATGGCAGCTTCTTGTCATTGTTACTAGTTATCTGACCGTTCAGAATCATAACACCACTCGGCCTTCTGCCTCATCGATGCGCGCACATTTTTTGTGACGATGTCAGCCAACCCGTCTATTGGGCTACGGTCAAAAGTAGTGCACTATATAGGGAATAGGGTGCCATTTGGGACATAGCCTGACACTACAGAAAACATGAACTATTTGGCCTTGATTATCAATGGTGCTTTACAGTCAGTGGGGCTCTGTGACATTTACAGAAACACATAAAGAATGTCTGGGAATGGAATGTGATTAAGTGACACTTACTGTACAAGATCAGTGCTAAATGTGTTCAACAATTACTGTACATACATGCAAGACTTACTTGACTTAAGCCGATATACATGCTATTGTTATTAAGAAATAATATTTTGATCTGGACACCATACATACCTTGTGTTAAGCTGTCCAGACTCTCTCCTGATAGGCTGTCCTCATCAGCCCTCTGGGACATGCCCTCTGACCCCTCAACACCATGGAGGGAGGACACACTCTCTGACACTATCACCTGAAACACACACACAACCATTAAATACACAAAACATCTCAAACACACACTTCCACACTATCACCCGAAACACACACCAAAACTTCATATTGTGTGAATTACAATGCAATTACTACTGAAAAGTACCTATGGTATAAATGGATATATAGTATAGGACTAATTGAAAAGTACCTATGGTATAAATGTATATATAGTATAGGACTAATTGAAAAGTAGCCATGGTATAAATGACAGCATATGAAATATTGCAATTTATTCTAATTACAGCTCATTGTCAACCAATGCCGTATCCAATACATTACCAATATTACACTGACAAAACAGATTTTGTACACCCACAATAACACATTTAAACAAGAGTGAGATAGAGTTTGGTATAGTTTTACTCTTTCCTGTTAGGGGTTCAGAGACTTTAGCCCACTCACCTCATTTTTTACTCTCTTTTGGGATGGTAAGCTGCAGTCATCTGCACTTGTTCTGTAATAAGAGAAGGAAAGTATAAGAAAGTAAAAAGGCAGTAACAGAAGAGCAAACCTCTTGTGCAAACTCCAGGATTCAGTTGGTCCTGCTGTCTGTTTGTTCATTAGCAAGTAGTAGCTCACTATATCCAATTACAATATAAAAACTGATGTTGAGTAACCAAACCTTGAGGCTATTTGTGGCTAACAGTAAGCACATACATTATTCATTGAGTTTGAAAGATATTTAATTTGTTGTTATTGATTATATGAGATGCTTGAGTGTTTGAATGTGCTTTCATTTTGTTGGTCACAAAGTATGACTTTGTTTTGGAGCTGATGCACTGACTGCAGTGCTGTCTGACTAATAGCATGACCTTGGCTAGGCTTAGCTATGTGTGCTGTGGGAGTTCCCAGCTTTCCCTCTGTTCTATACGCCCACCTCTCTTCGCCCCAATGCTGCCTGCAACCACATAGTACTCTACGATCATATCTGGTTGAGAAAAGGAATGATATATTCTCAAAGCAAAGGAGAACATGACATATTTTAATTTATCATATCGTAACACTCTCTATTTGGGTTTCCTTGTCTGCATCCCAAATGGTACCCTATTCCCTATGTAGTGCACTACGTTTGACCAGGGCACATAGGGGATACAGCCTAGTTATAGAGGAAGAGACAGAAGGTGAGAGGGTGAGAAGGTCATCAGACAGGGGTAGGGAACACCCTAAACTGCGGAGGCTCGTGCCCCTACCTGGTATGCTTCAGTGTGGAGGTGTAGGCGCATTCTCTCGCCACCTGTCTAGCCAATGAGAAGAGCTCTACTCTTCGCAGAAGCAGAGCGTTGTCACGCATACAGAACTGGGCGGCCGCTTCGTTGATGATCAGCTGAATCAAATAAGGTGAAAGGGGAAAGGGAATGTTAGAATGATATGAACAGAATTATAAAAATAAGACAAGGCTCAAGCCTCACACATATACCGGTAAACAGAGACCTCTTGTAGTGGAAACACTGATGCCCTCACCTCGTGATGTGTGAGCTGCTTGCCCTCCCTCCTCTTGGAGTCGAAGCGGCCGTAGATGAGGCTGTACTTGCGGATCTCCTCCTCCTTGGCCACGTCCTGGGGTGCCATCTTGAAGATGTGGCCCACCGTCTTGGCCATCTTCTTGTTCATCCTCAGCAGTGTCTTCACCTCTCTGGGGTCCGACCTGGGCAGGGTCCTCAGGAGCCTGTCCACACTCTCCCCCACTGCCTGCGCCGTCTCCCCATCCAGCTGGCCCCCGGGCCAGGCCGAGAGGGCTGCCGGGGAGAGGGAGGAGGAGGAGGCCGGGGGCGTGGAGGGACCTGGGGGACGCGGGGGGAGCAGAGGTGGGCTGGGCTGCTCCTCGTCCACCCCTGAGGCTGAGGCGCTGTTCCCGTCCAGCTCAGGGCTGAGCCAGTGGGGGTCCATTGGAGACAGCTTGTCCCTGTAGTGGGTGTCCTGGGGCTGCGGTGAGGCCTGGGAGCAGGGGCTTCTGGGGCTCCCGCTGTGCATAGGGGTGAGGCATGCCCTGTCCTCCCTGTCACACGGCGACCCCGGCTGCCCATTGCTCAGGGACTTCCTGAGTCCTCCGGCAGCAGTCCCGCTGGCACCCGTCCCATCCACCTTGAACAGTGGGATGCCCCCCAGGGGCACATTGGCCAGGGGCTGGTTGAAGAGGGCCGGGTTGGCCGCCCAGTCGCGGAGGGCCTTCTGCAGACGGCGCACGTGCAGTGGCTTGGTCGCCATGCCGACCAGCGCCATGATCTCCAAGAACTCGTCCTCTGCAGCCTCACAGAGCTGCTGCACGTCGTCGCCACCCTGCTGGATGAAGGTGTCGTAGTAGGCCAGCAGGTTGGCCCTCTGCAGCACCCGGTACAGCTGCAGCTCGCCCAGCGTGCGTGGCAGAGACATGGCGCAAGACTGGAGGTGGGCAAGAAGGAACAGACCGGAGGAGAGTTACTCAAGACTCTTAAGTTTAATAAATGTCTCATCAATCAATGTAAGGAGAAAATTGTTAGGATGTATTGTGTTGTGTGTACAGAATGCTTTATTCATTTGTTTGCTATATGGAATAATCTATATGTATTGTTATTTGGGGCTATGTTTTCTTTGGAATGTTGGCAATTGTCTACCAATCTTTTTGTGGTGTAGTGGTAACTACTGTTGTGATGCTATATCTGGGAACAGATGTCTCATATAAGAACACATAAAGTCCATATCCATCAGATGTCTTGTATAAGAAGACACAAAATTGATACAATTATTTATTTTTTTAACCAAAATTACAAAATTAGAGACTTCTAATCCAATAGCCTACTTTTCCTGATAGTATATTATTATTAGTGATAATCTTTGGTAACATTTCACATGTGGGTGCCCAACCCTCTATACCTCAAATATGCAGGATGTGTTCTCCAATTACGCATGGTATTATTGGGAAAATGTAGGCCTACAGTTTAGAAATGCACAATTGTTTATCTTTTATTCAAGTTATGAAAATTAAAAATAGTTTGTCTACTGAGGCCCGAATTTGATAGTTCATATAACGCACAAAGCGATGGTTACGAAAACAATCATTGAAAAAACAATGACAATAATATTACGCGCACATCCGTCCAAGCCCAATACCAGACAATACATATATCTATGGAACTAGACACGCATGTAAAATGTCATATTTCAACATTAAAAATGTAAACGACTCCAACTTCATCTCTCACCTCGTCCACGTCGTCCGACGGCTGGATTGGCAGAGGGGACCCGCGCTCACTGAGTGACCGAGTTGTGTCTCCAGCAACAGAATCCAGTTTTCGCGCAATATGTGCCGCCTCGTAATAGGCTAGATTATCTAATGATAAAGGTAAATGAGCAATAGCCTAATGGTTACCTCACTTTTAACCTTATCGAAAGTCCCATCCAATCCCGTTAAATTGTCATCAAAGAAAGGGGTGAGACAATATATTTTTTTAAAGAAACGGTGATCCACAGAGCTATTGTACACAGCCTATTGTAAATACCTTGATTTATATAATCGCTTTATTTCCCTGTAAAATCGTTTTCTTTCTCACTTCTGAGTGTTGTTGTCATCAGCTAAATCCCTGAGCATATCGTAACTCGTCTGGATTCGTTGGCAGATATCCTCCCCCGACGAACCTTATTGGTTGCTGGCTGCCTTTTTGCTGGTTGTGTGGGTGCGAGAAACCTGGGGGCGGCCTGCAGCACGCCATCTGACCGAAAAAGAGCTTTCCTCTCCCGGTAGAAAGGCGGCTTTCAAATTGGAGATGTGGGAGGCGGGGGCTTGAAAGACTGAGGTTTGCTTATTAACCCTTTAATTTTCTGATTTTATCTGACCACTTCGCAATAAGATGCACCTGTCTATGCCTATTCAATACAAATTGAGGACCACATAGGCTACCATTCTGGTCAGTCACATAAATGTGTGAGGTGCGCTGTATGATAGCCTAAGCTGATAATAGCACAACTTTCAATTTAATTCATCTCCCTTTATTGCACTAGATCAGTTATTTATATTGGGTGCTGTTTCACAGATAAATCGTATTGATCTACAGCGCAGTCGTGTAAACAAAATGGACATACAGTAATAGCCTGGTGCGGCAGAATCATCAAGTGGGTGGCAAATGGTGAAGGACAGTTTCCGATCGGTTGGGTAGATTCTCTGCATGACGCATGAGATAGGGGATTCCCCAATGATGCAACAGGCGTCACTGTGAATTTGATGTACAGTAGTCCTACAGCGTTGCAGGTTTGTTGTGATAAATAGGCTATCTTAAATTATTTGAACACAATCCGAAGTTCATTTTGGGTAAATGAATGGCATTTAGGCTCCAACATGTCTGGCCATGATTGTTTTAACTTGGGACGAATTGGTTAAATGGTTTATGTTGAGTAGGCCTATATGTTCACCACAGCTGTGTGATTTTGCACAAAGCACCATTGTGTCTGTGACCCTCCTTTGGGTCACCATGTAGGCGTTGAAGCATGCTGACACACGTTCTATCTGCGCCCTCTCAACCAAATAAGCAATCTTTAAAAAAATATATATATATCAAAAGATGTGTGTGTGAAATGAAAGTATAGAGATTGAAATGAAAACTATAAACTATAGGCGTCACTATTTCTACTAGGCTGCAATTTTCTATTAGGCCACAGTGCTTTCGGAAAGTATTCAGACCTCTTCCCTTTTTCCACATTTTGTTACGTTACATACTTATTCTAAAATGGATTACATAATTTTTTCCCTCATCAATCTACACACAATACTCCATAATGACAA
The DNA here is from genome assembly GCF_020615455.1 of Coregonus clupeaformis. Taxonomy (NCBI): domain Eukaryota; kingdom Metazoa; phylum Chordata; class Actinopteri; order Salmoniformes; family Salmonidae; genus Coregonus; species Coregonus clupeaformis. The sequence goes on from NW_025533498.1 coordinate 310,967, forward strand.
AGCGAAAACAGGTTTTTAGACATTTTTTATCATTTATAAAAAATTAAAAACATAAATACCATATTTACATAAGTATTCAGACCCTTTGCTACGAGACTCGAAATTGAGCTCAGGTGCATCCTGTTTCCATTGATCATCCTTGAGATGTTTCTACAACTTGATTGGAGTCCACCTGTGGTAAATTCAATTGATTGGACATGATTTGGAAAGACACACCTCTCTATATAAGGTCCCACAGTTGACAGTGCATGCCAGAGCAAAAACCAAGGATTGTATCGAGGTGCAGATCTGGGGAAGGGTACCAAAAAAATTCTGCAGCATTGAAGGTCCCCAGGAACACAGTGGCCTCCATCTCTTCCTAGAGCTGGCCGTCCGGCCAAACTGAGCCATCGGGGGAGAAGGGCCTTGGTCAGGGAGGTGACCAAGAACCCAATGGTCACTCTGACAGAGCTCTAGAGTTCCTCTGTGGAGATGGGAAAACCTTCCAGAAGGACAACCATCTCTGCAGCACTCCACCAATCAGGCCTTTATGGTAGAGTGGCCAGACGGAAGCCACTCCTCAGTAAAAGGCACATGACAGCCCACTTGGAGTTTGCCAAAAGGCACCTAAAGGACTCTCAGACCATGAGAAACAAGATTCTCTGGTCTGTTGAAACCAAGATTGAACTCTTTGGCTTGAATGCCAAAAGTCACGTCTGGAGGAAACCTGGCACCATCCTTACGGTGAAGCATGGTGGTGGCAGCATCATACTGTGGGGATGTTTTTCAGCGGCAGGGACTGGGAGACTAATCAGGATCGAGGGAAAGATGAACGGAGCAAAGTACAGAAAGATCCTTGATGAAAACTTGCTCCAGAGCGCTCAAGACCTCAGACTGGGGCGAAAGTTCACCTTCCAACAGGACAACTACCCTAAGCACACAGCCAAGACAACGCAGGAGTGGCTTCGGGACAAGTCTCTGAATGTCCTTGAGTGGCCCAGCCAGAGCCCAGACTTAAACCTGATCGAACATCTCTGGAGAGACCTGAAAATAGCTGTGCAGCAACGCTCCCCATACAACTTGACAGAGTTTGAGAGGATCTGCAGAGAAGATTGGGAGAAACGCCCCAAATACAGGTGTGCCAAGCATGTAGCATCATACGCAAGAAGACTCAAGGCTGTAATCGCTGACAAGGGTGCTTCAACAAAGTACTGAGTAAAGGGTCTGAATACTCATGTAAATGTGATATTTCCGTTTTTTATTTTTAATACAGTTGTAGAAATTTCTAAAAACCTGTTTTTGCTTTGTCATTATGGGGTGTAGATTGATGAGGATTTTTTTTCTCATCCATTTTAGAATAAGGCTGTAACGTAACAAAATGTGGAAAAAGTCAAGGCGTCTGAATACTTTCCGGATGCACTGTACACTTTCCTAAAATTCTAATAATAGTAGGCCTAATTGGACCAGATAATTCTGATTTTCTTATAATAATGATTGCCCTCTTACAATATCAGATTGACTATAGGTCAAATTCCTGGTAGGCTACAGGAATTTGACCTATCCATCTCCAGCCTAACTAACTAGACACTGGGCCTGATCAGACAGCTCAGCGCTTCTGCTTATTTCTGTCCATATAAACACATGGATGGGTGGAAGAGGCAACGTAGGGAAGGAGCAAGGAAGGAGGTCGTGGTCAAAGAAAATCCCCTGCCTGTCTTGATTGAAACAAGTTCCCTGGAGAGTGTGCTGTGCCCCCTACCGGTTTTGAGCCCCTCTTTACTCCACCCTCTGCAGTGGAGAGCCCTGGTTGATCTCACAGCCGCCCACACCGACTACTTGCATACACAAACACACACACTCCTTGAGGAACACACAGCATCCGGAATGGGCAGAAATAGGCTAGAGAATGCAATGCATCCGGGGAGTGTGTGTGTGGGTGGAGAAGGCAGACATGAGAGAGAGGATGGTGTTTGAGAGTAGGAAAAAATGACTGCATGATATCCATGTTTACATTGTTGAATCAACAATAACTTGTTTTGTTTAAATAGGGAGTAAGCTAGACAATAGTTTGCCTTTTATAATTATTTTAATGATTATTTCGTTATTAGGCCTAGGCTTCTTGAAGATAATACAATTGTAGACCCATATAATTGTTTTGATATAAAGAGAAACCTGGTGATTAACGTTACATTCATCCTCTTCTCTTTACACTCAGTAGTAAAAGTTCATTGGGAACGTTTGTGAGCGAGCGCAAATTTGTTCTGGCAAGGATAGGGTTAATCCACCGGAAACGAGGTTGTGGTTTGTTTCCCTCGGAAGTGAAAAATAGTAAGACAAACAACAAGGACAGCGTTAGCCAAGAACAAAATAAGGGAAAATAAATAATATTTGAATTAGGAGAAAGAACACACTAGTAATACAGGTTAAGAATAGTTTGCATTCACAATTAAATAAAAATTTCTTTCAACGAGAAGAATTGATCAGTTTGCCACATTTGGTCATTCCATAGGAGCAACGCTAACGTTACAGCGCTCGAGCTAGCCATCGAAAGGAAGGCTACATTGTGTCATCTAATTTTGCCTTCCTTTTCTACGGAAGAGAAAAGTGAGTTGTGTTGGTTGTCATTTTTCCCAATGTTATTCCAGTCAGTGTTAGCAGTCAAATAGCTAAAATAATATTATCAATAATCCGCCGTTAATATTGTTAAAATTGCATTAGCTAGATATCTAGCTAAATACGAACAAACGAATGTTGTAAGCTAGTTAGCGTTTTAGCTACGAGACAGCTAGATATTCGTCTCGAGACAGTTGGTCTGAATGCTCGCGACGGCGACGACATTAACTTATTAGCTATAACCGAACATTGCCCCAACTATCCTATGATATTCTGTCCCAGTCATTTCTTTTGAATTACATTTCTAGCTAGCTAGTGCAACTGCTGACAACCAGATAACTAGCTAAAGAGTTTGGTTTATCTTTTCAAAATGTCGGCGCTGCGGAGCAGCTCGTTGAGTGGCTATTGTGGTCATCAAATAGGACATTATTGCAAATAACATGTTATTACTTTGACAACAACAATGATAAATGCAGAAACTCCACATCCCGTTTGATTTCACTTTTCGGTTAGCTTTAGATTAGACCCCTTGTTCTGGTGCGAGGGAAAGTGAAAGTGTTACAGGTAGGCTAATGTTTAAACTTGCTGTCTCTCCACAGACAAGAACCAGATACAAGATGAGGCTAGTCGGGTCCAAGGATTGTAACGATTGATCCTTCATTCAATGTCATAATGTCTGCTAAGTGTCTGCATTGGGTAGGGTACCTAGGACAATGACGCCTGCCATTCCAGTATTATTCAGCTGTCCTTATCTGACTCTTCAGCCCTGCTGAGGTGTGGTGTCGGAGAAGGTGAGTGAGAATGGATCAAGGCCCCCGCCTGCCATGAGATTGGATACTTTTTTGGAACTTTAATCAAGAGACAGGGAGGAAGATGGAGAAAGAGGTGGCTGAGAGGGAGGTGGAGATGGAGGGAGAGACATGGACTGTAGAGGCAACTGAGGAGAGTCCTGAGGAGAGTCCTGAAGAGCTGCCCTCAGGTGTTCCTCCCCTCCCATCTTCAACCGCCATGCCCAACCAGTGGGAAGTCAGAGGAGATGAGGAGGAAACTCAACAACCAGTTCCCAATAAGGACATGACGGACTATATCAAAGTTACCCCTCAGGATATCCCATCCCCAGTCATCCAGGAGGACTCTGAAGATGTAGAAGCAGAGGATTGTGGGATCGCAGATGCCAATGAGGACGATGAGGTCTCTCTGAGACAGGAGGGGGTGGAGCATGTGGAGAGAGAAGAAAATGAGGAGACGGAGGGTGGAGATGAAGAGGAGAGCGGAGGGAAGGAGCCACGCATAAACGGGGAGTCAGGCTGGAGGAGCTCAGGGGCCGGAGGGAGGAGAGGCCGGTCCCGGAACAGCGGAGGAGGAGGGGGGGCAGTCTCGGAGCATAACACCCAGGCTACATCATCATCCTCGTCCACCTACCTCCCTAAAGGTTCCTTGTCGTCGGGCGGTGGTAGGCACAAGCAGGCCCGGAGGCGCAACCACCACCATCAACAGGGCCGGGGCCGGCGGCGGACGGGCACCCAGCTGGCCTTGGCCTTCAGGGAGCTGCTGTCGGAGTCGCTCAGCCCCTGGTGCATCTCCTGCATCCACATGGTGGTGGAGATCATCGTCACCGTGACCCACCGATGCGGGGTGGCCGTGGAGGCCGGAGGGGTGGCCCTCTACGACCTGGGCTCACAGCTGCTCAACAAGGTCACGGACGTGCCGGGGATGAAGGCGGACGCCCAACGCGTGCTGGAGAGGGTAAGGTGCGCCTGGGCGGTCCTGGTGGATAAGAGCGTCCGGTTGGTGAAATGGGTCCGGAAGGCCTCCCTGAACTGCTTCAGCTTCCTCTGTGCCGTGGTGCTGCTGGGGTTCCAGTGGGCCCGGTTCATGCTGGTCCGGCTGGGCGGGGAGAGGGCCCAGCGGTGGTGGACGGCCATGCAGGACTCCAGGGTATGGAGGAGGGTGGCGTCGCTGGTGGAGAGGGTCAGTGGCTGGTTCAGGAGGAGAGCCACCCAGGTGCCCCCCTTCACCCCAGAGTCTCCCGGTGGAGCAGGCAGATACCAGCCTGGGAAGGAGCTGGAGAGACTGCTAGCGCTGGCTCAAGTCCCTGAGGAGGAGCTGGACCCTTTTACAGTGCTGGGGGTGGAGGCCCACGCCACTGAAGCGGAGCTAAAAAGGGCCTACAGACAGCTGGCTGTCCAGGTGAGTTTACGGGTGCAATGAGATGGGCATTATATCTTTTGAATACAGGTGTATGATAAAAAATGTGTGGAACTCATCAACTGGAGAGTGTAGCAATTATAGACAAACACAAGCCAATGCAGGTTTGCACTTGGCTGTGCATGGCTGCATGCATCTTTATTGTTTTATATCCACAATATAAAATGTAATCAGAAAATGACTAGAAGTAGCCAACCTGTTGGGTCTCTTCCTTAGTTTTTCTCTCTCTTCCGTTATGTTATCTGCTCCGCCCTTTACATCTGTTCCATCTTTCTCTTTTCCTTCCTCTCTCAGGTCCATCCAGACAAGAACAAGCACCCGCGCGCTGGGGAGGCCTTTAAGGTGCTGAGGGCTGCCTGGGACATCGTCAGTAACCCTGAGACACGGAGGGAATACGACCTGTGAGTAGAAGACACACAAGCTACTAGACCAGTACTTATATCAAATGCAAGAAACCATGATCACATGACTTCACCTTTAACAAATACCTCTGAAGTTAGAACTCAGGCCTCTCACAATAGGATTACAGATGGAGAAGCATTCCTTAACTGTGGTCCTTAGCATGGTATAGTCAATTTAAAGGCCTGTGGAATGTTTAGTTTAGTTCCTCAGTAACCCAGATACATGGAGAGAATACGTGTTATGAGTAGAAGGCACACAAACTGGACGATTACTCAAATGAAGAAACCGTGATCGAATGACTGCACTGAAGGCCGGTGGGATGTTTGGTGTAGCTGATATGGCTTTGACTTTTGTTTGCCTGCGCCTCCCTCAGGAAGCGCATGGCGCAGACAGAACTTTCCAAGTCGATGAATGAGTTCCTCACCAAACTGCAGGACGACCTGAAGGAAGCTATGAACACTATGATGTGCACCAAGTGTGAGGGCAAGCACAGGTACGTCACTGACTGAATTAATATCTATAATATCTGAATATCTATTAAAAATATCTATATCATACATTTATAACCAACACCCTGCAGACTGTTGTGAAAGGAGGGATTGGAATAGTAATATAATTTACCTACCCTGCAGTCTTGTCACCCCTACAGTATTTAGCTTAATTCATTAATGATATGGTGACTAAATCACTAAAATTGTATTTATACATTTTGCTGCCTACAAAATAATTTGTTACATACAAAAAGCACAGGCCAGACATAAAGAGCATCCCATTCTGCATGGTTTAGTTTAAGTTGCTGACTCCTCCCTGTGTGTGCAGGAGGTTTGAGATGGACCGGGAGCCTGCGGAGGCGCGGTTCTGTGCAGAGTGTAATAGACGCCACAGCGCCGAGGAGGGAGACCTGTGGGCCGAGTCCAGCATGCTGGGCCTACGCATCACATACTTCGCCTGCATGGATGGCAAGGTCTACGACATCACAGGTACTGGCTTGACTATGGCAGTTTTCGAGAGCATCAAAACTGTTATGCATTGTGGGTACATTTTGACTGACTGACTGATCTAAAAAAATAAATAATTAGTAGTTATTTATGCTGCAAGGTGATTTGTAAATCAGTCAGTCTGCAATCGCAAACTGCAATGCAGTCGATGTCGAACAAGCCCATTGCTTTTACAAGCCGTGTAATGACACCCACATGGATAGTTAGGCTCTCATGTATGCTAATGCAATACTACTTTATGTATTTTTATTTTATTATTTATTTAACCTTTATTTAACTAGGCAAGTCAGTTAAGAACAAATTCTTATTTACAATGACGGCCTACACCGGCCAAACCCGGACGACGCTGGGCCAATTGTGCGCCGCCCTACGGGACTCCCAATCACTTATTGACTTAATGATGTTGTTGTTCTGTTTCATCGGTAAACTAAAAGCACTCTTAACAAGCCAACTGACAGGCTCAAGATCTCTACAACTAAATTGAATTCTAAGCTGCCAAATAATGTTAAGGCACCTAAAGTCAGACTGACTATTTCTTCTCCTAGCCGCTTGCTTCAGTATTGTCACATTGATTAATTTGTGTCACCTTTTCTGCTCTCACCTTTCAGAGTGGGCCGGCTGCCAGAGGATAGGAATCTCTCCAGACACACACCGCGTGCCCTACCACATCTCCTTCGGATCCAAGAACAACGGCAGCTCCACGCAGCGCCACAGGTAGGTCCCAGGGCAATGAGGGTTTCGTTCCAATAATCTCATCTTCCTCCTGAAGTAAGCTCGTTAACTACTCCATACAAATGTAAAAGCATTGGATTGGTGTATGCATGGGCTAGAGGGAGTTTCCATATACCAGTCATATCCTTTCAAATCCATGAAGGGAAGGGAACAAGTGCACACTTCAGGAGAAAGGAAAGATTATTGGGATGCAACCAAGGTGTTATGTGACCAACCGTTTAAATGACCACAGAGGCCTAAATTAGATTGTTCTCTGAAATGCCATTACTCTCTGGTCAGTGCAGGTGCTCCTGCATGGGAATAGATTACATATTTGTGAACAGAGATTCGTTTTGGAGCTCCAGATTATCAAGCATCTCTGATGCTTGTGAATGATGCTGCCTCTTGGCCAAGGCAAAAGAAAGAACTATCCCAATGTGACTTGTATCAGGGTTAACTATTGGCGACTTTGATGGGGGTGGGGGCCACAAAAAATCTGAACTCATCATGAGAGGCTGCAGTTGCTCACGGGTCTGCGTATCCACATGAGACCCCAACTGAGTTACTTTTCTTGGGGGGGATTGATCCGAGGCCATTCGGCCCGCGTGCCACCAGTTACCCATCCCTGGTGGGCTAAATGGAAATAGAATGAATGTAACAGAATGAAAGGCTACCCAAGGCTCTGATGAAGGTTGTTTGTATGTCCCGTGAATAAAACTCAAGACACCGAGTGCTCCTTTTTCTTGGTTTTCCTGGAGTCACCTGTTGAATGTTTTTTTTTATGTAACTCTCCTCTCATGATCTCCAGGACACCTCCAGGCCCAGAGCACCCTCCTCCAGGCCCGACCAACCCCGCTGACCTGCAAGACTTCTTCAACCGCATCTTCCAGGGGGGACCTCCCCCCGATATCGCTGCCAACGGGGGTTTCTTCCCTTCAGGACCGCCCCCCCATCACCCCTCTGCTGCTGGACCGGGACCTAGTGGACCTTTCTCCCCTCCTCCACCTCAGACTGGCTTCTTCATGCCTCCTGGAGGGCCCCGGCCGGAGCCCAGCGAGACGTGGGCCGAGAGCGGAGGCAAACCTCCGCCCCGCAGGAAAAAGAAGGTCCGCAAGCCCTTCCAGAGGTGAGAGCGGCCATTGTTGTGATGCATCATCGTAGCAACACGGGGACACTCAACACGCGGCCATGTCTTTATCTCTTGCTTGTCTGTCAGAGAGCCCGGACCTCCTCCTACTGTACATGAGTCGAAGGATCACTCGAGCTCAGGAAGATTCACACTGGTCAGGGCTACCACACAACTCAATGACTGACAACACAGAGGTCCCAAGCCAGAGATGAGACTGGACCATGTAAAAGAAGAAGAAACTAACTCCGAGTTGAAGTATATTTGGGGTTAGGAGGTGGCAGTCTTTTTGCTTCTCCCTCTTTCATTTGTTTTCTTCTTGCGTGAAACAGCTGTAGCCATGCCACTGAAATCACAAGCCTATTGCTTATAATGCAGACACATTTCCTTAGGTCTTACTTTCCTGCACAATCCTGCATACACGATTGCATCATTACATGCCATTGGACACTTTAGTTCTTGACACTTTTGTGATAAATGTTTTGGCATATGGTAATCTAATCTTGATTCATTTCTGGATCGAACTGCTCAAGCTGAATCCTGGGAGAAGACTGTCTCCAGAGAGAGGGCTGCTCTGCCCGTTACTGCTTGTACATACCCTTCCTTCTGCCTGTTGCCTTCTTTGATAAATTGTTAGGTTATCATTTGAACAACTGCTTTTCTGCCATTTTTATTGCTTTGAATGAAGTTAGAGTGAAAGTTTGTCACTAATTTATATTGGAAAGTAAGTTTGTGGGGAATGCTTTTCCACCTGAATTAGAGTGAACGTTTGCTCCCTGCCAAACATAGATACGTTACAAAAGTATGTGGACACCTGCTCGTTACATCTTATTCCAAAATCATGGGCATTTAAATGGAGTTGGTCTGCCCTTTGCTGCTATAACAGCCTCCACTCTTCTGGGAAGGCTTTCCACTAGATGTTGGAACATTGCTGCGGGGACTTGCTTCCATTCAGCCACAAGAGCATTAGTGAGGTTGGGCGATTAGGCCTGGCTCGCAGTCGGCGTTCCAATTCATCCCAAAGGTGTTCAATGGGGTTGAGGTCAGTGCTCTGTGCAGGCCAGTCAAGTTCTTCCACACCGATCTTGACAAACCATTTTTGTATGGACCTCACTTTGTGCACGGGGGCATTGTCAGGCTGAAACAGGAAAGGTCCTTCCCCAAACTGTTGCCACAAAGTTGGAAGCACAGAATCGTCTAGAATGTTATTGTATGCTGTATCGTTAAGATTTCCCTTCACTGGAACTAAGGGGCCTAGCCCGAAATAATGAAAAACAACCTCAGACCATTATTCCTCCTCCACCAAACTTTACAGTTGGCACTATGCATTCGGGCAGGTAGCGTTCTCCTGGCATCTGCCAGACTCGTCTGTCGGACTGCCAGATGATGAAGCGTGATTGACGTTGCTTCCAGAGGCAGTTTGGAACTCGGTAGTGAGTGTTGCAACTGAGGACAGATTATTTTTACGCGCTTCAACACTCGGCGGTCCCTTTCTGTGAGCTTGTGTGGCCTACCACTTCGCGGCTGAGCCGTTGTTGCGCCTAAATGTTTCCACTTCACAATAACAGCACTTACAGTTGACCGGGGCAGCTCTAGCAGGGCAGAAATTTGACAAACTGACTTGTTGGAAAGGTGGCATCCTATGATGGTGCCACGTTGAAAGTCACGGAGCTCTTCAGTACGGGCCATTCTACTGCCAATGTCTATTGAGATAGCATGGCTGTGTGCTCGATTTTATACACCCCTCAGCAACGGGTGTGGCTGAAATAGCCGAATCCATTAATCCACATGCTTTTGGCCATGTAGTGTATCAACTCTGTCTAGCTACAGTGAATACTGTATGTTTAATCTGTCTCTCAACACATTGAAGCCCACTTAGAAGCACTTTGAGGCATCAGCGGTTAGCAAGTTCACATTCAAATCAAGACGGTTATATTGTGAGTCAAGGACCTAGGCTATTTACTGCTTGCAGTCCCTAAGTATTGGTGTGATTGTCTGGAAGGCATCCTGTTGTTCCTGTGGCTCAAGAGAAAGCTAGTTTCATCTCCGAATTGCATCTTGACACCCTTTAAGATTGGAGGTGACTGAGCTTCCATTGAGAACACAATGACTGTAGTAGTGTACAAGATTAGTTATCAGATATTACTCTTTGACAGATACTTACCAACAGTTTAAAGGTTTGATTGAATGACAGGGGAGCTGAATGTCAAGACTAACAGTCCTACCACCACATTCTATTTAAAAGAAAAGCTACCACTACCCTCTCTTTCGCCCCTTTCTCAGTAGTCAGGATGCTCCAGATTGAAGAGGAATAGAATGTACAGTATTCAGATCTCTAACAATCTGCCTGTACTCATTATGGCAAATCATTGAGTTTTTCCTGTGGAGATACAGTATTGGAAATAAATGTGGTGAAAGTTGATAATCTAATTCCTTTTATAAGCCACAGGACTAGCTAGGTTCCAGTGAAGGAGATGAAACATTGGAGAAACATTCAAACGTTGAGAGGTCTGGGGCCATATTTATCGATCGCCTCAGAGGAGGAGTGCTGATCTAGGTTCCGGCTTTTCCATGTAATCTTATTCATTAGGATCAAAAAGGCAAAACTGATCATAGATCAGTACTCCTACTCTGAGACGCTTTATGAATATGTGCCCTGCCCAGGTATCGGTTCCATTAACCTCTCGTTGGTTGTACCTTTGATTTGTGTTATTCTGTGGATGTTGGGAGATGGGTTGTAGCTTTGATTTAGGGGGCCTAGGTCCCTTGTTGCACATGTTTATTTGCTCTCCTTGAAGTGAAAAAAAGTTTTCAATGGATTTGTCCACTTGCTTTTTCTTAAATGTTTTAATGGAGGTATTATATAGGTTTAATTTAATCTGTTTTAGTCTGAATTGTCAATTCTGTCAATGTTTAGATACCCTAGTTGACTTGAGAATGTATGGCTTAAGTAGCAGTCGAAAGTGGCAAGTCAACTAAGGGCTCCCACTGTGGAAGAAGAGCCAATATCCCCGAATATTATTGTTTCTTTAGATATTTTTAAACAGTATATGCAAAAAATAATATTGCAAAGAATCAGACAATCAGCAGGGTTAAATGTGTGGGGCACTTGCATTTTTTTCTGTTTGTTTTTTGGGTAGGAAAGTGAGTTTACTGGCAAGAGTTTATTACAATTGTGAAAGTGTTCAGTTGATTTAGCTTTTCTCTGGATTTCATAATAAAGTTGATTTCCTACAGATGATTGAATGGACTTTGTTTGTTTTGTGAGTTATGTGTATTGAATTCTGTCTTCAAGTTACAACTCTCACAAGACAGGAGATGCTGGATAATTCCAATGGAGCAGAAACCAGGGGACCTGCTGATGGCACTTCTGGAGCACAACCAAGAAATTGCGTTTTACAACACACTCATTTTAAACATACAGTAGATCAAACCCATCTTTATACACAAGTGGTCCACAACACAGTCCTGGGTAGCTGTCCTGCTTTTCTGATGGAAGGCCATAGACAGCCAGGACAGTAACATTTAGTAATGACAACCACTTTGGACCGTATCCCAATAGATTATTGGGTGTGCCAATGAAGTGGTGCAGCTGCAGGTGATAGTTGTGGAAAATAATCCAAATGAATCTCCACACCACACCCTTGGTACAGGACAGGTTGACTTACAGTACCAGTCAAAAGTTTGGACACACCTACTCATTCCAGGGTTTTTCTTTATTTGTACTATTATCTACATTGTAGAATAATAGTGAAGACATCAAAGCTATGAAATAACACATATGGAATGTAGTAACCAAAGAAGTGTTAAAATATATTATATATTTGAGATTCTTCAAAGTAGCCACCCTTTGCCTTGACGGCTTTGCACACTCTTGGCATTCTCTCAACCATCTTCATGAGGTAGTCACCTGGAATGCATTTCAATTAACAGGTGTGCCTTGTTAAAAGTTAATTTGTGGAATTTATTTCCTTCTTAATGCGTTTGAGACAATCAGTTGTATTGTGACAAGGTAGGGTTGGTATACAGAAGATAGCCCTATTTGGTAGGTCCATATTATGGCAAGAACAGCTCAAATAAGCAAAGAGAACTGACAGTCCATAATTACTTTAAGACATGAAGATCAGTCAATCTGGAACATTTCAAGAACTTTTAAAGTTTCTTCAAGTGCAGTCGCAAAAACCATCAAGCGTTATGATGAAACTGGCTCTCATGAGGACCGCCACAGGAAAGGAAGACCCAGAGTTACCTCTGCTGCAGAGGATAAGTTCATTAGTTACCAGCCTCAGAAATAGGCAATTAACTGCACCTCAGATTGCAGCCCAAATAAATGCCTCACAGAGTTCAAGTAACAGACATCTCAATATCAACTGTTCAGAGGATACTGCGTGAATCAGGCCTTCATGGTCGAATTGCTGCAAAGAAACCCCTACTAAAGTACACCAATAAGAAGAAGAGACTTGCTTGGGCCAAGAAACACGAGCAATGGACATTAGACTGGTGGAAATCTGTCCTTTGGTCTGATGAGTCCAAATTTGAGATTTCTGGTTCCAACCGCTGTGTCTTTGTGAGACAGAGTAGATGAACGGATTATCTCCGCATGTGGTTCCCACCGTGAAGCATGGAGGAGGTGGTGTGATGGTGCTTTGCTGGTGACACTGTCAGTGATTTATTTAGAATTCAAGGCACACTTAACCAGCATGGCTACCACAGCATTCTGCAGCGATACACCATCCCATCTGGTTTGCGTTTAGTGGGACTATCATTTGTTTTTCAACAGGAAAATGACCCTAAACACACATCCAGGCTGTGTAAGGGCTATTTAACCAAGGAGAGTGATGGAGTGCTGCATCAGATGACCTGGCCTCCACACTCACCTGACCTCAACCCAACTGAGATGGTTTGGGATGAGTTGGACTGCAGAGTGAAGGAAAAGCAGCCAACAAGTGCTCAGCATATGTGGGAACTCCTTCAAGACCATTGGAAAGCATTCCAGGTGACTACCTCATGAAGCTGGTTGAGAGACTGCCAAGAGTTTGCAAAGCTGTCATCAAGGCAAAGGATGGCTACTTTTAAGAATATAAAATATTTTGATTTGTTTAACACTTTTTTGGTTACTACATGATTCCATATGTGTTATTTCATAGTTTTGATGTCTTCACTATTATTCTACAATGTAGAAAATAGTAAAAATAAAAACCCTTGAATGAGTAGGCGTGTCCAAACTTTTGACTGGTACTGTATGTTGAACAAACCTAATCCCGTAATTTTTTATTCTATAAATGGAGTACCTGACTGAGTTTAAATACTCCTGAATTCTACTTTAGCTCCAGAAATCCACTAGCCTGGCTACTTGACATTTCCCCTCCATTCCTTCAAAAGGGGTTTAATCCTTCATTTACAGTAAACCAACAATGAAACGGGGGATAGTGTTCATTGCTGCACCTCATGTGTTTTTCCATCCTCTTCCCTTACTTATCCTTAGTCATACAGCTAGAGCTATTGAAACGGTGTAGAATGCACCTCTTTTCCATAAAAGGCCTTTTCTGGGCCGCTGCAGATTCCCAGAAGCCGGCTTATTTGAGTTCTCTCTGCTCTCGCGCCTCTCACACACCATTAGTGCTTCTGTTAAGAGGGAGACACTTTGGATATTTAGTAAACGTCACCCTGTCCCACCACTTCACAACTTCAACTAGGCCATCAAGTGATATTCCGGTCCAGCAGAGATCCTTAACCAATCAAAAGCAGGGTTATTGCCATGTGCCACATTTTGGTATGACCAAGACAAAAAGCATGTTTCAGCTGTGCAGTGTGTGCTACTGTTCCCTGAACCATGCTTGTTCCCGTTCATACCAGTATCTCAATTCTGATTATCTTGCTTTGGAATAAGTTTTACTTCAAAAACAGCACTCAGGTCTTTCCTGAAGTTAGATTTGCTTGCCACCAACACGCTTCCTGTCAATGAGAAAACCAATAACTGTAAAAGTTAGATGCAGCTTAATCTTTTACAAAACACCTTTAACATACCAGCTACTGTAGGTACAGTTTAACATGTTTACATTCCTTACTATATATTAACATTTGCATATACATCTAGCTTTTCAAAAATAACTTGGACAGCATAGTCGATAAAAATTTTTTTTAAACAACACAGCTCCTCCAAAAACTGACATATTAAGCAGCACGGCCCTATAAGCAATAATACAGATACTTGTGCCCTTCACAATCATCAATGCCTCTTCTTTTAAAACTTGCCCTTCAGTTCCCCAATAACCATATGGAGCATTTTCCAGTCTAGGTAGGCCACCAGGCCCCCCTGGTTGGCCCAGCGGTCTGCCCCAGGGCTCTCTGAGTGGGATTGGTGGTAGGTCAGTTCCCCCTGGTCATGGTGCCCCCCCTCACAGTGGCCGGAGCGGAGGCACTCTTTAAGGTCCAGCATTCCCCCACCAAGTGCAAGGAGCAGGGCATGGGGGCCGCAGGAGTCCCACTTGAAGGTGCTGCCCTCGGAAAGGACATAGACGTCAGCCAGGCCCAGGATCACACACAGGATCTTGTATCCGGCCCCCGAGGCGTACATCAGCCTGTCAGGCCCACACAGAGGGGCCAAGGCCTCCTTCACCACCTGCTTCTCACTGGAGCTCAGCACCACTGATAGTCCTGGACTCTCTGCAGGTCTGTCTTTAGGTCGGAGCACCGAGCAGGCTTTGACGCTCCCACATGACACACCCCAGAAATGCTTCCCCTTCCAGCTGCAACAAATACGCACATCACATCAAACAAATGTAATTAAAAGACAGCTTTGTTGGTGAGAACTGAGCATTACTGAGTATGTTATTTCTGTGTCAGACAGGGTTAACTCTATTTAAATTCAGTCAATTCAGTAAGTGGATTGAAAATAGTAATTGAAAATGAAATTACTTTTTCCAATACTTAAATTGGAAAGAAATGGTCATTTAAATCGACAACTTAAATAGCATTGACCCTAACCCTGGTGTCAAAATTATTGCTGTTCTGGTTCTACAGTAAAATCCAAATTTATTTGTCACATGCTTCGTAAACAACAGGTGTAGACTAACAGTGAAATGCTTACTTACAAGCCCTTCCCAAGAATTCAGAGAGAAAGAAAATAGAGAAATAATAGAAAAGAAATAGTCTCACCCTGTTGGGTCTTTCTGGTTGAAGGGCTGGTTGATGACCCCCATGACTGGTTCCCCAGTGGCTCGGAGGTATACCCCAATCAGAACCAGGGCACACTGCAGACCTGAAGGACAGAGACGGCCCTCCTCCACCACCTCCTCACGACCCTCAATGTACTGGCTAGTGGCATCTGAACGACAACCAAACACATAGAAACAACATATATATATACAGTGGGGAGAACAAGTATTTGATACACTGCCGATTTTGCAGGTTTTCCTACTTACAAAGCATGTAGAGGTCTGTAATTTTTATCATAGGTACACTTCAACTGTGAGAGACGGAATCTAAAACAAAAATCCAGAAAATCACATTGTATGATATTTAAGTAATTAATTTGCATTTTATTGCTTGACATAAGTATTTGATCACCTACCAACCAGTAAGAATTCCGGCTCTCACAGACCTGTTAGTTTTTCTTTAAGAAGCCCTCCTGTTCTCCACTCATTACCTGTATTAACTGCACCTGTTTGAACTCGATACCTGTATAAAAGACACCTGTCCACACACTCAATCAAACAGACTCCAACCTCTCCACAATGGCCAAGACCAGAGAGCTGTGTAAGGACATCAGGGATAAAATTGTAGACCTGCACAAGGCTGGGATGGGCTACAGGACAATAGGCAAGCAGCTTGGTGAGAAGGCAACAACTGTTGGCGCAATTATTAGAAAATGGAAGAAGTTCAAGATGACGGTCAATCACCATCGGTCTGGGGCTCCATGCAAGATCTCACCTCGTGGGGCATCAATGATCATGAGGAACGTGAGGGATCAGCCCAGAACTACACGGCAGGACCTGGTCAATGACCTGAAGAGAGCTGGGACCACAGTCTCAAAGAAAACCATTAGTAACACACTACGCCGTCATGGATTAAAATCCTGCAGCGCACGCAAAGTCCCCCCGCTCAAGCCAGCGCATGTCCAGGCCCGTCTGAAGTTTGCCAATGACCATCTGGATGATCCAGAGGAGGAATGAGAGAAGGTCATGTGGTCTGATGAGACAAAAATAGAGCTTTTTGGTCTAAAGTTTGGAGGAAGAAGAAGGATGAGTACAACCCCAAGAACACCATCCCAACCGTGAAGCATGGAGGTGGAAACATCATTCTTTGGGGATGCTTTTCTGCAAAGGGGACAGGACGACTGCACCATATTGAGGGGAGGATGGATGGGGCCATGTATTGCGAGATCTTGGCCAACAACCTCCTTCCCTCAGTAAGAGCATTGAAGATGGGTCGTGGCTGGGTCTTCCAGCATGACATTGACCTGAAACACACAGGCAGGGCAACTAAGGAGTGGCTCCGTAAGAAGCATCTCAAGGTCCTGGAGTGGCCTAGCCAGTCTCCAGACCTGAACTCAATAGAAAATCTTTGGAGGGAGCTGAATGTCCGTACTGCCCAGCGACAGCCCCGAAACCTGAAGGATCTGGAGAAGGTCTGTGGGCCAAAATCCCTGCTGCAGTGTGTGCAAACCTGGTCAAGACCTACAGGAAACGTATGATCACTGTAATTGCAAACAAAGGTTTCTGTACCAAATATTAAGTTCTGCTTTTCTGATGTATCAAATACTTATGTCATGCAATAAAATGCAAATGAATTACTTAAAAATCATACAATTTGATTTTCTGGATTTTTGTTTTAGATTCCATCTCTCACAGTTGAAGTGTACCTATGATAAAAAATTACAGACCTCTACATGCTTTGTAAGTAGGAAAACCTGCAAAATCGGCAGTGTATCAAATACTTGTTCTCCCCAATGTATATACATGCACACACACACACACACACACACACACAAAGGTATGTGGACACCCCTTCAAATTAGTGGATACGGCAATTTCAGCCACACCTGTTACTGACAGGTGTATAAAATCGAGCACACAGCCATGCAATCTCCATAGACAAATATTGGCAGTAGAATGGCCTTACTGAAGAGCTCAGTAACTTTCCACTTCAGCTAGGATGCCACCTTTCCAACAAGTCAGTTCGTAAAATTTCTGCCCTGCTAGAGCTGTCCCGGTCAACTGTAAGTGCTGTTATTGTGAAGTGGACACGTCTAGGAGCAACAACGGCTCAGCCGCGAAGTGGTAGGCCACAAAAGCTCACAGAACGGGACCGCCGAGTGCTGAAGTGCGTAGCGCATAAAATTAATCTGTTCTCAGTTGCAAAACTCACTCCCAAGTTCCAAACTGCCTCTGGAAGCAACTTCAGCACAATAACTGTTCGTCGTGAGCTTTATCAAATGGGTTTCCATGGCCGAGCAGCCGCAGACAAGCCTAAGATCACCATGCGCAATGCCAAGCGTCGGCTGGAGTGGTGTAAAGCTCGCCGCCATTGGACTTTGGAGCAGTGGAAACACTTTCTCTAGGGTGATGAATCACGCTTCACCATCCGGCAGTCCGACGGACGAATCTGGGTTTGGCAGATGCCAGGAGAACGCTACCTGCCCGAATGCGTAGTGCCAACTGTAAAGTTTGGTGGAGGAGGAATAATGGTCTGGGGCTGTTTTTCATGGTTCGGGCTAGGCCCCTTAGTTCCAGTGATGGGAAATCTTAATGCTACAGCATACAATGACATTCTACACGATTCTGTGCTTCCAACTTTGTGGCAACAGTTTGGGGAAGGCCCTTTCCTGTTTCAGCATGACAATGCCCCCATATACAAAGCGAGGTCCATACAGAAATGGTTTGTCGAGATCGGTGTGGAAGAACTTGACTGGCCTGCACAGAGCCCTGACCTCAACTCCATTGAGATGAATTGGAATGCCGACTGCGAGCCAGGCCTAATCGCCCAACATCAGTGCTCGACCTCACTAATGCTCTTGTGGCTGAATGGAAGCAAGTCCCTGCAGCAATGTTCCAACATCTAGTGGAAAGCCTTCCCATAAGAGTGGCTGTTATAGCTGTTATAGCAGCAAAGGGGGGGGCTGTTATAGCAGCAAAGGGGGGACCAACTCCATATTAATACCCATGATTCTGGAATGAGATGTTCGACGAGCAGGTGTCCACATACTTTTGCTCATGTAGTGTTACTACAATTCATATGTGAATAAACAGTGTGAAAGGACAAGGAAAAATCTATTCCCTGGCGTTTGTGTAGTATTTACACCATACAATAAGTGGATCTGCTCAGTGCTCACACATCCCTTCTAACATTATTCATAATATCATTCCACGTACAGTACAGTCTTCATCGACCTGGCCAAGGCTTTCGACTGTCAACCACCGCATTCTTATTGGCAGACTAAATAGCCTTGGTTTCTCAAATGACTGCCTCGCCTGGTTCACCAACTACTTCTCAGATAGAATTAAATGTGTCAAATCGGAGGGCCTGTTGTCTGGACCTATGGCAGTCTCTATGGGGGTGCCACAGGGTTCAATTCTCGGGCCGACTCTTTTCTCTGTGTATATCAATGATGTCGCTCTTGCTGCTGGTGACGCTCAGATCCACCTCTACGCAGACGAGACCATTTTGTATACATCTGGCCCTTCATTGGACACTGTGTTAACAAACCTCCAAACGAGCTTCAATGCCATACAACACTCCTTCCGTAGCCTCCAACTGCTCTTAAACACTAGTAAAACTAAATGCATGCTCTTCAATCGAACGCTGCTGGCACCCGCCCACCCGACTAGAATCACTACTCTCAGCGGGTCTGACATAGAGTAATCCAGGCACTTGTCATCTCCCGTCTGGATTACTGCAACTCGCTGTTGGCTGGGCTCCCTGCCTGTGCCATTAAACCCCTACAATTTATCCAGAACGCTGCAGCCCGTCTGGTATTCAACCTTCCCAAGTTCTCTCATGTCACCCCGCTCCTCCGCACACTCCACTGGCTTCCAGTTGAGGCTCGCATCTACTACAAGACCATGGTGCTTGCCTACGGAGCTGTGAGGGGAACGGCACCTCCTTACCTTCAGGCTCTGATCAGACCCTACACCCAAACGAGGGCACTACGTTCATCCACCTCTGGCCTATTAGCCCCCCTACCTCTACGGAAGCACAGTTCCCAGTCAAAGCTATTCGCTGCTCTGGCACCGCAATGGTGGAACAAGCTCCCCCACGACGCCAGGACAGCGGAGTCAGTGACCACCTTCCGGAGACACTTGAAACCCTACCTCTTTAAGGAATACCTGGAATATTATAAAAGTAATCCTTCTACCCCCCCCCCATGAAAAAAAAGGTAGTTGTCCCACTGGCTATCATAAGTTGAATGCACCAATTTGTAAGTCGCTCTGGATAAGAGCGTCTGCTAAATGACGTAAATGTAAACGTAAATGTAAACTACAAATACCTAGGTGTCTGGTTAGACTGTAAACTCTCCTTCCAGACTCACATTAAGCATCTCCAATCCAAAGTTAAATCTAGAATCGGCTTCCTATTTCGCAACAAAGCCTCCTTCAGTCATGCTGCCAAACATGCCCTCGTAAAACTGACTATCCTACCGATCCTTGACTTCGGCGATGACATTTACAAAATAGCCTCCAACACTCTACTCAGCAAATTGGATGTAGTCTATCACAGTGCCATCCGTTTTGTCACCAAAGCCCCATATACTACACACCACTGTGACCTGTACACTCTTGTTGGCTGGTCCTCACTACATATTCGTCGCCAAACTCACTGGCTCCAGGTCATCTATAAATCGCTGCTAGGCAAATCCCCGCCTTATCTTAGCTCATTGGTCACCATAGCAACACCCACCCATAGTATGCGCTCCAGCAGGTATATCTCACTGGTCATCCCCAAAGCCAACACCTCCTTTGCCCGCCATTCCTTCCAGTTCTC
Source organism: Coregonus clupeaformis (assembly GCF_020615455.1). Classification (NCBI taxonomy): domain Eukaryota; kingdom Metazoa; phylum Chordata; class Actinopteri; order Salmoniformes; family Salmonidae; genus Coregonus; species Coregonus clupeaformis. The sequence goes on from NW_025533498.1 coordinate 330,986, forward strand.
TGCTGCCAATGACTGGAACAAACTGCAAAAATCTCTGAAGCTGGAGACTTATCTCCCTCACTAACTTTAAGCATCAGTTGTCAGAGCACCTTACCGATCACTGCACCTGTACACAGCCCATCTGAAATTAGCCCACCCAACTACCTCATCCCCATATTGTTATTTATTTTGCTAATTTGCACCCCAGTATCTCTATTTGCACATCATCTCTTGCACATCTATCATTCCAGTGTTCATTATTTTGCACTATGGCCTATTTATTGCCTTACCTCCATAACTTGCTACATTTGCACACACTGTATATATATTTTCTGTTGTATTTTTGAATTTTTGTTTTGTTTACCCCATATGTAACTCTGTGTTGTTGTTTTTAAATCGCACTGCTTTGCTTGATCTTGGCCTGGTCGCAGTTGTAAATGAGAACTTGTTCTCAACTGGCTTACCTGGTTAAATAAAGGTTAAATAAAAATAAAATGAAAAACCAGTCAAAAGTTTGGACACACCTACTCATTCAAGGGTTTTTCTTTATTTTTACTATTTTCTACTATGTAGAATAATAGTGAAAACATCAAAACAATGAAATAACACATATGGAATCATGTAGTAACCAAAAAAAGTGTTAAACAAATCCAAATATATTTTAAGCCACGCTTTGCCTTGATGACAGCTTTTCAAACTCTTGGCATTCCCTCAACCAGCTTCACCTGGAATGCTTTTCCAACAGTCTTGAAGGAGTTCCCACATATGCTGAGCACTTGTTGGCTGCTTTTCCTTCACTCTGACGTCCGACTCATCCCAAACCAACTCAGTTGGGTTGAGGTCGGGTGATTGTGGTGGCCAGGTCATCTGATGCAGCACTCCATCACTCTCCTTCTTGGTCAAATAGCCCTTACACAGCCTGGAGGTGTGTTGGGTCATTGTCCTGTTAAAAAACAAATGATAGTCCCACTAAGCCCAAACCAGATGGGATGGCGTATCGCTGCAGAATGCTGTGGTAGCCATGCTGGTTAAGTGTGCCTTGAATTCTAAATTAAATCACAGACAGTGTCACGAGCAAAGCACCCCCACACCATAACACCTCCTCCTCCATGCTTTATGGTGGGAACTAGACATGCGGAGATCATCCGTTCACGGTGGTTGGAACCAAAAATCTCAAATTTGGACTCCAGACCAAAGGACACATTTCCACCGGTCTAATGTCCATTGCTTGTGTTTCTTAGCCCAAGCAAGTCTCTTCTTCTTATTGGTGTACTTTAGTAGTGGTTTCTTCGCAGCAATTCGACCATGAAGGCCTGATTCACACAGTCTCCTCTGAACAGTTGAAGTTGAGATGTGTCTGTTACTTCAACTCTGTGAAGTATTTATTTGGGCTGCAATTTCTGAGGCTGGTAACTCTAATGAACTTATCCTCTGCAGCAGAGGTCACTCTGGGTCTTCCATTCCTGTGACAGGCCTCATGAGAGCCAGTTTCATCATAGCGCTTGATGGTTTTTGCAACTGCACTTGAAGAAACTTTCAAAGTTCTTGAAATGTTCCATATTGACTGACCTTCATGTCTGAAAAGTAATGATGGACTGTTGTTTCTCTTTGCTTATTTGAGCTGTTCTTGCCATAATATGGACTTGGTATTTTACCAAATAGGGCTATCTTCTGTATACCCCCCCTACCTTGTCACAACACAACTAAATGGCTCAAACGCATTAAGAAGGAAATAAATTCCACAAATTAACTTTTAAGAAGGAACACCTGTTAATTGAAATGCATTCCAGGTGACTACCTCATGAAGCTGGTTGAGAGAATGCCAAGAGTGTGCAAAGCTGTCATCCCTCAGGGGTGCGTGCTCAGTCCCCTCCTGTACTCCCTGTTCACCCATGACTGCATGGCCAGGCACGACTCCATCATTAAGTTTGCCGACGACACAACAGTGGTAGGCCTGATCACCGACAACGATGAGACAGCCTATAGGGAGGAGGTCAGAGACCTGGCCGTGTGGTGCCAGGATAACAACCTCTCCCTCAACGTGACCAAGACAAAGGAGATGATTGTGGACTACAGGAAAAAAAAGAGGACTGAGCACGCCCCCATTCTCATCGACAGGGGCTGTAGTGGAACAGGTTGAGAGCTTCAAGTTCCTTGGTGTCCACATCACCAACGAACTATCATGGTCCAAACACACCAAGACAGTCGTGAAGAGGGCACAACAAAGCCTATTCCCCCTCAGGAGACTGAAAAGATTTGGCATGGGTCCTCAGATCCTCAAAGATATACAGCTGCACCATCGAGAGCATCCTGACTGGTTGCATCACCGCCTGGTATGGCAAACTGCTCGGCCTCCGACCGCAAGGCACTACAGAGGGTAGTGCGTACAGCCCAGTACATCACTGGGGCCAAGCTTCCTGCCATCCAGGACTTCTATACCAGGCGGTGTCAGAGGAAGGCCCTCAAAATTGTCAAAGACTCCAGCCACCCTAGTCATAGACTGTTCTCTCTGCTACCGCACGGCAAGCGGTACCGGAGTGCCAAGTCTAGGTCCAAAAGGCTTCTCAACAGCTTCTACACTCAAGCCATAAGACTCCTGACCAGCTAATCATGGCTACCCAGACTATTTTCACTGCCCCCCACCCAATCTTTTTATGCTGCTGCTCCTCTGTTAATTATTTATGCATAGTCACTTTAACTCTACCCACATGTACATATTACCTCAACTAGCCGGTGCCCCCGCACATTGACTCTGCACCGGTACCCCCCTGTATATAGCCTCCCTACTGTTATTTTATTTTACTTCTGCTCTTTTTTTCTCAACACTTTTTTGTTGTTGTTTTATTTTAGTTTTTTTTAAACAAAATAAATGCATTGTTGGTTAAGGGCTGTAAGTAAGCATTTCACGGTAATGTCTACACCTGTTGTATTCGGCGCATGTGGCAAATAAAATTTGATGGCAAAGGGTGGCTATTTGAAGAATCTCAAATATAAAATATATTTTGATTTGTTTAACACTTTTTTGGTTACTACATAATTCCATATGTGTTATTTCATAGTTTTGATGTCTTCACTATTATTCTACAATGTAAAAAATAGTAAAAATAAATAAAAAGGCTTGAATGAGTAGGTGTGTCCAAACTTTTGACTGGTAGTGTATATCTACGAAGACAACAAATCGGGTTTTTAAATAGTGACTCCTGGTCAGGTATTACCGATGGGGTCGATCCAGATGCCCAGGTCAGAGGGGCTGAGGGGTATGTGGAGGTCGTCTGTGCCCGTGTCTTTGAGTGTGAGCGTAGCGTCCTGGTGGATGGCACATGCCAGTAGAGTCGCCGCCGTCTGGTCCCCGTCCAGCACCGTGGCCAGCAACGTGGCCGTCTCCTTCTCTGTCCCACACACTGTGACGATCACACTCTCCCCTGGGACGCATGCATGAACACACACACACGCACAGCCAACATGTAGTCGACAAGTCCAGTGCTATTCAAAAATTTGATTATATAGTGGAATTGTTGCTCTTACCTATCTGTGTAGTAAGTAACACTGTTATTACCCAAGTAGCTGTATAATGTTTCAAAGTAATAATAGTAATTGTGGATGCCGTTTCTACTAACCTAGTCCATTTTCAAACTGGTTAGACTCCTCTCCTTGTATATGGTCAATCATTTCGGGAAACTAAGGTAAAACAGGATAAAACCAGTAGAGGGGTTAGGGTTGCCAAAAACATTTTATCATACTAGAGAGGGATATATAATAAATCCTCCTCATTCTGATAACATGTGAAGTGTTTTGGTTCCTTTACCTGAGCTCCAACATCATGGCGGATCATCTCTTGGATTACCACATCGGCCAACGTCTTGAAGTCCTGGACAAACTTCTTGTTCTTGTCCACCCCAGTCTTCTCCTGGACCAGCAGCTGGAAGAGAGGGGCCTCCTGCCTGCACACGCGGGCCACGTTGGCCGCCTTCTCTGCCACACGCAGCAGCAGCTTCAGCAGATCAGCCATACCTGCCTGACACCTGACCTGAGAGAGAGCGCGAGAGAGAGAGGGTTAACACATTAAATTCCTATGTGTAGGCTAGAGGGTCATTAGATAGTACCTTAGATATGGGGTCAGAGTTTCTGGAAGAGGGTGTTTTCCCCAAAACATGTTGTGCCACGGCATGGCTGACCTGAGGAGTTACAAAATGTTCTTCTGACTCTCCAGATAAGATATTTATTTTTTTGCCACAGCCTAGTAGTCTGCCATAGCTTCTCTCAATGGGGAAAGGATCTTGAAGACATTAAAGACTGTTACTCTGTAGGGGTTATAATGAAGCAATTGACTGAATTACCTGGGGAGGTCTACTCTGATATTTAAAGTTTGTGAGTGTGTGTGTGGCCTGCCTCTGGGTCCATGCCTAATTATAGCCTCTCAAATAATGAAACCAGGACATCTCTATCTGACTGCAAAGGAAAAGAATGATCCCCATTTAATAAGAAATAACCTAGACTGTTTAATAAAACCATGCACTCTATCCACATGCAAACTGCATCCATCCACATACAAAAACTTCAAAGAAGTCCAGTAGCCTAAAAGCCAGATCTTTCTGGTTCCTCCTCATTGCTGTAAGTCAAGACAATCTATGGCATTTGGGCAAGTTGAGGCAGCTGTGTGGTTGCCCCATTTTTTTTTACTGAATACAGCCAAAGTGTTAATCTGTTGTGGCCCTGAAAACAAGTGATGTCTGAAGACAAAATATTTAAAAAAGAGTTACACTTATTACAATCTTATTCAAATATGACTAGGGTTCACTGTCAAGAATAGGTTACTGAAACAGAGAACAGGAAAGCAAGCACGACTAGGCATACAGTGCCTTTTTCCACATTTTGTTACGTTACAGCCTTATTCTAAAATGTATTAAATCGTTTTCCCCCCCTCATCAATCTACACACAATACCCCATAATGACAACGCAAAAACAGGTTTTTCGAATTTTTTGCTAATTTATAAAATAAAATAAACTGAAATATCACATTTACATAAGTATTCAGATCCTTTACTCAGTACTTTGTTGAAGCACCTTTGGCAGCGATTACAGCATTGAGTCTTCTTGGGTATGACGCTACAAGCTTCGCATACCTGTATTTGGGGAGTTTGTCCCATTCTTCTCTGCAGATCCTCTTAAGCTCTGTCAGGTTGGATGGGGAGCGTTACTGCACAGTTATTTTCAGGTCTCTCCAGTGATGTTCGATCGGGTTCAAGTCCGGGCTCTGGCTGGGCCACTCAAGGACATTCAGAGACTTGTCCCGAAGCCACTCCTGCTTTGTCTTGGCTGTGTGCTTAGGGTCGTTGTCCTGTTGGAAGGTGAACCTTTGCCCCAGTCTGAGGTCCTGAGCGCTCTGGAGCAGGTTTTCATCAAGGATCTCTCTGTACTTCGCTCCGTTCATCTTTGCCTAGATCCTGACTAGTCTCCCAGTCCCTGCCGCTGAAAAACATCCCCACACCATGATGCTGCCACCACCATGCTTCACCGTAGGGATGGAGCCAGGTTTCCTCCAGACGTGACGCTTGGCATTCAGGCCAAAGAGTTCAATCTTGGTTTCATCAGACCAGACAATCTTGTTTCTCATGGTCAGAGTCTTTAGGTGCCTTTTGGCAAACACCAAGCGAGCTGTCATGTGCCTTTTACTGAGGAGTGGCTTTCGTCTGGCCACTCTACCATAAAGGCCTGATTGGTGGAGTGCTGCAGAGATGGTTGTCCTTCTGGGAGGTTCTCCCATCTCCACAGAGGAACTCTGGAGCTCTGTCAGAGTCACCATCAGGTTCTTGGTCACCTCCCTGACCAAGGCCCTTCTCCCCCGATTGCTCAGTTTGGTCAGGCGGCCGGCTCTACGAAGAGCCTTGGTGGTTCCAAACTTCTAACATTTAAGAAAGATGGAGGCCACTGTGTTCTTGGGGACCTTCAATGCTGCAGAAATGTTTTGGTTCCCTTCCCCAGGTCTGTGCCTCTACACAATCCTGTCTCTGAGCTCTACAGACAATTCCTTCGACTTGGTTTTTGCTCTGACATGCATGGTCAACTGTGGGACCTCATATAGACAGGTATGTGCCTTTCCAAATCATGTCCAATCAATATAATTTACCACAGGTGGCCTCCAATCAAGTTGTAGAAACATCTCAAGGATAATCAATGGAAACAGGATGTTTTGTACACTCACTCTAAATGCAAAATCATTTAAAAGTCAAATTGCGTCGCCGGTCACTCAGTAATGTCACGCCTCCATCCAGAATATAGGCTACGGTACGTGCGCATATTTCACGCACCTGTAGTTCATTACGGTAGGAGAAAAAAACTATCAACAAAGCCACTCCGCACTTGAGTAGGCTATCTGAGCAACACGGACGAATCTAGAAATGAAGCCAAAATGTCTTAATATAAAAATGATATCAACAGTGAATGCTACCTTACGTTAAATCATTGTAGCTTATATTACTCTTACCGGGAAAGGTTCCGGCTGATTCGTACTTTGGTATTTTCTCGTCTATCTCCCTTCGAAGCTGGCCTGTCACGATCACTGAAAATGTTGCCTGTGTCAATGCACGCAGGATGAGGATTGCATGAATGGGCGTGAAGCCGTGTAGGCTAGTCTACAGTCCGCTACAAAAACAAATGTACTACGGGCAACACTCAGATGTCGAGGATCTCAATTCCTTACTTCAGGGAAGGAGTTGCCTATTCTTGTTTGATTACGTCGGTGCATATGTTGCGTATGGGAAGGGCGGACGGAGGTGATTTTCCACTGAGTTCGCAAAGGCTTTTCCTGCGTAGACAACGTGGGCAGAGTTTAGAATGTAGTACTTACTGTAGCCTAGCAGTGTAGAGTTTGTATGCTGCTACAATGTAACCTAATTTAGCATGCGTAAAAGTAAACAATGTAACAATGCTACAATGTAATTACTGAACTTCAACACTTCTAGACCCGCCTACGGCGTAGTAGGCATGTTTATTTCCTACAACATATACTTATTCTACATCCCTCAATACAGGACAGGGCAAAAGCTATGCAACACAACATTTAGAAGTCTATTCTTCTCCCAATCATTGCATCAATTCTAAATGCTAAATCCAAGGTAAATGCTCAATCCAAGGTAAAGGTGACCTATGCAGCTAAATTCATGTAAACTCGCGGGATAAGGCGGCTTTGCAAAGCTAAAGGTGACCTGAACAAATATTATCCTATGTGCAATTGTCATTTGATATGAACACAACAGTAAAATAATCCTAATAAGTGACCAAATTGAAGAGGAAATGGTTTTAGTGGCGCCCTAAATTGCTCCTCTATTACCACCAGAAGCATCCATTATCATGCTGCATACATCAAGCATTACTGTAGTAGGCCTGCATGGACACTGTACGTCCCAAATGGCACCCTATTCCCTTTATAGTGCACTACGTTTGACCAGGGCTCATACGACCAGAGCCCATAAAAAGTAATGCACTTTAAAGAGAATAGGGTGCCATTTGTGACAGAACCGCTGACTGCCAGGAGCTTTCATATGGTTGATCAATACAGTTTAGCTATTCACAGCACTGAGGCGAGAGGCAGCTAAACACACAACCACCGCACAAGGGTAATAATATCCCAAATCACACCCTATTCCCTATCAAAAGTGCACTACCTTTGATCAGAGCCCTATAGGTCCTGGTCAAAAGAAGTGCTCTATAAAGGGAATAGGGTGCCTTTTGGGACATTAACAATGGGTGTCTCAGTCTTAGAGCATCAGTTTGCCAGTAAATTACCAAGTCTCACAATACAGCAAAAGAAGGGTGGGTTTCTGTCTTCAAATGCAGGTAATATAATAAAGCAAATAATTTAGCAGTAATGATTGCATTTGCATGGCATTGATTGTGTAGATAATTGAGGAAAATCATTTTGGTGTTGTATTGTCCCATGCCTATTGTCATTCTGTAGTTGTCCATGTCATTTCGTATTTCACTCTATGGTCGGATGATCTAAATGAGCTTTCATTTGTGTCCATTTATAAGATGATAAGGTGAACACAATGTAAATTTATTTGAACATTGAGTTTAGCTAAGGACAGAGGAGCCATATGATACCACATACAATGAAATCATAGGCTATGATACTATACAATTCTAAATATGCCTTATAAGACTGGCTATGTTCCTAATCTTATAAGGAGTCTCTATGAAACAAGTTAAAAACAGTGGTCATTCAAATACTTTTTGTATTTAATGACAATTTACTTGAATAATATTGAAATAGAGTTTTGATAGGTGATGTGTGCTTGCTGTATCTGTGTTTTGTGCATAGAGTGTGTTATATATGTAATTCTATGGCACTGTGTTCCTGAAAGAAAACTGAGCGGAGCGTGTCAGAACTAGAGAGTTCCATGATCCCCATCATCCATGTGTTCCATAAATACTCGGGCCACAAGTGCAAGCTGAAGAAGGCAGAGCTCAAAGATATTATCAATAATGAGATGAGTCACTTCATCATTGTGAGTCACTCTCTGGTTTGTATTCCAAATGGCACCCTATTCCCTATATAGTGCACTACTTTTGACCAGAGCCCTACGGGCTCATCCAATTAGAAAAATATGAATTGTTTTTTAGCCTTCTGTATGAATAAAAAATTATATAATAAATAATTACATTGAACAGCTGATTGTAATGATTTAGATGACTATTCTATGATTATTAGATTATTACACTTTACTTAAAGCCTGCAGGTCTATGTGTTATTACTTGTTATAAGCATGAAAGGGCCTATACAGGACATTTTTAACTCAAATAACCTGACACAAATTATAATCTGACACAGATTCATTTTTACTGTTGACTGTTCTTGTCTCTTTTAAGAAATTCCAAGAGAATCGGACTCTGGATGTGCTGTTTGCAGACCTGGACCAGAACAGAGACCTGGAGATTGACTTCCAAGAGTTCATCGTGTTGATCGCCATGATGATGTCAGCGTGCCACGACCTCTTCAGCCCAGATCACAACCATTAGTGACACAATGTAAAGGCGGGATTGTGTTTGAGCAAAACACACATACAGTACATACAGTGTAACCCTCTCTCATAAAGATGAAAATATGATGAAGCTCCTTTGTTTACATGCCATTGAATTTATTATGGTATAGTAGTTGTATATATAAACATTTAACAAATCAATGACAACAATACATAGATGCCTACATAACAATATGTATTGTGAAAATAGTGAAATTACAGATACATTCAAGAGAACACTGAGTCCACTTGATTTTGAGTTTTGTGTCTTGCATTGTGGAGAGACACGTGAAATGGACCATTCTATCACAAAGTGGTCGTAAGGCTATTTCTATTCCTCTCCCCTCACCCTCTTAGATGGCGTTCCATAAATTCCAGGGTCCTCTTCCAGGCATCTTCTTGGGCAGCAGCGTGGGGTGCCAGGTGCCCTCCCCAGAGAGTGATCACTATAGGAGAAAAAAACATAACAGGACAGCATGGGAAATAACCAGGAAAAATGAATCATACTGTCATCCTCTCATTGAGAGATAAGTTAATTAAAATGTCTATTACCCTTCCTTCTATTACCTTTTTTGGAAACCCTTTAAATGTGAATGCATATGTTAGTGCTTGTAACTGGAGATAGAGATCAAGAATAAAGGACTGAGAAATTGACTTCAAGACAAATCTTTCAAAGTATGATTATCATTTTAGGATACAATCAATGTCTATTTACAAAAAGTACCACTGAAAACAAGGTCATAACAGCATGACAAACTAAATATGAAAGAGAGGTGAAGGTGTGTATGGGAGGAGAGGAGGACCCACGTTTCTTTGGTCGGGTGGTCCACATGGAGCTTCGTGCGTTGGGGGTGTAGGGTGGCTCAATCAGGTGGCCAGCACCCAGGTATGACAGGCGGGTGAACAGGTGGGATCTACCAGCATCTTTAAGCTTCTTCTCAATCTGAAAACCAAGGAGATATACAGTATGTTCATTCAACTGTTCACGACATTTGACGACATTTGGAAAAGTTATTACTATCAGCAGCTATGACTAGGACACTAGCTATATACTACCATAGTATGGCATATTGTAGGTTTAATGGTAAGGACATCCCATGAAGTAGGCTTACCTCATCTGCGTTCTCAATAGCTGCACAGCTCAAGTCATCTTCACCCACAATGTACAGTAGGGGGCAACACAGGTTTTCAACCTGCACAGACAGAGGATATATGTGGTCCTCTGTAGCTCAATTGGTAGAGCATGGCGCTTGTAACGCCAGGGTAGTGGGTTCGATCCCCTAAACCCATACGTAAAAATGTATGCGCACATGACTAAGTTGCTTTGGATAAAAGCGTCTGCTAAATGGCTTATTATTATTATATAATTGTTGATGTAACCCTAGGAAACAAATTCTACATTAATTTCCACAAATACCACACAAGCTGCACAGGTACTCCTATACTATAAATAAAATGATATGATAACATAGAGTATGGTAACATTTTCTGTGCAGCTGGCTGGAGGGGGTTCTTGACCCCATCAACAACACTTGAGTGTCGTACCTTTGCTTTGTTCTCAGGTGGAATGTTGTTGGGCATGGACACTTCTCTGAAGCTGACGTAGCCCTGTTCATCATAACTCCAGTGCTTCTGATCCCTATAACATAACAATGGGTGGGATAAGAAAAGAGTAGCACCCCTCTCGACAATAACACAATATACTGAGAATTATCTAATTTTGTCCCTGTAAAGTCATCTTTCAGGCATACTATCATTTTCAAAACATCACAATACTTGAATATGTTAACTATATTTCAATATTGCTATAATGTTAAAAACAGTTCTTCAAAAGCTTATTTCTGTCCTATGTTTCCATGGTAACTAACCCTTCAAAGCTTTCGGTCTGGCCATCGCTGTCCGATAGTTTGTTGATACTTCCTATTGGACCATTGACTCCTATCACACACCTGGGCTGAGACAAAGAAACTGAGTGAATGGAAATCCCAGGAATTTCTAATCAGATGCAATCCTACATGCAGACTCATATACAGTGAGCTCCAAAAGTATTGGGACAGTGACACATTTTTTGTTGTTTTGGCTCGGTACTCCAACACTTTGAATGTAAATTTACATTACATTTAAGTCATTTAGAAGACCCTCTTATCCAGAGCTACTTACAGGAGCAATTAGGGTAAAGTGCTTTACTCAAGGCCACAGACAGATTTTTCACCTAGTCGGCTCGGGGATTCGAACCAGCCACTTTTCGGTTACTGGCCCAATGCGCTTAACAATTATTTACAATAAAAGTGACTCCAAAATGACACAATACCTTATTTACCATTAATTTATATTGGGCACAAAATAATCTCAAACACAACCAAAACAAACAGCAAATCATCCAACAAGTTTGTAGGGTCACAAGCTTGATGTAATCATTGCGTGCTAGGAATATGGGACCAAATACTAAACTTTTGATCACATATAAGTGAATTTGTCCCAATATATTTTGTCCCCTAAAACGGGGAGACTATGTACAAAAAGTGCTGTAATTTCTAAAAGGTTTACCCAATATGGATGAGTGCAGACTGTCAACTTAAAGCTGACAGTCTGCACTTTAACCTCATAGTCATTGTATCCGTTTAAATCCAAAGTACTGGAGTACAGAGCCAAAACAACTAAAAACGTGTCACTGTCCCAATTCTTTTGGAGCTCACTGTAACTCATCATACTCATGACATAGGTCTTTCATATTTGTATGTAACCTTTATTCTCGACTTTCTCTTTTACCCAAATTCTGGTCATTCCACCTCAGACTACATATTTGGAAGGCTAATCGTTGTTTGATGACTGGTATGGAATAATCCAGATGACTGCTTCAGGGGGTTGTATGGCCAGACTTACATTGACACCAATCTGAGTGGCGATTCGCAGAGCCAGGTAGACTCCGAACGAGAGGCCAATGATCCCCAGCCTGTCCCCACACACCTGGGGGTGGTCCTGGAGAAACTGGAATGCAGCCTTTCAACGCCCATTGAGAAAACAAGGAAGAAAGATAATTTTGCTGAGGTGCCAGAATGTTATGTTCATACAGGGGTGTATTACCTAGCTACTTTGAAACCTAGCACTACCTAGGGCTGTTACGGTGACCGTATTGCCGCCACATCGGCAGTCACGAGTCCTAACCGCAGTCAAATTCCACGTGACCATTGAGTCACGGTAACTAAGCTTCTCCTACACTGCGCTCTGATGCCGCTGATGGTCATTAGTAGCCTATCAAACTTACTAACTGCCAGTCGCTATTGGCCGGTACTCAGCGCTCTATTGTTCCCTCTAATCACGCTGACATCAATGCAAATGCGATCGAAAACCAAATCAAACTCTTCATGAGAGCTGGCATTCAGAGTTTGAGCGGAATAGGATCACCTGTTGCACAGCGAGAGCCAGCTCTTCATAGCTGGTTGATGCATGGAATTAAATGTGTTCCTATAAGCCCATGTTGTGCTACATTTCTATAGGCTAAGCACTACCCCCTTATTACCTTAAAGTAGGCATCTCTCACATTGATAGTGTTGAGTGGACCAGGGATGTCTTTGTGGCCAAAGTAGGCCAGGGAGAGACTGGCAAATCCCCGGGAAGCAAACAAGGCTGAGCGGTACTCTATCAGCCCCCCGCCCATACCCCACAGGTCCACCATGGCTGGGAATGGACCTGGACCTATGGAGGCAACAAAAGAGGACACCACAACACCCTCAGTATTGGAATAAAGCCTCAGTCATAATAGTTTGTGTAAAGATACTCTGTAACCTTGTGTTATAATCTAAGATTCTAAATGTGATTTGATATGTACAATTTATCAAAGCAATCACCCTTTTCCCTCAGACCTAGTTCTTACCTGGGGGTAAGAACAAGGTCCCCACTACTCCATTCTGCCGAATTTCTATTCTCCGGACGCCTGGTGCCATGTACCAGCGTTCAACAGTCACTGCAGCCAGCTCCTGTTCCCCTCTCTGCCACTGCTCCTTGTTGGAACCCTCACTGGGTGGAACCGGAATATGACCCTCTAATAAGGACAACTGTACTGAGTACGGAGTCTCAACGTTTTTCTTCCGAAGCCTGTGGGAAAATGTACAGATGAAACTGTCACTATCATGGCCTTTGTATACAAACCCCAACACTGTATCGCGATAACTCCTGGCCCATAGACTACTTTGAAAATAAGGAAATAGGGTGATTCCTCACAAAACTAGAACAAAAAAAGACCAAGGGTCCTTTGGACGTAGTTTACAAATACAGAAAAATTTGCCAAATCTAAAATGTTATATTTTGTATATTAATGTTGTGGTCCTCTGTAGCTCAATTGGTAGAGCATGGTAATTGTAACGCCAGGGTAGTGGGTTCGATCCCCGGGACCACCCATACGTAAAAATGTATGCACACATGACTGTAAGTCGCTTTGGATAAAAGCGTCTGCTAAATGGCATATTATTATTATTATTATTATAATATTTTTCTATATTCATAAATGTGTTATTGAAATCAAAATACTACTCATATTACAGAGTATGCAGTAAAGCTTCATGTGACACCAGCTTTGTAGCACCTACAGAAAGGCCAAAAATTCACAAAAATTCCAACTACAACTAATTATTTCTCAATTATGCTTTAAGATACAAATATTAAATATATGTCAACATTCCATCCTCCAAAGGACCCTTCTATGGATTACATTTAATGAAAATCCCCAAAATCATGGTCTTTTTTTGTTCTAGTTTTGTGAGGAATCACCCAATATATACGTAATTTTATAATTTTGATGAACTATCCCTTTTAAAAATCTTTAGTGTTGATTGACTTCGTTGAACAATAGCATTTGTCTCTGAATCATATTCAATGTGACCATAGCTTCGCGCGCTTTTTTAGTTATATTCCCTGTTGCTACCTCAGACCCTCTCTCTCTCCAGGTGCAGGCTGCAGGGCCCAAAACAGTCCCATGGGCTCACAGCCCACATAGGAACCCCCTACAGACTCATCTGTGGTCACTGTGAGAAGAAGAGGGTTAGGGGAGGGAGAGAGAGAGAGAGAGAGAGAGTAAATAGAGAGACGGAGAGGGTGAGATAGTCTAAGATTACAAAATAATAGTTGTTGTTCAGACAAAACAATCCGCCATCCGAGATTCCTAGCTCCTGCATACTGTAGCCAGTGATCATATAAATATTGTTACTAATAATTCTACTACTAATATAAACTAGTAATTATATTTCTATGTCAGTGATGTGACTCAACTGTTGACGACACCCATCTCGTCTGTGTTGTAGTGAGAGAGCGCCTCCCATAGGTCACCGTCCTCGTTATGCATATAGGCGCGCACCGTGATAGGTGAGTGAGGGGGAAGGTGATGCCCCTCTAGGGTAATCGGCTCATCTATGAGAGCGCGGGTAGGCGTGGCTGTCAAAAAAGGTGCTGGGCTACAGTACGTCTTCCATCTCACTGGCCCTGAGAAGCACACCAAAACAACATGGGATCAGACAGGGGATTTTGCACTTTGTGCATTTTAGTTACAACGTAAAAGGACAAGATATAAGGAGGTAGAGTGTGGCTGCTTCATAGCCCTGGTGAGACACAGGTGCTTCAATAAATGGAAAATGTGGGAAAGACCAGGTAAAAGAAAGATAGGATAGTCACATAGAACAAAATCATCTCTATTGACAAGGACAAAAGTTTGGTCAATGTAATGTGCTTTCAGAGGGATATGACGTATTTAATCCATCCATTCCTTACCCACTGCACTTTGCACACATGCTATCTTCCTGCAGATGTTGACCCATCGAAGCACAAACGTGCCTGAGCGATGACATAGTGCCGACACACACATGCGTGCTCTAAGCATGCTGGTCTGTCAGTACTCCCTGTGTAGAGAATAACATTGTGCAATGGTCAAACATACACATGAGAATATGAAATATTGTTAAGTGTTTGTGAGAGTTTTTGTTGTCTAATGCTGTGTTCATAACCAAGTAGGAAGGTGGTATATACCACATACGACTGGAAAAAATCCACTTGAACGCCCCTCCAACTGGTAATTACTAGTGTGAAACTTGTCTATCATCCCTGAGCTCTGACTTCTCCCACATGCTGACCTTTGACATCACCTACTAAGGAAATGACCTCGATAACAGGCTTTTCGGCAGTTAAATGCAATAACAAAACATTATTTATAAAAAAGCAATCTATTTATATTTTTTAACACTATAATTTGTTTACAAGCATGATAGCTGTACTTTTAGTTTATGGTTGAAGCAGCTTGTTGTCCATTAGCCAATCTGCGTTTCTTAATGAGTCCAAAGCAGGTGAATGCATCCAACTGGTATTTAGGACTTCACAACTAGTAATTACCACCTTCCCACTTGCTTATGAACACAGCATTACCCCTAGTATAGGGTAACCAGACGTCCCCAAGGACAGTCCCCGATTTTGTTGGCCTGTCCCCGGCTGGAGCTGTCCACGATTAGCCCTCAAACAGAAAAACGCAACTGTAAAGTTAAATTGAGGTTTAAATGTCAATAATCAAACGCGGTACCTAATCATATTAGCATGTAAAAATGATGTCTATCCCTGTACCAAACTCGTTTGCTCCCGCAGACCTTCTATGAGAACGTTTGATCAGTGCCACATTGTGACCACCACATGAACAACCATGCGCGGCCATATGTGCATCCAACAGCATACCAAACTTGGGTCATTCTAAAATTACTAGATAGGCTAAGATTGATAAAACTGTGGAAGGGTAATCAATTTATGTGTTATAATGAATTAAAGTAGCCTGTTTGAAAAGCGATAATTGATAGTTAAATATAGTTCAATGCTTTTTTTATTTATTGCGAAGCTACCTCCCACCTCCCTCCACCACCACCCCCACTCTAAAAAAAATGACTCCCCGATTTTCATTTCCAAAATTGATCTGGTCACCTTACCCTTGTAGCCTGGTATTGAAGTAATGTGAGGTCAGTCTATTCTTCAGCCCATTATTGACAAGATTTCTCTAGTTCAAGCTACTTCTTTTCCCTCTGCCAGATACTGACCTTCAACCTCCATTTACCAGATACTGACCTTCAACCTCTATTTTGTGTAACGTGGCGACTTCCTATGCCAATGCAGTCACTATTTCAGGAGTTAACTTTTTACTACAGTAGAGTTATTTGCCTTATGAGAGGTTCAAACTGCGACTGTGTCTTCAGTCATTCATGAGTGGACCAAAGTCAGACATGGTGAATGAATAGCCCAGGGGTCGCCAACAGGTCGATCGCGACAGTAGCTCGCCCAACAATTCTGAAAGTACATGCAATTTTCACGTCTTCCACCGCAAACGGTCATAAAAAAATCTCACAACTATCAGACACCTCAAGCTACCAGATACTATTTAATCAACGCAACCTTGACATTATCCCATCCCTGGTTAGCCACTATTGGCTTATCAAGCTAAACCTAACACAATATCTACCAATTAATTTCCAGCAATATTGCCCCTGTCTGTCTGTGTGGTGCGCGCGTTTGTCTATCACTCCGTGTGTAGCCAATTGACGTGATAACTGTCTTGTGGGTTGACAGAAATACTTTCCCCAAAACCTTCTCAATTAAATGTTAACTGCAAAGTAGGCTTACCTGGCAGAAGTATATCATGAGTAAGTATGTAATTTGTATCTATTATTTGTTATTTGCAAACTTTGCCATGAAATGAGCAACAGCAGTACAGAGACCCGAACATTAAAACGGTACATTCCTGCACAATTAAAGGGCCAGAGGCGCAATTAAAGGGAAATTACACTCAAAAATCCAAATTTGTTAAGTGTTCTTCCAGATCTAAACATGGACCCAGAACATTCAATTTCGTTGTTTCTCTATTAACAATGATAATATTGAGAGTGAAAAACGTTAAAAAAAATCTAAAACCAGGATTTTTTTACTGAGAAAACATAATTTGGGAAAATATAAAACAGAAGAATTTGGGAGAAAAAAAAACATATTTTATAGGGCCACCCTTTGGTTTATTAACCATTATTTTACCAGGTAAATTGACAGAAACCATAGTGCGCTACTTTCTCTTGTACACTAAGGACCCGGGGAAGAGTTGCAGGGGAGAGAAGAGAAGAATGTGTCTTTTTGAAGGTAGAAAAAAATGAGTAGCTCCCTAAATGTTACATTTGTTTTAAGTAGCTCTCATGCTAGAAAAGGTTGGAGACCCCTGGAATAGCCTATAATGCAGATGTGCAGTGATGGATAGGTTTAGTAACAGCTTTCATTCTTACCACCTTTTAATTTTGTAATGGGATTACGCTGAGACTCCGACTACATTGAACAATTTACACAGTAAATAAAACATTAAAACATTTACTGGAAAAACTGTGCAGATGCAAAGTTTGATAAACATTTTATCTGCACAGTTCTTCCTCTAAATGTGTTTTTGTAAAATGTTCAGTGGAAATTGTTAAAAGTAGTACTTATGCACTTATGGTTTGTTACACTTTGAAATCAATGGTTTTTGTATGGTATACATTTTAACTTAAACATCTGAGTCTCAGCGTAATTCCTTTACCATGGGATTGCCCACTGCCTGTGAGAGGAGTGGCGCAGTGGTCTAAGGCGCCGCATCGCAGCGCTAGCTGTGCCACTAGAGATCCTGGTTCGAATCCAGGCTCTGTCGCAGCCGGCCGCGACCGGGCGACTCATGGGCGGCGCACAATTGGCCCAGCGTCGTCCAGGGTAGGGGAGGGAATGGCCGGCAGGGATGTAGCTCAGTTGATAGAGCATGGCGTTTGCAACGCCAGGGTTGTGGGTTCGATTCCCACGGGGGGCCAGTGTAAAAAAATTATATATATATGTATTCACTAACTGTAAGTCGCTCTGGATAAGAGCGTCTGCTAAATGACTAAAATGTAAATGAGTGAGAGAGAAGTGAGCAAAGCATTTAGAGACTGGTAATTGTTTGAAAACGTTTATATGGCATTGTCTTAGATACCTACTTCCTATTTTTCATATGCACGGCTGTTGGCAAAGTGTTGACTGCTGGCAACTTTCATTTTTCTTGGGCGTCCACCTGGCCAGGCAAACTTTCAGGGCCCGTCCAGTGAAGAAGTGGGAGAAAATGAGGAAAGAAACGTGAGATCTAGGACTTTCTGTCAAAATAAAAGTATCAGAAGACTGAAATACAATACTGCAACTTGTAAAGGCCTTAAAACAAAATGTTAACATCAGAAGTATTAATTTCTGCACCCAAAATCAGTGAAATAACCTTTTATTCCACATGTTCATTTATTTTTCAAAAAGCCGGATTTCCCTTCACATTCCCGATACAACATACTTTTATTTTGAAATGAATGGTTTCTAGGTAAATCACTTCTGGGTCGAATTTGGCGCTGTTGCTGTTTCCACTTTTCTGTTATTCGTCATCAGCTCCACGTTATCTGGTAGCTTTATCGTGGCATTTAATGTGTTGTACTTTTGGATATCTCACTACCAAACACCCCGACTCGATATTGAATATCAGCAAAAGTTAAGGTAGACTACGCTTTGTAAACTCAATAACAATAACTGCTGCTAACAAGTTACTAGCTAGCTAGCAGCTAGGTAGCTAGATGTCATCAACCAGTTGTTGACGTACCTCGCAAGCTAGCTACCAAGCTAATCTAATTAGCCAGTCAGCTAATGTCGGCCAGATATCAAAGTTGTCAGGTAGCTAGATTTTTTCAAAAGAGGACATTTGAGTTTGGTTGTAATATTAGCTAATTTGCTAAGTTAACTATGTCACAAAGCTAGATAACTAGCTAGCTAGTTAGTCGGCAAGTAGGCCTAGCAACGTTGTTAGCCTAACGTTAGCTAACTAGCTAGCTAACTAACTTGAATAATGCTTATAACAGAACAGCTTATAGCTAGGTTGTTAGGTCATCATGTACTAACTAACTCTACTAGAATGGACCAGTGAAATGTCTACAATTTCAGGTTTTGAATCACTGACACTCCCTATACATCAGAGGAGTAGCCCCTACCTTTCATATACATCAGAGGAGTAGACCCTACCTTTCATATACATCAGAGGAGTAGCCCCTACCTTTCATATACATCAGAGGAGTAGCCCCTACCTTTCATATACATCAGAGGAGTAGCCCCTACCTTTCATATACATCAGAGGAGTAGACCCTACCTTTCAGCTGTTTGGTGGTCCCTGTGTTCCCTTCTAAAGCTTTGGAATGGGCAGTCATTTCCGCAGCTACATCTGGGACCCGGTCCTGATTTTGTCCCAGATTGTGTTGATGCAATGCATCTACTACAGCTTCCTGGGTCTGTGGCTGGCTGGAGTGGACAGTCTTGTACAAACCAACAGATCACTGGACCAGATCTTCAGTTATGAGGTGAGTCTTCCTGGAATGTTTCCTATATTTTCCTAATTCTTCTCTGTTGAGTTGACAGTGGTCTGATTCACAACATGGCTCTATGCTTGCAGGTTCTTGGATTTGCAACGATGCAGGGCAGACTCTCAATGATGGCATTCATCTTAAACTCACTTACCTGGTAAGTGAATGGGCCTACTTCGAGTGCTGCACGTTCCCTCAACACTTTGGTATGAAGAAATCTAGTCATATACCAATGATGAAAGGCTGGTTTGTTATGAGGTCAATAATCCATGATGCTCTATAGTAGATGATAATCTTAACGTTTGGTAAATTTTGCCTAACTACGAGCTGTGAATCAAAAACTATCATAACATTTACACACACACAAACACTTCTGTTGAATGACCAACCTGTTTTGTGGCATGTTGTCCTTCATCGTGCATCTGTCTCGCTGTTTCGTCAGTGCCCTGGGCCTGTGGTTCTTCATCCGCCGAGGGAAGCAGTGTCTGGACTTCACTGTCACCGTGCACTTCTTCCACATGATAGGCTGTTGGATCTACAACGCCCACCTCCCGGCGGCCCTGTCCTGGTGGCTGGTCAACGTGGCCTGCATGGCTCTGATGGCTGTGATTGGAGAGTACCTGTGCATGCGGACTGAGCTCAGGGCCATCCCAGTCAACAGTGGACCTAAGTCTAACCTTTGACCTCTGACCTCCACCTGACCCCACTCTGTGACTCTGGCTCACTCCCTGTGAACTGTTCACCGACAGTAATCTGCCCAGTATGATGTGGGGTATGACATTTGTGCCCAAAGACTTGGTGGGACTGGGAAGCAAGCTGCAATAAAGCAGTAGTTGGATGTAGAGACAGAGATGTGCCAAATTGGAACGTTGCACACCTCTCAGTGGATCCAAGGACTTGGAGATTAACTGAAATGGTGCTGGTTGCTGTATTTATTTGTAAACATGTACTACCTGTCTAACAGTGAATGCTAACTTCTTCCTCGACCCACTAAGATATCACTTGCTTTGAGACAGTTCGAAGCAGAGTTTAGTTTGTCTTACAAAGATCTTAATGGTTTCATGATTTTATTAAATGATGATGATATTCACATAATGATTGTGGCGAAATGGTTGTCATGCACATGCTTTTGGTTATGTCCTTTCCAGTTGAGAAAAATAACAACAATAACAAACTAGTCATACATGTAAATAACAGATCACCACATATGGAATTATATTTTATTCCTCATTATAGTTTGTGAGCTTGAGGGGTGAAAGGAATCAGCAATGCTCATCCATATCTCAACATTATGAAGTTAACATGACAACGCTATGGGAGCAGCAATAATCTGATAATCATTCATCGCTTAGCATGATCATATTGGTTTTAAAGTGTTGTGTGTATATGATGTGATGCTGTGGAGAGCAGATGGCCCCTCTAGGGATGGTCTGTCAGCCACCAGCTGTGTTCTGACAGGATGCTGTCACTGTGTGTGTGCCTGTGTGCTCGATGGTGCAGTGACTGCCGTCTATGGTCAAATTATACGTAAATCTACCTTAGTAAGCATGCTTAGTGCTCCTGGTTCTCTGCTGATTTTCAATGCAATTTCTCTTCTCTCATAGTCTGAAAAGCATTTTACAAATAATAGGCTATGTCAGGACCTTCTCTTCACATCACAGATTTGACTAATGTGTGACCTTAACATATACTCTGAGATTGTCTGGGATGGTTTTTCTCTCATTTTAAATTTAATGAAATCATAATTGCCTGCAGTATTGTAGATGCATTTGTTGAAAATGAGCTCTTGTTGTGGGATTAATCAATCAGCAGAGAACCAGGAGCACTCAAGGTCTAAGGCACTGCATCGCAGTGCTAGCTGTGCCACTAGAGATCCTGGTTCGAATCCAGGCTCTGCTGTAGCCGGCCGCAACCGGGAGACCAATGGGGCGGCGTACAATTGGCCCAGCGTCGTCCAGGGTAGGGGAGGGAATGGCCGGCAGGGAGGTAGCTTAGTTGGTAGAGCATGGCGTTTGCAACACCAGGGTTGTGGGTTCGATTCCCACGGGGGGCCAGTATGAAAATAAAAAAGAATAATGTATGCACTAACTGTAAGTTCGCTCTGGATAAGAGCGTCTGCTAAATGACGTAAATGTAAAAATTAATGTACTAGGCTAGATGATAAGCACTCAGGAAAGTCATGGTTCAGCTAATTTTCTTGGACTTTGTAAGGATTCTCTGTAAGTAAGTGCAATGCTGTAGTTTCCACTTCTTGCATCACTGGAACCATGTTAAGATTGTCTTCCATCAATAAGATAGATCTGAATATTCAGTCATTCATTACTTGTCATCAGATTTCTATCCACCAGAGCATTACTTGACAGTGCAGGAAGAAGTTACTTGCTGCAACATGCAATACAGACCTACAGTTGAAGTCGGAAGTTTACATACACTTAGGTTTGAGTAATTAAAACTCATTTTTCAACCACTCCACAAATTTCTTGTTAACAAACTATAGTTTTGGCAAGTCGGTTAGGACATCTACTTTGTGCTTGACACAAGTAATTTTTCCAACAATTCTTTACAGACAGATTATTTCATGTATAATTCACTGTATCACAATTCCAGTGGATCAGAGGTTTACATACACTAAATTGACTGTGCCTTTAAACAGCTTGGGAAAATTCCAGAAAATGATGTCATGGAGGTGTACCTGTGGATGTATTTCAAGGCCTACCTTTGCTTGACATCATAGGGAAATCAAAAGAAATCAGCCAAGACCTCAGAAAAATAATTGTAGACCTCCACAAGTCTGGTTCATCCTTGGGAGCAATTTCCAAATGCCTGAAGGTACCACGTTCATCTGTACAAACAATAGTACGCAAGTATAAACACCATGGGACCACGCAGCCATCATACCGCTCAGGAAGGAGACGCGTTCTGTCTCCTAGAGATGAACGTAGTTTGGTGCGAAAAGTGCAAATCAATCCCAGAACAACAGCAAAGGACCTTGTGAAGATACTGGAGGAAAGTATCTATATCCACAGTAAAACAAGTCATACATCGACACAACCGGAAAGGCCGCTCGGCAAGGAAGAAGCCACTGCTCCAAAACCGCCATAAAAAAGCCAGACTACGGTTTGAAACTGCACATGGGGACAAAGATCTTACTTTTTGGAGAAATGTCCTCTGGTCTGATGAAACAAAAATATAACTGTTTGGCCATAATGACCATCGTAATGTTTGGAGGAAAAAGGGGGTAACTTGCAAGCCGAAGAACACCATCCCAACCGTGAAGCACGGGGGTGGCAGCATCATACTGTGGTGGTGCTTTGATGCAGGAGGGACTGGTGCACTTCACAAAATAAATGGCATCATGAGGAAGGAAAATTATGTGGATATATTGAAGCAACATCTCAAGACATCAGTCAGGAAGTTAAAGCTTGGTCACAAATGGGTCTTCCAAATGGACAATAACCCAAAGCATACTTCCAAAGTTGTGGCAAAATGTCTTAAGGACAACAAAGTCAAGGTATTGGAGTGGCCATCACAAAGCCCTGACCTCAATCCTATAGAAAATTTGTGGGCAGAACTAAAAAAGCGTGTGTGAGCAAGGAGGCCTACCAACCTGACTCAGTTACACCAGCTCTGTCAGGAGGAATGGGCCAAAATTCACCCAACTTATTGTGGGAAGCTTGTGGAAGGCTACCTGAAACGTTTGACCCAAGTTAAACAATTTAAAGGCAATGCTACCAAATCCTAATTGAGTGTATGTAAACTTCTGACCCACTGGGAATGTGATGAAATAAATAAAAGCTGAAACAAATAATTCTCTCTACTATTATTCTGACATTTCACATTCTTAAAATAAAGTGGTGATCCTAACTGACCTAAGACAGGGAATTGTTACTAGGATTAAATGTCAGGAATTGTGAAAACTGAGTTGAAATGTATTTGGCTAAGGTGTATGTAAACTTCCGACTTCAACTGTACTTTCTTATTAAGTGCATTATCATTGACACAGAAGAAGTGATTGTGTGCATTGTGATGTGGGACATTGTGGGTGATGAAAACTGGACTGTAGAAATGTCAGTGACGGAGGAGGCAACATAATGAGAGGCTTACACCACCACCACACATGGATGTTAGCCTCCCATGGGGGAGTCCTGGGGTTCCTGCTGCACCCTCTGCCTCTCCCCCCACGCCCTGTGGCCAGGTGGGGGAGAACAGATGGTAGCCCACTAACAAGCGGCTGACTGCCGGCTAGGCTGTTCCATACTGGATCCAGTCCTCATTATTAGCACCTTGCCATGAGGACGACAAAAAAAAAAACATGGTGCAGGGGACAGGCATCATATCAACAAAAAGTGTATTGTGCCTAGAATCTATTCTCTATAACTGTGATAGAGCATATACTGAGTAGGAGCAAGTATGATCTTGATCTAGTAGATCCCTCTGTGGTCATGCAGGTATAAACAGAATAATATGTCATATTTCCAAACTTGATACTTTATTATTTCAAACACATTACTTTGCAATACAGTACTTAATACAATACTTAATGTAGTCTGTAGTTGGCATCTCTGAAAGACCACATACATATTGACATCTTAGTTTTTCCTGATGTAGGCCTATTTTTCTCTGCAGTAATTCTTTCAATAATCAGTCATACATATTGATATACTTAGTGTTTATGATATCTCCCTTTAATAATGTGATATTTTTCATGCTTTCGTTAGCTGCCGATCTCACGGAAATGGAAAGTAGTCGCTACCTCAAGTGTTTACCAGACATATTGCTCATGCTTTGTGAAAAGCACAACTCACAACTCTGTTTTTATTTTAAAATCGTTTTTGGACTCTTGCCACCAGGCACACAGATTGGGTGACAGAATGCTACCACAATCAGGAGCACAGACTAGGTGTGGAGGACAACCAGTACAAACATGCTGACAGAGGATAGGATGTCTCTTGGGAATGGATTTTAAACTGAATATCTAACCTAATATCTAGACACAACCATGCAGAGAGAGATCCATTCATACTATAGGTACTGTTGGAAGGGTACAAAAAAATGCATTGTTGGTTAAGGGCTTGTAAGTAAGCATTTCACTGTAATGTCTACACCTGTTTTATTTGGCGCATGTGGCAAATACAATTTGATTTGATTTGATTTGAAGAAAACAAGAACAATGTCCTGTGTGGGCTGAAGCAGTATGTGAATATTTTGACATGCTCTCTCTAGGTCAAATCCTAATTTGAGATACATGGATGTAGCTTTAGTTTAGGCGTAAATCATGCATTGTTATCAATGAGAGATTTGCACAAAAGTCTCAGCACCAAGGCCCCGATTCCGACCCAAGTTAAGCGTGCGTAAATGTAACGTAATTCTCGTTTCATGCGCTTTTCTCTTTATGCATATTCTGACCTTGAATTTAAGCATGATAATAGTACGCTATTCACCCACTATTCGTTTGAGATGGAGCTCGAATAAATGAAGGTGTGTCTACAGATACGTCGTATTCTGACCTTGACTTAATTCCACCACCTTAATGCGCGAGGAAATCATGAATAAGGTCGAGCTAACCTGACAGTTCCAAGTGGAAAAAGCATCTACTTTATTTTTTCCAATATAAAAACAGCATTCTGCATGCACTGTAATTTATATATTGTTAAGAGCTATTAATAAAAGCTAGGTAAATGAGTAATCCGTTTGGAGAAGGGGATTGTAAATACACATGGCAGTTGTTTTGGATAATATCTTCTTATGATCCCTGGAGACAAACGTGAAACCAGCCATATGGAAGCAAACTGAAAATCATATCAACATGACATGTATTGCGGCCCCTTTAACAAAGTGCAATAGGCCAAAACAATTGCTGTGTCATTATTCAGAATTGTAATTGTGTGCCCTCATAATTTGCATTGATGAAATTTGGAGATCATAGCTTATAGGCTTCTGTAGAGCTGAACCTGCCGAGTTGATGTATGCGCTTTAGAATGTTCTGATGATATGCCCACGAGAAAATATGGTGGCCAGCAAGTGGGAGGGTTTTACATTTATTCAGAGTGCGCAAGGTAGCCACACCTGCAGAGCGCGTTACGTGACTGAATAATGTAGTCTGAATATACTGGGAAGTGCGTAGGAAAGGCATACATTCCTAAGTCAGGATTCACCCCCCATTGCCTATTCAGTATGAGCGCAGTAAAGGAGAAGCTATACAATAACACTACATGTTGCTACATTTTATATTTATATTGACTCAGTTTGATGATATACAGTTAAAGTCGGAAGTTTACATACACTTAGGTTGGAGTCATTAAAACTTGTTTTTCAACCACTCCACACATTTCTTGTTAACAAACTATAGTTTTGGCAAGTCGGTTAGGACATCTACTTTGTGCATGACACAAGTAATTTTTCCAACAATTGTTTACAGACAGATTATTTCACTTATAATTCACTGTATCACAATTCCTTTGGGTCAGAAGTTTACATACTCTAAGTTGACTGTGCCTTTAAACAGCTTGGAAAATTCCAGAAAACGATGTCATGGCTTTAAAAGCTTCTGATAGGCTAATTGACATCATTTGAGTCAATTGGAGGTGTACCTGTGGATGTATTTCAAGGCCTACCTTCAAACTCAGTGCCTCTTTGCTTGACATAATCGGAAAATCAAAAGAAATCAGCCAAGACCTCAGAAAAAACCTCCACAAGTCTGGTTCATCCTTGGGAGCAATTTCCAAACACCTGAAGGTACCACGTTTATCTGTACAAACACTAGTACGCAAGTATGACTCTCGAGTGGCGCAGTGGTCTAAGGCACTGCATCGCAGTGGTAGCTGTGCCACTAGAGATCCTGGTTCGAGTCCAGGCTCTGTCGCAGCCGGCCGCGACCGGGAGACCCATGGGCGGCGCACAATTGGTCCAGCGTCGTCCAAGGTAGGGGAGGGTTTGGCTGGTAGGGATGTGGGTTCGTTTCCCACGGGGGGCCAGTATGAAAAAAAAAAAAAAATACATGTATGCATTCACTAACTGTAAGTTGCTTTGGATAAGAGCGTCTGCTAAATGACTAAAATGTAAAACGTAAGTATAAACACCATGGGACCACGCAGCCGTCATACCGCTCAGGAAGGAGACGCGTTCTGTCTCCTAGAGATGAACGTAGTTTGGTGTGAAAAGTGCAAATCAATCCCAGAACAACAGCAAAGGACCTTGTGAAGATACTGGAGGAAACAGGTACAAAAGTATCTATATCCACAGTAAAACGAGTCCTATATCGACATAACCTGAAAGGCCGCTCAGCAAGGAAGAAGCCACTGCTCCAAAACCGCCATAAAAAAGCCAGACTACGGTTTGCAACTGCACATGGGGACAAAGATTGTACTTTTTGGAGAAATGTCCTCTGGTCTGATGAAACAAAAATATAACTGTTTGGCCATAATGACCATCGTTATGTTTGGAGGAAAAAGGGGGTTGCTTGCAAGCCAAAGAACACCATCCCCACCGTGAAGCACGGGGGTGGCAGTATCATGCTATGGGGGTGCTTTGCTACAGGAGGGACTGGTGCACTTCACAAAATAGATGGCATCATGAGGAAGGAAAATTATGTGGATATATTGAAGCAACATCTCAAGACATCAGTCAGGAAGTTAAAGCTTGGTCACAAATGGGTCTTCCAAATGGACATTGACCCAAAGCATACTTCCAAAGTTGTGGCAAAATGTCTTAAGGACAACAAAGTCAAGGTATTGGAGTGGCCATCACAAAGCCCTGACCTCAATCCTATAGAACATTTGTGGGCAGAACTGAAAAGGCGTGTGCGAGCAAGGAGGCCTACAAACCTGACTCAGTTACACCAGCTCTGTCAGGAGGAATGGGCCAAAATTCACCCAACTTATTGTGGGAAGCTTGTGGAAGGCTACCCAAAACGTTTGCCCAAGTTAAACAATTTAAAGGCAATGCTACCAAATACTAATTGAGTGTATGTAAACTTCTGACTCACTGGGAATGTGATGAAAGAAATAAAAGCTGAAATAAATCATTCTCTCTACTATTACTCTGACATTTCACATTCTTAAAATAAATTGGTGATCCTAACTGACCAAAGACAGGATTTTTTTATTGAGTTTAAATGTATTTGGCTAAGGTGTATGTAAACTTCCGACTTCAACTGTATTACAGCTGTTGACAAAATCAAATACTGTAATGCATTGAGGCATTAGGGCTAACAATGCAGGGTGGTGCCCTATGAGAATCCTATGACTTAAGTCCAATATATTTTAGCTTCCATAATAAAGTGAATATTTGTGGCATTACCTCATCTTTATTTCTACTCAGTATGCTGTGTGTTTTGTGTAAAGGTGAATGTGCTTTGAAGTGAACTATGTACAATTGTGTATTGTTGTGGAGTCAATGATATAAAATAAATTGACAGCCAAACACTTGGACTTCCATACAAGACACAGGTTCATAAAACAACACTGAACATTCTCACATAACCAGCGACCATTTTCAGGTACAATAACTAGTTGGCAAGAGAGAAACTAACTAGACTGTTGTGCTTCATCCACAATTACTAACAATAAATTAGGCATTTTACTGTAAGGTGCATAATAAAGCAAGGAATTATATTTTCAGTTAAGAGCATTAGCTACCTCAACAATTTTTTACAATATTTTCAGTTAAGAGCATTACCTGACTTTAACAGCACCTACTGTCTAACAGGATGACCAAAGAAACAGTTTAACAGAGCATAAATATAGAAAATACCTTTTTGGTGTCATTATAGCAGCCATGCAACTCCAACCATATGGGGCTGGTGTGTAGTGGTCAAAAGGTCATTGTTTATATAGAATTCACTTGATTGTCAACAAAACCGACCAATTGCTTTAAAATTGCTTTTTTTCATAGGCGTATACTGTTGTAGGTAATTTCATTACAATTGCTTGGGTCTTGGGTGTTTATGTTTACCCAGACTCATAGATATTGATGACATTAACATCTAAGGCCCTGATAACATAACCCTATATTTACCTAGTGCCATAGACATCTATGGTGGGTAACCCAGAGCTATAGGTATCCATCCATCTCTCCATAGACATCAATGGCTCTGTGATATCATAGCCTTCTGATTACCCAGTACTATAGATATCTATGGTGTCTCCATAGAGACTTGGCTCTGTGTGCTAACCTAATCTTCGATCCATATCCCCTCTCTACTCACTGATCTTCTCTCTACTCACCCCACCTCGGGGATTGTGAGAGCGCATGGGGGTGGGAGCGAGGAGGAGGAGGGAGGCATCCCCCACCTATGTGGAGGGCCAGATGGGCCCTCCCAGGATCAGCAAGCCCAGGAGCAGCAGGGGTAGAGGCGAGCGCAGGCTGGGGGCCGAGCTGGGGCTGCACAGGTCAAAGAGGCTGCCCTGGAAGCGGATCTTCCTGGAGTCTTCTCTTAGGGTCTCCCAGATGGAGCCCACCTCCTCCTGACACCTGGACAGTGCCGTCAGGGCACACGTGTGGAACGCCTCCCAGTGGCTAGGTGTGAAAGATCAATCAATAAATCAGTCAAATTTATTTTATAAAGCCCTTTTTACATCAGCAGTTGTCTCAAAGTGCTTTACAAGAGGGTCTTTCCACAATTACACTACCTGTTTCATATTTGACATTAAAACATGCCATTGGTTTTCAATCTATTGGATTTAAGAATGTCATTACTTTGATTTATCTGGCACTTTAATCGCCTCACATGCCAGGCTTCAAAGCTCACCTGTAACACACATGGCTGAAAGTGTGTTTTACATGAGTATTTTTGGTTTATTATTGTTTTGCATTGTTGTTTTTATACAAGTGTCCAGCGATACTGTAACAGATTTTATTCTAGCGTTTTGCAAGATCAACCCTCCTTTATTTTGTAGCCACAGAAATTAGATTAGAAAAAAGAGCTGATGCTGCACAGGGACATGTTTCACCCGGAGAAGGCAAGGCCTGTGTAAGCTTTAGGCAGTAATATACTGTACTATGTATTGGAATGCACTCAGTAACAATAAAAAAAAAAGATGGCCTCTGAGTTTCATTACTGCTGCAGCAAAGTCATTAATTATTCAGTACAGTGGCTCAGTGTTTCAGCACCATTCACTTCTGCTATCTTCCTCGGAGGTTACAGCATCTCTCTCTTCTCTCCACTGTTCTTACGCAAGGTACACACCTCACTGGATTTAGATACTAGATCTTATATGCACAAGCAGAAGGAGACTGCATGAAAAAATACAGACGCTGTTTTATACGTTCTGCTTACGGTCGTAAGAGTAATCAGGTCCCATGAGATCCTGGTGCACTGCAAACACAGATGTACAGTAAGTGCAGCTACATTGCACACACGCACACACACACACCCCTCTCACCTACACACAACTTCCACTCCCATCTCGCTGGTCACGTTCTCCTGGTAGTTATCCATGCCCTCCCCCAGCTCCAGAACACAGTCAGAGAAGTCCCTGTAAATATTCTCACACTTCACATCCGCCACTGAGACTCTTGCCACAGCCAGGGACACTGCAAAACACACACAGAGAGAAAAAGACGTCCAAATGCATTAAGGAAAGAAAGACCATTATATTGCCCGTTGTGAAAAAAATCATACTGTATGCATAGGGTACATATCCTGTTTATTCTTTTTTATCATAAGTTGTATTATACATTTCAGGCATTGCACTTACAGAGGCCAAATATAATTGTTTTATGTCATAATAGAATAACAATAGGCTATAGTATCATCTTTATCTAGATCAGTGGATGCTAGAGGAGCTATAGGAGGACAGGCTCATTGTAATGGCTGGAATGCAGTAAATGGAACAGAGTCAAACATGTGGTTTCCATATGTTTGATGTGTTTGATACCGTTTCATTTATTCCATTCCAGCCATTACAATGAGCCCATCCTCCTATAGCTCCTCCCACCAGCCTCCACTGATCTTTATCTATCTCCCTGTTTGAAGCAAAGAGTGTCTTCTGAAACAAATGGGAGGATGCCAAAAGTAGGTCACCCTCCTTCTTTGTTGTTCTTGGAGTTAAAATGGAGGAAACAGAGACATAACAGCTCTCAACATCCCTCCCAGTAAGTTTGGCTAACGTTTTTCTTCCAGTCTTTCCAAATGGCCTCTCAATGTAGTTTTAATGACGAGATTGCATTAGAGATATTTGGCCTCCTGTGATTTAGAGATACTTCAAAGGGTGGATGATTCCATCAGCAGATATGCTCCTGAGTGGCGCAGTGGTCTAAGGCACTGCATCGCAGTGCTAACTGTGCCACTAGAGATCCTGGTTCGAATCCAGGCTCTGTCGCAGCCGGCCGCTACCAGGAGACTCATGGGCGGCGCACAATTGGCCCAGCGTTGTCCAGGGTAGGGGAGGGAATGGCCGGCAGGGATGTAGCTCAGTTGATAGAGCATGGCGTTTGCAATGCCAGGGTTGTGGGTTCGATTCCCACGGGGGGCCAGTATAAAAAAAATATGTATTCACTAACTGTAAGTCGCTCTGGATAAGAGCGTCTGCTAAATGACTTAAATGTAAAAATGTTGTCAATTGATATAATCAGCATAGGCTACCTGTGAGATTGATTCATGTCACAATTCTCTCCCATCTACCTCTTCCCTCCCACCCACTTATTGATTGCTTAGGCTCAGGGATAAGGTGTCCAAGGCCACTATTACAGCATAGAAAACATTGAAGTATATCAGGGCATGGGTTATATTGGGATTCTGAGGATAGAGCAACTGCCCCTAGATTTGGTTGCTTTGCCTGGATCATTTTCAAGAAATCTATTACATTTCCAAGTCCCACTGCACATTCAATCCATTGCCCCCTCCCCAAATACATCCCTGGCTAGAGGTAAAGTAGGCAGTGGTTATACAGTGGGTATCATAAGTATTCACCCCCCTTGAATTTTTTCACATTTGTTGCATTATAAAGTGGGATTGAAATAGATGTAATTGTACTTTTTTGTTATTGATGAAAGTGAAAAGAATATTCTACAGATGTTTACAAATTAATAACAATTAAATAACTTAAACATAGTTGTTGCATAAGTATTCACCCCCTTTGTTTAGGGAAGCCTAAATTAGTTCAGGAGTACAATTTGGCTTAACAAATCACATAATGTTACATGGACTCACTCTGTATGAAATAATAGGGGTTGACATGATTTTTTAATGACTACCCCTTCCTCTGTCCCCCATATATACAACATCTGTAAGGTCCCTCAGTCAAGTATTGAATTTCAAGCACAGATTAAACTACAAAGAGCAGGGAGCTTTGCCAAAACCTCATAAAGAAGGGCAGTGATTGGTAGATGGGTAACAATGACAAATCAGACATTGAATATCTCTTAAAGCATGGTCAAGTTAGTAATTATGCTGTGGATGAGGTTTTAAACCACCCAGACATATCAAAGATACTGTCGTCCTTCTGAACTGAGCTGCAGGACAGGAAGGAAACTGCTCAGGGATGTCACCATGAGGACATTGGTGATTTTAAAACAGCTACAGAATTGGATGGCTGTGATGGGAGAAAACTAAGGATAAATCAACAACATTGTAGTGACTCCACAATAATGACTAAATGACAGAGTGAAAAGAAGAATGCAAATATTCCAAAACATGCATATTGTATGCAACAAGGCACTAAAGTAATACTGAAAGAAAAACACAGCAAAGGAGTACAATTTTTGGCCTAAATGTAAAACCTTATGTTTGTATCAAATCCAACACAATACATCACTGAGTACCTGCCTCCTTATTTTCAAGCATGGTGGTGGCTGCATCATGGTATGAGTATGCTTGACATCAGCAAAGACTGGGGAGTTTTTCAGGATAAAAAGAAACGGGATGGAGCTCAGAACAGACCAAATCCTAGAGGAAAACCTGCTTCAGTCAGCTTTACACCAGACACTGGGAGAGGAATTCACTTTTCAGCAGGACAATAACCAACAACACAATGCCAAATCTACAATGGAGTTCCTTACCAAGAAGATAGTGAATGTTCCTGAGTGGCCAAGTTACAGTTTTGAGTTAAATCTGCTTGAAAATCTTTGGCAAGACTTGAAAATAGCTGCCTAGCAATTATCCCCAACACCTTGACAGAGCTTTGAAAATGAATAATGAGCAAATATTGGATTGTGCAAAGCTTTTAGAGACTTACCCAATAAGACTCACAGCTGTAATCGCTGCCAAAGGTGTTCCTAACATGTATTGACCAAGGGGGGTGAATACTTATCTAATCAAGGTATATTAGTGTTTTATTTTTCATTAATCTTCATTAAGTATTTAGTGTAGATTGTTGACAGAAAATTACTATTAAATCCATTTTAATCCCAATTTGTAACACAATAAAATGTGAAGAAATCCAAAGGGGGTGAATACTTATGATACCCACTATATTACTATTCGTTCAATATGAATAGCTATAGTACACCAATATGATTCAGCTTGCACAGGCTCATGAAGTTTAAAACCAGGATTTTCTGTTTAATTTATCAGGATGGAAAGTGTTTGTGCATACACATACTGTATGTGCATACATTGCATAAGTCCCTATGTTTTGAGTGAATGCATGGGGTGGTGACTTTATTGAATTAAAAAGAACGCCATTGCCAGATATAGGGTAGTGACAACACAATACTTTTAAATAATTGTTGTTATTTGGTTTCAATTATTTGAACATGAATGCATGCTTAATACAGAGGTGCCATGCCCATAGGGGGCACAGGGGCACATGCCCCTTCAGATTTGTCCTCTTAAAAAAAGAAATATATATATATAATAATAATATACATTTTGTTTCGCTCTGTAATACTACTGGCCACCTAGCAATTTTATGACGTTGGCTTTAGCTAGCCCAGATAGGTTCCCAATATCCCAACCTCATAACTAGCTACCATGAAGCCATTTCATGCTATCAATCAAGCAGCATACCCCTGCTGACTTGCCACTGAAGCTAAGCAGGATTGGTCCTGATGGGAGACCAGATGTTGCTGGAAGTGGTGTTGGAGGGCCAGTAGGAGGCACTCTTTCCTCTGATCTAAAAAAAGATCCCAGGGCAGTGATTGGGGACATTGCCCTATGTAGGGTGGTGTCTTTCGGATGGGACTCTCTGTGGTCACTAAAAGATCCAATGGCACTTATTGTAAGAGTAGGGGTGTTAACCCTGGTGTCCTGGCTAAATTCCCAATCTGGCCGTCATACCATCATGGCCACCTAATCATCCCTAGCTTCCAATTGGCTCATTACTCTCCCCTGTAACTATTCTGCGGCTCATTGCTGTAAATTAGAATGTGTTCTCATTCAATTTACCTGGTAAAATAAGGACAAAATTAAATAGCTGCCATGCCTGCTGGCAAGGTTGGTAGACTTCAGAAAAGCAAGCAATTGCTAAATGTACTGAATAAGACTCACATTCCTTTCAATATTTTACCCAGATTTTACCAGAGAAGCAGAGAAGCATATTTAGTTTATTTAAAAAAATAACCAACAGTCAGGAGGATACAGCTCAAGAGGTAAACTTAAATATGCAGAGAATTTTTATTATTTTTATTTTCTACATAGAATTAAGCATAATGATTATGGCTCTAGATTGCAGGAAGAAAATGTTTAAGGTGTTTGAAAAATACAAAATTTTCCAACTTCAGGATGGGGCCTAGACCCCCTCCGGTCCACCCTCCAGCCATCCTCAGTACTTTGTGCCCCCAAACCAGCACAACACTGCAAGTCTATTTCTGGTCAAATATAATTCAAGCACTCCAAAATCTAACTGCACACACCTGAGGGACGATGCGTTATCGATAAGCACTTAAAATATGAAAAAGGCTTGGCACTATCAAATAGTAGGCTACAACTCTATTCTCACCCTGCATGCAACATCTTCATTTAGCCTACACCCTTAGTTAATAAAATATTACGTTTCATCCAACATATTATAAAAACAGAGCCAAGACAGTTGTGTCGAAAAATCATTCAATATGACAAAATATTATTCTACCAATAAATAAATATGTATCTAAAACGATAATTTAACCCGTCTTACCTAATGCAATAAATGCACAAAATATTAGAATCTTCGCTGACGTAAATCCCATATCCCATATCAAACCCAGTGGAGGGTGCCTCGCGCCATCTGTGGGATCCAACAAAGTCGCTCATAAATTGAGAAAAAAAATCAAAGCGAAGTAAGATGAATCGATCAAGATAAATGACTTGTGACGTCCTATCTGGTTACCATGAGGTGATTGACATTTGCAGTATCAGTTGCAGTTTATTCTCGATCCAAACCATGATAACAACCGTGACGTTACCTAACCTGCCCCTCTCGTGCGTGCTTCGTCTCAGAGCGCTTCTCTCACCTCATCGACGCTCTTCGCCAGAGATACGTTTAGTGCCATCCCATGTCTCTCATTTGCTGACAGACAAATAGCCCATTGGTACATATGGACAGTCTCCTCTCTCAATCAGATCCCTTGTTTATCTGACATCAGTCATCTTTTACTTCTCTGAGAATAATGTTGAGCAAAATCAAAAGACCAAATAAAGTGCTTATTTCAGAGCTTCATAAATTGTGGCATGAAATCAAATGTATTTGTCACATGCTCCGAATACAACAGGTGTAGACTTTACCATGAAATGCTTACTTCAGAGCCCTTTCCCAACAATACAAAGTTAAAAAGTAAGACAATTATAAAAAATAAAAAAGGAAATAGAAACACAATAAAATAACAAGGCTGTATACAGTACAAGGAGTATGCTGTTAATGTGCTGGGGCACGAGGTAGTTGAGGTGATTGAGGTAATATGTACACTACCATTCAAAAGTTTGGGGTCACTTAGAAATGTCCTTGTTTTCGAAAGAAAAGCAATTTTTTTGTCCATTTAAAATAACATCAAATTGATCAGAAATATAGTGTAGACATTGTTAATGTTGTAAATGGCTATTGTAGCTGGAAACAGCTGATTTTTTGTGTGATATCTACATATGCGCACAGAGGCCCATTATCAGCAACCATCAGTCCTGTGTTCCAATGGCTCTAATCAGAATAGAAAGAGGAGTGGGAGGCCCCGGTACACAACTGAGCAAGAGGACAAATACATTAGAGTGTCTAGTTTGAGAAACAGCCATATCTCAGACTGGCCAATAAAAATAAAAGATTAAGATGGGCAAAAGAACACAGACTCTGCCTAGGTCAGCATCCCGGAGTCGCCTCTTCACTGTCGACGTTGAGACTGGTGTTTTGCGGGTACTATTTATTGAAGCTGCCAGTTGAGGACCTGTGAGGCGTCTGTTTCTCAAACTAGACACTAATGTATTTGTCCTCTTGCTCAGTTGTGCACCGGGGCCTCCCACTCCTCTTTCTATTCTGGATAGAGCCAGTTTACGCTTTTCTGTGAAGGGAGTAGTACACAGCATTGTACGAGATCTTCAGTTTCTTGGCAATTTCTCGCATGGAATAGCCTTCATTTCTCAGAACAAGAATAGACTGACGAGTTTCAGAAGAAAGTTATTTGTTTCTGGCCATTTTGAGCCTGTAATCGAACCAACAATTGCTGATGCTCCAGATACTCAACTAGTCTCAAGAAGGCCAGTTTTATTGCTTATTTAATCAGCACAACAGTTTTCAGCTGTGCTAACATAATTGCAAAAGGGTTTTCTAATGATCAATCAGCCTTTTAAAATGATAATCTTGGATTATCGAACACAACGTGCCATTGGAACACAGGACTGATGGTTACTGATAATGGGCCTCTGTACGCCTATGTAGATATTCCATTAAAAATCAGCCGTTTCCAGCTACAATAGCCATTTACAACATTAACAATGTCTACACTGTATTTCTGATCAATTTGATGTTATTTTAATGGACAAAAAATTGCTTTTCTTTCGAAAACAAGGACATTTAAGTGACCCAAACTTTTGAACGGTAGTGTACATGTAGGTAAAAGTGACTAGGCTATCAGGATAGATAATAAACAGAGTAGCAGCAGTGTGAAGAGTGTGAAAGAGTGAGTGTGGCATCAATATGCATGTGTGTGTGAGCGTATGTAGTTTGTGTGTGTATGTGTGTGTTGGAGTGTCAGCGTAGTATGTGTGTGTGGGTAAAAAAAAAAAGATAATTACCTTAACTTTTAGGGGAAAGTGAACACATTTGTTCTCCGGATTTTTTACCTTTTATTTTTGTAGAAAAAAATTACAGAATTCAATCAGTTACATTTATTGTAGTATGGTTTGGGAGAAAATGAAACCTGACACTGACAGCAAGTAATTTGTCAAATGCATTTGTATCATTCACATTTAACAATGTAACCTGGTAGCCGATGGCCTTTTCTTTCAAAATCCTCTTCACTGAGCCTTTCAAAGCATCTTTATGATATTCCAAAGTATGACACTGAAAAACCTGGTCCACATGAACAAGGAAAACTTTCCCTTGGAGGAACTTGGAGACCCTTTTGGTCACTATCTCAATTCCTGACTGTGCAGACAAGGAGTCAGCCACTAAGGCACTCCCTGTCAGCCACTAAGGCACAGAATGAAATATAACTAAATGATCAATATCGTAATACTTCAGGAATAGATTTTGTTTGAAATATTTGGTGTAGCATTATAGCTTTCTTTGGCAGGTCTAAAACTCCCCAAGTCTTCCCCATGTCTTTCATGGAGCTGGCATGGTGATTCAATTACTCAGTCTTTAGTCTCATATCAGTCCTTTAGTGTTTCAACCACACAGTGATAAGAAAACAAGTTCCTTTAATAAAAGACATGTGGGCCAAATTTGCACAATTATGACCATGTCCAACTAGAGTGGTGTCTAAATGGGACACATTCGTGACACCAGTGTCTTCAGTCCAAGAACCCTCGACATTGAGACATTAGGTGTAGGCCTATGTATCAGCGGCAAAAAGCTTGGGTAACTAACTAGGTCCACTCAGAGGTTGAGCAGAGATTGATGGTGTTGACGGTTGTTGGAGGTTGTGATGACATGGGCCTTGAACATGGGCCTGGTGGACATTGATATGAAGATTGCCGGATCATGGAATGGTTTACTGATCTACTCCCGCCGCTCTCTTGGTGCGTTTCCTTGGGGAGGCTTTAGGGGATGCCGATGCCTTGCCTGTAAGAGAGAGAGCGACAAAGAGAGTAAGAGAGAGAGAGAGATGGTCAAAATAGCCATTTGAGTTGATATTAATCTTTGTACAGACGAGATAAAAACAGAGGATGCCTTTTCAAGTACACTTCCAAAAAAGTGGTTGTTATAAGCAGAGTTTGAATTTGTCTTCCTGCACTCAGGAAGAAAAGCTATGAGAGAGTATTAAAGCTCATGACAAAGCTCAACTTACTCATGATGTTGAGGGTCTCTTGGGGAATCCAGCTTATGTCCACACCGTTCATCCCACCAGTGCCTGTCTCCACCTTCACTGGGAGCCTCTTCCTCTGCACAACATAGATCAAAAGTCATCACTTCATTCACCCTGGTGCTCATTTTGAATGTAACATTTACCACCATATGTAAAGAGGTGGAGATATTTTAGACTATCACAATTTAGATTCATGAAATGTTGAAGAAGACTTGTACCGTCCTAGACTCCAGCACCTGGTACATGCCAAAGACCGCCAAGACAACCAATCCAGTCAGGAAGATATACATGAATATTCTGGAGGAGAAACATGTCATACTATAAAAATGTGTTACCATATTTAAACAAATGTACTTAAAACATGAATGAATGTAACCAAATATTGGCATAAAAATAGAATTGATGTATGCAAAGAAATGCATACGTCTCTCCATCCAGTCCCTCCTCCAGCTCAACAATAGTGACAGTCTGGTTGTAAATGGCTGTCTGGAAACCGTTGCCCTGCGGAACAGTCAAAACACAAGATCAGCGCCTAAGCCTCAGGCCATACATTCCAAGGAATTTCTGAACCTGGTCAACAACCCATGTGAGCTGGGCATCCTGAAGATGCAAAACACTCTAATAATAAAAACAATCAATCAATCTAGTCTCACCTCACTGTCCTGGTAATTGAGTAGGATAACCAGGCCGAAGGGACGACCAGCCATAGGCTGAGCAGGGATGAAGGAGTACTCAAAGGAGGCCTGCTTCTGGGGCTGGACCACGGTGCTCAGGGGCAAGGCTGTGAACTAGATACCAAAAACAGCTTGTCTACTTTTCTGATCAACAATGGCAGAAAGTTCCCAGTACTACATTTTACAGGGCATTCCATGTATATTTGGTAAATACAACACACTGTTTTTGAACTAACTGTCATCTATCATGGGTAATACATACGTTATCGGGTTTGTAAAGGCTTGATAAAAAGTTACTATTCTTGTAATTGTTAGTTAATAAATTGTAAGTAAACAGATTACAAACCCCATTATAATGTATAGTGTTACAGAATCATGTGTGTTTTCAAGGGGACTTTCTATTCCTCAGATGAGGCATGCAGGCATCACTCATCCGAAAGCCCAGACTCACGTTCTGGATGTAGAACTGGAAGTCCTGAGGGTAACGGAAGGAGGCCTCCAAGGAATGGACAGTGAAATCCTGGCTTCCCTTGTTGGTGAAACCCACCAGGAACTTCACAATCTCATTGGCTGGGAACTCTGGATAGAGGGCACAAAGATATACAAATTAAACCATTGATGTGAATGAATAATTACATTCCATGCTGTCTCTTTCATTTACAATGAATGACTGAGTGTAAAATGATATGAAAGTCTTCATCAAGGAAGAGAAGACCAACCTTCCCCAGTCACAAAGACAATGGTGGTGTCAGCATCAGGGTGAGAGGTTACATCTCCAACTGCAGCATCTTCATCTAAGTCATCTTCTGTTTCCTGAGAGATTTCAAAATATCAAATCAAATAGCAATATGTCAAACAACTGTCTGGTTCATTTGGCAGGGACAATAGAAGCCGCTTTCATCCCAGTTCGACCAACGTCACATACTGAGCCTGGGACCTGATCTTCCTCCACCAGCACCTCATCCTCTTCCTCTTCCTCCTCCTCGACTGTTGAATCTGGGGAAATGTCCTCTGCAGACTCAGAGTCTGCAGATACTTGGCCTGTCCAAACAGAGAGAAGAATCCATTAGCAATGTGTGCGTTTTAACACATACACATAACATAAATTGCTATAATAGATTATGATAATTGTGATGAGAAACTAGTCAACTCGCCACCTGTTAAAAAGGCCAGGCCTCTCAACCTAACATTACCCCTAGTTTGTCCATCTTCACTAAAAATACACATAGGATACAATGGATCAAATAAATGTAAAATAGTGACACTACTAAATAGATACAAGTGATCATGAAAATAGATTAGTTAATTTGTGCTCCTTCACAAAGAATGTGTAGCCTAAAGACTAAAACTAGGTCATGTTATGCTTCATGATTGGTAGGCCTGATTAATCGAAAATGCAGGATACATTGCAAAACCAATCATTTAGTAGTAGGCCTGCCCTATTGTATCAATTGGAACACTATGTAACAGGGAAAGCTACAATCTAACAGTCAGCGCCTCAGCACTGGTGTTCCAATGTATAAATACGGTACTAACGGAACGATGATCCTAGGACACGTCACCATAGAAAAAAGGGGAACCCAGAGTAGAGATTACCGTTCTCCTAGTTGGCAGCACGATCGCGGATTTTATTTCCTTCTTTTTTTTCTTCTATCTAAATAAGAGTCCTCCAGCAAAGACATGCTAAACTTTGGGAATATCACAGAATACTAGTTGTGTAGAGCAACAATATTGCCTACCAGACACATTTTGTCTTGAAAAATTAGTATTTTTGTTTCTCCATGCAAGGTTCTTTTTGTCTTTCACCACACAATTACATCTATGGAAATGTAACATTTGCATAAACATGCGAGGTATCAACATGCCTATATTGAAAGCTTCCCAAAGTTTTATGTTCCTGCTATAATTTTATGTTAAATGCATTTGTTTACTTAATTGATCAAATATGGATATTGAGCACGAAGCTTTCAGACAATGCAGTCTTCAAACTTTAAATATCACTGAATGAAAAACTGCGTTATGCCACGTCAATGTTAACTTTGCTAACGTTTCATTATTGCAATGACCTCTGGACTGCTGGAGTGACGAATACAAATTCAGAAGGCTAAAATGACTTACCGAAGGATATCAGGCTACATGGGAAAGCCATGAGAAAAAGTATAAGTATTTTTGATCCGAAATTGAACATTTTGCTGCTGTCAAGTTCGTAGCTTGCTACATACACATGAGCACTCAGGAAAAGGAAGAACTGTTAGAGAAGACGTGGGATAAGAGAGTTTTAAGACACGCCCATACTATGAACGTATAGGGATTGTCAAAATGTTTAGGAGAAAATGATTGAATCAACAACAACAACAAAAACATTTAACTTTACATGAACCATTCTTCCATAATCGATAATTAAATTAACTTATGTTTGTGGGGTATTTCTCAGTATAGTTAACCATTGCAGATAATTTTAGGCCAACGTTGCCTAAATAATTACAATACTTTTTAAATATTTGCAGACACTTTATAATTTCATTTTTTTTTGCACACTAGCAAGCACATTAGTACATTTCCCAAAACGTACAAACAAAAAATTAGTCAGAATCTTTCAGACAAAAATAAAGCGCTGCTGCATCCCTTGATATAAAACTCATACATATTATTCTCTCTCTTTTGCGCATTACCAAAATGTGGCTCAGCATGAGTTGTTTTCATAGGAAGGATTGTGGTTTTCTGCAGATTGCCCTGCTGATGCACAAAAGAACATGACAAGCTAACATCCTGCAGCAAACTCCCAGAAAGAACCCTAGATTAACCTGCATCACTAAAACCAACACCTTAAAATACAAATATAATAGTTTAGTACAGAATTACGTTTCAATATAATTACATATTGGGTCAATCTTTTAGAAAGTCACAGGGAGGGATTTATTATTTTAATTTTTAATTTTTCTCAAGCGAGTCTCTGAATTTATCAGGCGTATAAACTCGCTATCATGGCAAGCAGCTGTAACAGCAGCACTCAAACAACAGGTAAGTCTGATCTATTTTAACTCACAATATTGTGGTGTCCTTTTTAAAAGCTTGTTTGAAGTTAGACAATATTTTATTATCATCAAGAGGTCAAAAAGGTCAAATGTACATGCCATAAAAAAAACGATGAAACTCAAAACTCTTCAGGCTCAAAGACTGGTGTCAGTGTTACATTTTTAAATGTATTATGCAGTGTAATCAAAATGAACCCACACACTGTTGTAGGCTCCCAAACGACATGTGGGAGCCTACAACAGTGTGTGGGTTCATTTAGTTTACTTTGAACTATTTATTCATTTCAGTGTCTTCTGGAGCTATATACATATTACACATGACAAGCCATCTTGAAAAAAAAATATTGAAAGAAAGATGAATACCCACACACTATTCCATGCACCTGACGTTTTATTGTGCAAAATTTCGACACGAAAGTCTTTATCAGACTTGCCATCAAATCTTGTCAGCCCAATGCAAAGAAAACAATGTATACTAACGGTTATACACCTGTTCTCTTTCTTGTTGTTGTTCTCCCCATAGTTTTGGGTATTTTCTGCGGGTCTTTTGAGCTGTGGATCCTACTGGCAGTTGTCAGCACAATGTTGGTCTTTACAGTGTGCTGGAATATTCTTTGCTGTATCGCAACACATTGTACAGGTAAGACTGAAGTCAAAAGTTAACACTATCTCTGATTTAAAAGAAAAAACTGACAGAGAACACTATTTTGTTGTTACAGATAAAGGAAATACATTTCTGCCCCGCTTCAGAAGGAGGTGTGTATCGCCTACAAGCAATTTTTTAATCTGTGCTCAAATCCATTTACAGATCATCTGATCATATTCTTGGTTTTGTACCTGACTTGCATATCATAGACCACCTTTTGCAAAACTTTAAATACATATGTCATCAGTGAATACAAAATTCACTGTTAAGTGCTTTGTTCACAGAATATTAACACATTGTTTTTGTCAGAAGAGAAATGTATGCAATTGTGTTCACTGTTTCCGGCAATCAGTAAACTCTAAATCACCCCATCAGTGTCATACCATGTACAATAAAGGGAAATATCTAGGCAATAGGGACAATCTAATTTTTAGACTTTTTACAATATTGCGGACATGCAGAGATGCAGAGGTTTACTTTAAGTAACTTTGGGTTACTCTTAAGTCATAATCTCCAACAATTTTACCTTCCATTATAGAGCATTGCTTTGGTATAGATTGAGGGCTATACATTCATATCAGTTGTGTTCCTCCATTGTATTCACCTTTCCTTAGTTCTATTGTGGATTGTGTTTCTGTGCGCCAATGGAAAGTCTACAAAACTAAGTGCAAACCAGCCTATGTATTGAATACATGAATTAGATTGTGATGATACCGATGAATGAATCTGGCTAAAGCGCCGGCTCACTGGCTGAAGCGCTGGCTCACTGGTTAAAGCGCCTTCTGGCTGGCTCACTTACTTACTCATTCGCTCGCTCACTCGCTCGCTCACTTGCTCACTCTCATAGCAGGCAGGGGCAGAACATCCAGCCTTTCTGGGGGATATAAATCTGGTCTGGAAAGATGGGGAGGCCGAATAGTCCACGCGTGG